>NC_092721.1:111611793-111919973 GCF_047496885.1 Scyliorhinus torazame
CTGTCAGGTCATTTTTATCTGACCTTGGGTTTGTTTTGGATGGATGTTTGTCAGTTCTCATCTTGTCACATAAGGCCAAGACTGCCTGTTGGCTATTTAGTTTCTTGACAGATTTTTAAAAATAAAAATGGTCTTGGATAACATTTCAGTGACATTTAAAATATACGTGAAAACTACCTTGAATTTTATATTGAGGTTAGAATAAGCCAAAAGCATTTTGGGTGCAATCTTTCATTTCAGTAATGTGGAAAATTCCACAGTGCCTACTTGAATGTATTTTGATAGAATAGTAAGTTCCAGCAAACCTTTATTTCTTAACCATTGCTAATAATTTACTAGTAATCTCAAGACTGATTTTATTGAAATGAGACAGCCCTCTGTATAAATGATGGATTGGTCAGATTGAATGCTTCCAGAACGGAAGTTGGATGCCAATTCCAAGAGGAAGTGCGAGAAACTTTGTGTCGCAAAGCACTAAAGGAAATTATTCACTGAAAGCTATAGGAATCAAATACAAAAACAGAAGTATGGTCTAAATATTAATTACCAATAGCTAGGGCAGTTCTTCATAGTTTATATTCATTTTAAAGCTGTCACCTGGTTCATTCCGATTTTCGGAATTGACCATTAGGTCATTTATTGGAGGATTTGTATTTGCATAATGATGAGCAAGGAAGCTGTGAGTAGTTGGAGAGTTTAGCAAGTCATGCATTGTTTTGCTCATGAAGAAATGCTACCTTCTGAGATGGGCCCCAGTATGTTTTGATGAAGGAACACTTTGGTTACTGCCATGAAATTCCAGAAATATGAACATTTTATGTATATTTTGAAGATTCAGGAGTGAATATGTTACTGGACTAGTAATACACGAAAGATCAGGAGAGATAAGTTCAAATCTCATGATGGCAGCTGGGAAGTTTCAATTTAGTTAATTAAATAAATCTGGTACTAAAAGCTTGCATCAAGAATAATGTTGCTGATGGCTTTTGATTCTGATGAACGAGTTTAGGTACTGGCAGGTGTTGGATTTCGGGCGTCAGGGGCTGCCTTCGTCCCCTCAAATACCAGAGTGTACGCTTCTCGAGAAAATGCTGCTCCTAGTTGAGGTGGGGGATGGCAGGATTGGGGATGTATATGGCAGCCCCTGACGCCCGAAATCCAACACCTGCCAGTACCTAAACTCGTGCCCCTTGGTAAATCAAACCTCTCCCGTAACTCCTCTAGCCCAGCGAACTTCCCCTCCAAAAACATGCCCCTAATCCATTCCAACCCCTCCTCCCTCCTTCGCCTAAACATCCAAACCATCCTCTCTGCCATGAACCTATGTTCCCACACATTGGCATCAACACCGACATGTGACCCAGTTTAAAGTGCCTCCTCAGCTGGTTCCAGTTTTTTTTTATAGATGACTCCACCACTAGACTCCCTGTATACATCCTTGGAGTGAGTGGCAACGGCGCCTTCACCAGAGCCCTCAGGCTTGTACTCTGAAAAGACTCCTCCTCTAACCTGACCCAGTCCACCCCTCCCCTTCCAATCATCATCATCTCATCTTCTCCACGTTTGCCGCCCAATAATAATGCAACAAGTTCGGGAGAGTAATTATGAACTTGATAAACCATTTAAAAATCTAGTTGCGCTCCATTCAAAAATCTAGTTGCGCCTCATTCAATAAGCTTGACTAATCATGTAAAAGGGCAAGTTCTCTTCCATTCAGTAATTTCTACTTGATTGCAGTCTGGGATTCTTCAACATTGAGGAAGTATAGAATGGCTGACAGAAACTCCTGACTGACTGCATGTGTGTGGACAGCAGAAGATGCTGTCATTTTCAGCGGGGTGATGACAATGAATGATAATGGTTTTGCTGTCATTGCTACACAAAAGGCAACTATTGTTGGTTGGTGAGTGATTGGCATGTGGTTAATTGAGGAGTGCCGTGAGACCAGTAGTGCAGATGGTGCCACATGGCATTTGAAGATGTACTCATTGACCTTGACTACTTGTGTGAGATCGCTGAGAGTCCAGGCCTGTGGTATTTTTAAAGGGTAGACTTGCCGAACACGAAGAAAATAAACCGTTTTATGGGAAAGGCATTTTCTTACAGGCTGTGAGAATAGATTGACTGCTGCTAGTCCACGAAACTGCTGTGGATATCATCAGTATGTTATGAATACACCAAGGTATCCTGATGTTGATCTCCACAGTTGTCTCCTTCCACTGCCTTTTGAGCGTGTTGTTGTAGGTCCTTCTGGCTCCTTTCAATTATCGGACATCCATCCTACTTTCCACCTCTGCCACCAAGGCCTCCAAAGCAGCAGCCAAAACCTTTAAAGCTGCTCTCTCCCATGCTTTGCCATTCGTTGCAATTTCAACGCTTGGATTCGCTACAGCACCAATGCCTGCACCTACTCCAGACATGTGCGGGATTCTCTCAGCCCGGGGCCGGCCGGAGAATCCCGCGACCGGCGCGAATCACGCCACGCCGCCGGCACGTGATTCTCCGCAGAGCAGAGAATCGGTGCCATTGGTGCCAACGTGGTTGGTTAGGTGCCGGTCGGGGGCCACTCTATGCGGCTGGCCCGCTGATTCTCAGCCCGGGATGGGCCGAGCGGCCGTCATAAGAAAGCCGGATCCCGCCGGCGCCGTCCACACCAGCGTGAACTCGGCGTGGAACGGTCGGGGGGCGGCCTGTGGAAGGGAGGGGCTGTCCGACCCCGGGCGGGGGGCTTCTGATGTGGCCTGGCCTGCGATCGGGGCCCACCGATCGGTGGGCAGGCCTATCTGGCTGGGGGCCTCCTTTCTTCTGCGCCAGCCCCTGTAGTCCTGTGCCATGTTGCATCGGGGCTGGCACGTTGAAGGAAGCCACTGTGCATACGCGTGTTGGCACCAGTGCTACTGCGCATGCGTGGATCCCGCAGTGCCCACTTGACACCGGGATTAGCAGCTGGAGTGACGTGAATCGCTCCAGTGTCGTGTTGTCCCCTAACGGCACTGGAGCAGTTCACGCCGCTCCACCTGCTGATCCCAGCATCAAATGGGCGCCTCGGGATCTGCACATGTGCAGTGGCATTAGAATAGCTGATCCTGAGGCCGTGTTGACGCCGTTGAGAAACGCGACGACGTTTCCGATGGCATCAACACTTAGCTTCAGGATCACAGAATCCCTCCCGATGTTCTTCCCTTTTAAAAGGTGCAATCTCAATTAATGTGATGGCTAGCTTTAAGTGGTGTTAAGAAGTGCAATTCTAGGAGCCTGCTGATACATTCAGCTAATAATCAGCACAGTTAGTGCTGGCTGCACTCAACAATCAGTCTAATCAGCAGGCAGCCCAAAGTTGCAATGTACATAGCATTCTGATCAACAAGCTTGGAAAGCACAATGTGTGATTAACCTATGTCCATTTTGGATAGCTATCTAATTTACTACCCACAACCCCCCCATTCTCCAGCACCATTAAGTTTTACAAACATGAGTTAATTATTATCCCACTAAATGGTGGTGATTACTGTCATTTTAGAGCATTAAAACTTATTGCTTCTTCTATTTACCTCATGTTCTGTAGATATTGTCTCTGCACATATATCATTTTTGCTGTACTGCAGAACATTACTGAGGGGACATTTAGTAGAGAGCAGAATGTCACATTTCACCTTGCACACAGATGAATAGATTTGCAATGAAGCTCATCTCTGTCACAAAATGAAAGAAATCCAATGAGAAGAAAATTAGGGTTACAGTCTCTATGTTTCAAAGTAATAGCTATCAGGATATTGAATTCTACAAAAGAGAACATTTGAAGATGATGAAGCACACCCGGCAAGGAAGCTAACACTTTTCAAAGGTGAAAGGCCACTTCACAGATATGTCATCAGTTGATGACATTGAATCACCAGAAAGAACATAAATATATGCAGGTTACAACTTTGAGAGCAATTTCTTAAGTGGATTTCTATTGGTCTTAATGCCTGAATGAAAGGACATGGATAAAAAGAATTGGCTGTCACTCTGGTGGTCTGTTGAATTTAGTCACTATTGGGCACAGTGCAATAAAGCGCTTCAGACTGACATTGATTGTAATGCTGTGGCGAGTTGCCAAATTCAGGTAAGACTCCTTATCCACCACATAAATTGAATAGAAACAAATTGGAAAGTAAATGTTTTCTCTGGCTTGCTGTACCCAATCTCACGTAACTGAGTAGAATTGGTAGGGGTTTTCAAGCAGGTACAGACCCATTTTCTTGTTGGCAAGAAGAGGCATAAGGTAGGGGAAAAGGTATTCTAGGTAACTGATTGCTAAAATGAAAAACGGATCAAAATTAACCAAGACTGCCAACATGCAAAAGCATGGAATAATTACAGCTGAACAGACCAGCTCTTCATTGAATTGTGCCAACTTGTCAAATTTAGTATTTTCTGAAAAGGGCAGGTCAGGTTTATTAGCCCCATGTATATGGGAATGTTCAATTCTTTTTGGTTGGTGTGGGGGTGGAGCTGGAAGAGGGGGATGGGACTAGAGACTTGGATCATGTGTAAATAGAAAATACTGAGGCATTTATTTTGTAACTAAAATTCAAAGATTAGTGTTAAATGAGCTATTCCTTTTCGACATTGAAGGATTAATTGTTTGATTTTTGCACTTACTGTTGCAAACATCGATTTTATGATGAATGTAGACTGTCAAATCCTGTGAGGAAACCTGTAGCTACTAAACAAAGACAGTGATAAAAATGAGGAACAATTGTATTTTATATGTCAGATTCACTCTAATGCTGTTCTCATGAAAAACTATCTATTGCATGTTTTGCATAATTGTAAAATGATAACGACGAGGACATTTCGATTTTAAAACAACAAAAGGCAAATCAAGAAATACTTCTGGAACACATGATGAGAATGAGGAATCAGGATCTGAAGGCTCACTGTAATTAAGCATTGTATTGGTAAAAAAGATTTTTTAAAAAATGATATCTAAATAATATATCCAGATTAAATCAGTGTA
This sequence comes from Scyliorhinus torazame, assembly GCF_047496885.1. NCBI lineage: Eukaryota > Metazoa > Chordata > Chondrichthyes > Carcharhiniformes > Scyliorhinidae > Scyliorhinus > Scyliorhinus torazame. The sequence continues at coordinate 111,616,796 of NC_092721.1, forward strand.
TGGTGAAAGGACTGCCCTTGTTGTGATGTGAAACTACAAAATCCAAATGTCACCCAGTCAAACCATAACTCACGGTCATTGAACAAGGCACAGCAGGATTTAAATGGCAAGAATCATGAGAAATAAATAGATGAGAGTTATGGAATATTAAGTCAGGAAGATGAATATCTAATTCAAAAGTAGTCTTGTGGTAATATTTGTTTACCTATAAATTGGTCCAGAATTGATTGGAGACATTCTGATTTTGTGAATGATGTCAGTCATGGCTTTACATGGAAGCTTGAAAGTTGATCACGTAAAGCAAACAGTGTCTTCTCCTTTCTTACCCTTAGTCACATGCATTATTTATATTGCAATCTGGGATTTCAAGGAAGTAAATTTCTTCAAACTCTACTGCAATCTATTAAAAGTTTAATTATGATAAAGCCTGCAAGTTTCACTTTGCCCAGATGCGCTCAGGAATCATTCATTCTTTTATTGCTATAATGCTGGCCATCAATGGTTCAAAGTTTTCACTGCTTGATCTTGCAATTAAGGACTCATTTGGGAAGCATAGCTGCATTGTCCAAGGTACAAGTGTTATTAACAAACAACCTAAAGGTAGCACAGGTTCACATAGCTCTAGTAGGAATACAAATGTTCAATTGCCAAAGTAATTATGTGTTTTGTACTTATCCCAGAACAATTGTTACTTACCACAATAAAAATAAATAGCAAGCATATTTTTGTAAGGGCCCCGAAGAATCCAGCACGAGTTTTAAGGATACAAAATAATAACGTTTATTTACTATAACAATATACACATAACAGTAGCAGTAACTTCCCTTGCTACCTTCTCCTTCCTCCTGGTTCCTGGACTGGCCAGCTTATTTATAGTAGGAGTTTCTCCGCCCCCCTCATTGGGGAAGTTCATACTCCCATAGGATTGTGGGATAGTCATTAGTCCCCAGCCAATCGTCAGTAGGCAGGTTATAACATCCCTCCCCCCCAAAGTCCAAGGAATCCACCGTAGGCCCTGGCGAAGGAAGGCGTCAAACTCGTTTGGCCGCAGGCCGGACGCCATTTGCACGCGGCGCTGGATCAGGCGGCGTATAACGAGACGGAGACCGGCGCTTCCGTGATGAACGGCGCGGTTGTACATCCACGGCCTGTGGACCCGAGGATTCCCCCTCTGATTCATCCTGTGTCTCCATCTCAGAGTCAGAGTCTACTGCCTCCGTCATGTCAGCGTCTCTATCCCCATTCGGTCCCGTCACGACCTGAGCAGGCTTCGAGTGAGGCACCAGTGGAAGATTTGGAGGACTACCTTCCCTTGTTTCTGGTCTTTGCCGCTGTTGAACTGAGCTCCGGGGGCGGGGAATCTTTTGCGGGGATGATCTTCTGGACCGGACGTGGTCTACATGTTTTCGCTGGAGACGACCCTGGGCTTGCACTTGGTACAATATAGGGCCCGTTTGGCGAAAGATTACACCAGGAACCCATTGGGCACCACCAGCAAAATTCCGCACGAATACTGGGTCACCGGGTGCAAACTGCCGAATCGGACGATGCTGAGACAATCCCAGTCCCTGCCGTTCTTGTGTGCGGCGTACTTTTGCGCCAATGTCCGGGAAGACCATACTAAGGCGGGTGCGAAGTCTCCGGCCCATTAGGAGTTCTGCAGGAGCTACCCCAGTCACTGTATGGGGGGTGGTCCTGTACGTAAACAAAAACCGAGCCAGTCTCGTGTCCATTGATCCGGAAGACTGCTTCTTTAGGCCTCTTTTGAATGTTTGCACTGCATGCTCTGCCAACCCATTTGAAGCCGGGTGGTAAGGGGCAGTGCGGATATGGCGGATGCCATTCGTCTTTGTAAACCTTGCAAACTCCTCACTCGTGAATGGAGTGCCATTATCCGTGACCAGCACCTCGGGAGGCCATGCGTGCTAAATGATAAACGCATTTTTTCAATTGTTGCGCAGGACGTTGTCCCCTGCATCTTATGCACCTCCAGCCATTTGGACTGGGCGTCAATTAGTAGAAGGAACATGGATCCCTGAAAAGGGCCTGCGAAATCTGCATGTAAGCGTGCCCAAGGCCGCCCTGGCCATTCCCAGTGATGTAGGGGCGCGGCCGGCGGAAGCTTCTGATGCTCCTGGCAAATGGAGCAGTTTTGGGCCACCTTCTCAATGTCGGTGTCGAGGCCTGGCCACCAGACATAACTCCGGGCCAACATTTTCATCTTGGTCACGCCCAGATACCCATTGTGCAAGTCTGATAATATCAGCTCCTGGCCTTTTTTCGGGACAATCACACGCGTCCCCCACAAGAGGATGCCGTCTTCCACGCTGAACTCTGACAGCTTGGAGGAAAATGCCCGCAACTCGCCTGGGAGCTGTCTATGCTGCCCACCATACAGGACTATGTGCCGAACCTTTGACAGGACTGGCTCCGTCTGGGTCCACTCACGGATCTGTGATGCCGTGACAGGCAAGGTGTCCATAAAATTTAGGGTTTCGACCACCTCACCGGTCGTGGGGGTCGACATGGGGCCGGTTGATAAAGGCAATCGGCTCAGTGCGTCGGCATTTGCTATCTGCGTACCTGGTTTGTGCTCCAGAGAATACTCATATGCAGCAAGCAACAAAGCCCAGCGCTGGACCAGTGCAGAAGCAATGGGCGGTATTGGCTTATCCTCTCTGAAGAGTCCCAGCAGGGGCTTATGATCAGTCACGATAGTGAAATGGCGGCCGTACACATACTGGTGGAAGCGTTTCACCGCGAAAACCACTGCCAGGCCCTCCTTCTCGATCTGCGCGTACTTTTTCTCAGCTTTCGCCTCCCGCACATTGACTGCAGCGATCGGTCGCTCGGCCCCGTTCTCCATCTTGTGGGACAGGACAGCCCCAATACCATACGGGGATGCATCACATGTGACGAGCAAAGGCTTTCCCGGATCATAGTGGGTTAGTAACCCAGACGACGACAATTGTTGCTTTACCCGCCGGAAAGCGGTTTCTTGCGGCTGACCCCAAACCCAGGTGTGATTTTTCTTTAGCAGCAGGTGTAAGGGGGCCAGCGTAGTTGCCAGATTGGGGAGGAACTTCCCGTAATAGTTTACAAGACCGAGAAAAGAACGAAGATGCGAAGTGTCAGTCGGGGTGGGGGCATGTTGAATTGCACGCACCTTCTCTGCGACGGGGTGCAGACCCTCGCGGTCCACCCGATAACCTAGGTAGACTACTTCTTTTGCCTGAAATACGCACTTTGTGTGACGTAAACGGACTCCAGCCTCCAAAAGGCGTTGAAGGACAGCCTCCAGATTTTCCAAATGCTCTTGCTCCGACGTCCCTGTAATCAACACGTCATCTAGGTAGACAGCCACACGTGGTAAACCTCTCAAAATGCCCTCCATAACACGTTGAAAAATTGCGCAGGCAGAGGATACTCCAAAGGGCAACCGTGTATATTCATACAGGCCCAGGTGTGTGTTAATTGTTACATATGGTCGGGAGGCAGGGTCCAGCTCCAACTGCAGGTAGGCGTGACTCATATCTAATTTTGTGAATGAGAGTCCGCCTGCAAGTTTCGCGTAGAGATCCTCTATGCGAGGCATTGGGTATCGGTCGAGTCGGGAAACTGTATTCACTGTAAGTTTATAGTCGCCACACAAGCGAACTGTGGCATCTGGCTTCATTACTGGTACAATTGGTGCTGCCCAGTCAGCAAAACGGACGGGCCTGATAATACACAAACTCTCCAAACGAGTGAGCTCCCCCTCTACCTTCTCGAGCAAAGCGTAAGGCACTGGGCGCGCCCGGAAATAGCGCGGCGTGGCTCCTGGTTCAACTTGGATACGGGCTACGGCCCCTTTTATTTTCCCCAAACCAGGCTGGAATACCTCTGGGTATCGTCCTAGCACCTCAGTCAACCCTCCAGAAACTGTTTGGAGGATGTGCTGCCATTGCAACCGCAAATGGCGCAACCAGTCCCGACCCAACAGACTGGGCCCATGGCCACGCACTACGATAAGTGGGAAACACCCCTCCTGGCATCCATAGACAACAGGGGTCATTGTAGTTCCTACAATGTCCAGTGGTTCCCCCGTGTAGGTGGCCAACCTGGCCTGTGAGTCAGTTAATGTAAGGGTCTGTATACCTTGCTTGATGCGGTCGAATGTCCTCTGGGCGATCACGGAGACCGCTGCGCCAGTATCCAACTCCATCTCCAGCGGGTGGCCATTGACCCGTACTGTCACCTTAATGGGGGCCACACGGGGAGCTGCCACACAATGCAGCTGCAGGCAGTCGTCCTCCGTCTCCACGTCCTCAGGAGTGGTCGCCGCAGGTTCATCCACATGGAAGGTACGGCCTCTGGGCTGGTCCCAGTTACGGCCCCTGGGCTGGTCCCAGTTTCAGTCGGAACGACGGCGCCTCTGGCGTCCCCAGGACCGCCGTCCGCGACGGGGTCGGCGCCTACATGTCTGACACGGACATGGCTCCTCATCCATTGGCTCTGGAGAAGGCTCCCTTCGGGGAGGAATGTCCGATGGCCACTGGCGTCGGTCTGGTCGTTGCCTCGCCCAAGGTACCGCAGGAGTGCGGGGGGACGTTTTTGGGCGGAAAGGGTTGCGTCCCAAGGCATGCACTTCCATTCCCTGTAGCTCCTGTACTCCTCGCTCTGCACTCTCTCGGGACAAGACTATTTGTATTGCCTGTTGAAAAGTCAATGTTGGCTCCACTAACAACTTTCTCTGGGTGGCCGCATTGTTAATACCGCAAACCAAGCGGTCGCGTAACATTTCTGACAAGGTCTCACCATAGTCACAGTATTCCGCAATCCCGCGTAGCCTGGATAAAAAATCGGCAAGGGATTCTCCAGGGGTCCTCTCAGCGGTATTAAACCGGTAACGCTGGACTATCGTGGACAGGGTTGGGTTAAAGTGTTGCCCCACTATATTCACAAGTTCGTCAAACGTTTTGGTGTCCGGCGCAGCTGGGTACGTAAGGCTCCTAATCACCCCAAACGTATGCGGCCCGCAGGCGGTGAGCAATATGACCACCTGGCGCTCGTTTTCAGTGATATTGTTTGCCCGGAAATAGTAACGCATCCGTTGTGTGTACTGGTTCCAGCTTTCCAGCGCAGCATCAAAAACATCCAAACGTCCGTACAGAGGCATGGTATAATAGAAAGCAACTTCCAACCTGTATCCAACAAAAATCCAGGGAGGTGGCTTCAGCAGTGTAGACAGCTATTCACTTTTACCTTCATCGCCAGTTTTGTAAGGGCCCCGAAGAATCCAGCACGAGTTTTAAGGATACAAAATAATAACGTTTATTTACTATAACAATATATACATAACAGTAGCAGTAACTTCCCTTGCTACCTTCTCCTTCCTCCTGGTTCCTGGACTGGCCAGCTTATTTATAGTAGGAGTTTCTCCGCCCCCCCTCATTGGGGAAGTTCATACTCCCATAGGATTGTGGGATAGTCATTAGTCCCCAGCCAATCGTCAGTCGGCAGGTTATAACACATATAATTATGTTTTTCTAAATAATTGTGTAATGTGCAAAAAAATCTACGAGTTCGAAGAAAAGCAACTTGAGATTTTATCATGTATACTGCTTTTCAAATTTTTTTTTGATTGGTTTTGCCTTTTGTAAAACTTCTCCCTTCATGGTAAAGGAGAATACAATGGTGGGTCTTGTCCTTATACTAGTTCTTCTGTCTATGAAAAGACTCAACAAAACAACTCTTTTTCTTTTGTAAATTGCGTTATGCTAAATTTCTCAGCTTTTCTCTCAGCAACCACCCTATCAGGTCCCCTCAGATCTTGTATGATTCAATAAGATCACCTCTCATTCTTCTCTACTCTAAAGGGTATAGACCCAACCTGCTCAAGATTTCCTCCGAAGCTAACCCCTTCATCGCAGGAATTAGTCAAGTGAATCACCTCTGAACAGCGCCAAATGTATTCTCTTAAGAAAAAGACCAAAACAGTACACAATACCCCAGATGCAGTCTCAATAAGGCACTGTACAGAAACAATAACATTTCCCTACTTTTATATTCTGTTCCAGTTGCAGTAAATGCCAATATTTCATTCGCCATCTTAATGACCAACTGTTGTACTTGCATAATAATGTTTTGTGACTCTTGCACCAGGACACCAGGTCCCTCTGCACCATAGCATTCTGCACTTTCCCTCTGTTTAAATAACATGCTGTTTTTCTTTTCTTCCTGCCAAAGTGAGCAAGTTCACATTTTGCTCATTGCACTTCATCTACCAAATTTTTACCCACTCACTAAACCTATCCAAATTCCTTTGTAGAGTTTTTATATCATCTTGAACTTACCTCCGTACCTATATTTGTCTCATCAGCAAATTTGGCTACCATACATTCAGTCCCTTCATCTAAGTCATTGATATAAATTGTATATGGTTGAGGATCCTGGAAGAAGGAACTGAGGGCATTATTGCTAAGTTTGCAGATGATAAGGGACAGGTTGTGTTGAGGAAGCAGAGAGGCTGCAGAAAGACTGGGACAGGCTACGAGAGTGGGCAAAGAAGTGGCAGATGAAATACCATGTGGAAAAGTGTGAGGTTATGCACTTTGCAAGAATAGAGGCATAGACTATTTTCTAAATGGGGAAAAGGCTTCGGAAATCAGAAGACTTAGGAGTCTTAGTTCAGGATTTTCTTAAGGTTAACATCCAGGTTCAATTGGCAGATAGGAAGGCAAATGGAATGCTAGAATTCGTGTCGAGAGGGCTAGAATACAAGAGCAGGGATGTGCTGTTGAGGCTTCAAAAGACTCTGGTCAGACCCCATTTGGAATACTGTCAGTTTTGGACTCCATATCGAAGGAACGATGTGCTGGCCTTGGGTGGGGTCCAGAGGAGGTTCACGAGAATGATCTCCATATGAAGGGCTTGTATTTTATGAGAAGTGGTTGAGAATTCTAGGTCTGTACTCATGGAGTTTAGAAGGATAAGGGGGTATCTATTGAAACTTACAGAACACAGAAAGGCCTAGATAGAGTGGACATGGAGAATATGTTTCCACTAGTAGGGGAGAATGGAACTCTAGGGCACAGCCTCCGACTGAAGGGACGATTCTTTAAAACTGAGATGCGGGGAAATTTCTTCAGCCAGAGGGTGGTGCATCTGGGGAACTCTTTGCCTCAGAAGGTTGTGGAGGCCAGATAGGTTCTTGATTAATAAGGGGATCAGGGATTTCGGGAGGGAAGGCAGGAGAATGGGGATGAGGAATATATGATCGAATAGCGGAGCATTCGCGATGGGCCAAGCAGCCTAATTCTGCACCTAAATCTCAGGGTCTTATTAGAGATTTGAATTATTCATATAGATTTCAGAAACAAGCCATAGTATTGAAGATAAAATAGTTTGTTTGCATTTCTGTTTGAACCAACCCAAAGCATGCCACATTACCACAAAGATGGTGATTCTGAGTGTAAACTTGATTAGAAGGTTATTTGTTTAATTATCTGTAGATCTTTGCTGACAGAAGCAATTAGTTTGGTTTGGGAACTGACAAGAGGCAGATGCAGATTTGGTCATGTGTTGGCTGTCATTCACTGTTGCAACTCACTGAATGGATAGAGCCAAAATAAATGAATGTTAGTCAGGCTGGTATTTAAGCAGACTAAATACTAACTTCTTCATTCGCTGCCTGGAATGTGGGTGTGGCTCAATCTCATTTGGGAATTCATGAGGGAAAAGCAGGTGGAGGATTTAGCCTAGATTTTATAGCCCTATTATGGCGTGTCTCCCCCGGCAGGAAGGAAGAAGCAAAACTGAGTTTGTGGCGTAAGTAATTATACATTATACTGTTAATTATAGTGTTTGCTTTGTTTAATTTTTATAGAAAATAAAGTTTACTTTTTTTAAAATGTGACAACTTATGGCTGTTATGTTTGGTCTTCTATACCTTACAAAGGAATCCACCAAACACCTAGACTTGTCCAAACCACGTGGTAAGATAGCGATCTGTCACAGAGCCAAGTTGTCACGGAGTTTCTTTGTACTCCTCTGGAACTACACCTAGCACAACTGTTCACCTGTTTGTCTTACAACCATCTCCTACAACCATCTGGTGATGGCCAGTGAATTTAAATCACCACTTTTAAACAGAAATATCCTCACACAAAAGTCAATACACAAATGACTTTTCAAACTAAACTCGGCAGGTAAAGTTTGACTCACACATTGACTAGAAACTTCTTTATTCTAGCCCCTGTGCTGGTTAGAAACTTTTTTATTCTAACCCCGGTTCACTGGCGAGAAACTTCTTTATTCTAACCCCGGTTCACTGGCGAGAAACTTTATTCTAAACCCGGTTCGCGTTGAGCGGCATGAATTTAAATCACAACTTTTATTAGGAATCTCCCCCTAAACCAAAAAGGGTCAAAAAGATTTTCTAAATGGTGTACAAGGATTTTCACTCCTTGACTCCTTTGCAGACTTAAGTAGGTGTTATTCAGGTCAAACTAATATTTCAAGTTATTCCCGGTATAACCTATATCTACAAAGAAGGTCTTATCTACTTCCCACTCAGTAACTTCAATCCTGTGTCCCGTCTTGCTGATGTATAGTGAAGTAGACTTTTTGATATTTTGTAATAACCACAATTTCAGGTTAAAGTGAGCTTTTAGGGCAGAACGGTGGCCCAGTGGGTTAGCCCTGTTGCCTCACAGCGCCGAAGTCCCAGGTTCGATCCCGGCTCTGGGTCACTGTCCGTGTGGAGTTTGTACATTCCCCCTGTGTTTGCGTGGGTTTCACCCCCACAACCCAAAGATGTGCTGGTTAGGTGGATTGGCCATGCTAAATTGCCCCTTCATTGGAAAAAATGAATTGGGTACTCTAAAAAATTTTTTTTAAAGTGAGTTTTTAACTTACTTTATTTTACTTCAAAAGATAACATCACTGTCTTTACAACAAGAAAAATAAAATCTTGCTTCTGGAATTTCCGTTCCAGTTGTTCAGACCTTTGTGGCCCCCTTGACAATCTCTCTTCTTATCTGTGGGTGTTCTCAGTAACTTTGATCCCCTGTTCGGCTCCTGCATTCAATCATTCCCATCTACCGAATCAGCTCTGAGAGCTGGAAGTGATGATGGCTGTTAGCGATTCAGAATATTCATTACCCTTCTCACAGCCGTGTTGGTTATATTTTATTATCTTCAAGTAATATCATTTATGTAATTTTGTTTGTCCATTGTATTCATCTAGTTCCCATCATCTCTAACAAGAGGATGTTTCAATGATAAGCATTGATAAAAAAATGTTTTGATGCTTGTCAAATGTTAAAGGAGTGATACATTTGGTTCTCGTCATGTTTAAACTGATTCCTGCTTGGTGTTAATTTATGTCTTAGTAGACTCAACCGTTATCTCCAGACTTCCACTTTTAACTGATGACAGTTAAACTGAAGTTTCTATTATTCACAAATGCACATTATTTCACATAATTCACTTACGATTCTGGCAATTCTTATCAATTGTTTTCTAAACTAATTAATTTCTATAAAAGGGTGGAATACTGTTCCATTAATGTGACTAAAAACTTAATTTGCTAGAATTTCTCTAACTTGAAAGAAAGGTATCAGATTACAGCATAAGCTGTTTTAGAACTGTTCTCTTAACGCCTCTTGTGATAAAGGCTGTCTGCATTTCAAACTCTTTTCTGAATGCTGTTAACCCTTTGTGGAATTTTTGCTTGCTTTTTCTCATATTCCTTCGGGTTTTATCAGACCTTCATGTTTCAAATGACATCTTTCCCATTTTACTTTACACCAGATGTGTCGCCACGCATAAGGGAGTCCCTGGTCACATGACCATGGTCTTGAGACTGTGTCTGCACCCCCACCTACTGGTTGGAGGTCACACACCTTCCATCTATGATATTTCTTACAAGTATATCGCCACAATGGCATAGTTATGTTAGTTAATTGACTGGGTGTTCAATTTCTCTTTAAACATTAATGGCCCCGAACAGGATTTTAATAGTTCAAAATAGCTAAAACTACAAACCTGCACACCATCATATATACTGGGCTCATTTTATTATCCAATGTATGGCGGTATTTTCTTATGAGGAGAGGTTGAGTAAATTGGGCCTGTACTGATTGGAGTTTAGAAGAATGAGGGGTGACCTTATTGAGACAAATAGGACTCTCAGAGGGCTTGACAGGGTAGATGCTGAGCGGTTGGGCATGATCTTCCAGCCTCTTTACACTCGTACTCGAGCGTAATGAGGCCGGTGAATAACGGGAGGGCCAAAAATGGAAACAGCACCAGGCGGCAAACACTTTACCATGCAACCAGCCCGCTCCCCTAGACGGAATAGGAATTTTGCCGTTGCGTGGCGAGAAACCAATTATCACCACTTGTGCCCCATATGAGAGCCACTCTTTATCCAACGGCTTCCCGTCATGCAGTGGCCTCCCCAGCAAGTGGTCACGCTGGCGCCGATTAATACAGCTTTTTAAAAAATGAACCTTATGGAAGGCCTTCTGTGGGAGCCGAGGAGGTGAGTAGCCATCTTTGCTCACAGGCAAAGAGCCGTGGGTGCTGGGCTTGCTGCCCCATTGCTCGGTGGGGAATTGGGTTTCGCTGCATGGGTGGGATACCATGGGAGGGTGGGAAGAGGGAGTGGGGGGGGGGGCAATCGCTTGCGGCACTACCATGCCAACCCCTGGATCCCAACCCCATTACAGGGACAACCCTTGTCCCTACCCGTCTGCCCCACCGATCACCATGACCACCACCCATAACCCCCACCGAATGCTGAGGACTCTGGCTGCGTGGCTGAAGGCCATCGCTAATAGAGAATTGGCAATCGTGGGTAAGGCAGGTGGATTTCCATGGGTGGGCGGGCCATGTAGCATATAGGAGTCATTGCCTAGCATTTCAATCGCACCTTGATGCATGGACTGCGTGCCTGAACACTGCGGGAGGCAACCGCACACACGCAGCATCCAACATCCGAACACCCAGGGGATGGGACGCAGCTCTGGGGACATGTCCACAGCCAGCTGGGTGAGCGCCATGGGGGGGGGGGGGGGGTTACCTGGAGAGTTAGGCAAAGGGTCCAGGGGTCAGCCCACATTGCAGAAGAAAGTGACAGAAGCATCATAACGATTGTGCAAAAAGTTTTTTATGCGCTGTACAATACCCCATTCCCGATAGTGCCGAGTCCCCAACCCCACCTCATCCCCAACACCTTCCTAACCCCTCCCCCTGCCCCGGTGCCCTCAGTGATCCTCAATGTGCATGGCCCGCCTAGCTCTACCACTACGTCTTGGTGTTTCCCCAGGATGCATCCAACTGCTTACCTCGATGCCCCAGGCGTCCTCTGGGGGTTCTGGGCCTGAGGGCCCCGGCTCACTTGGCAATGGCACATGCACAGCCATATCCGCACTGTCCTGTGTGCTGACCCTGAGATGTGGCCTTACTCGGGAGAGCTGGTGGTCACTGTCGCCGCCCCATGGGACGGGTCCGGGTTGGCACTCGGTGCCCCCCTCCTCTCGATCGGTACCCATAGGGCCCTGCGGTTCACCTTGGGATGGAGGGGCAGCTGGTTTGAGCCCTGGCTGCCCCTACATCATCTCGCTCTGCCATCCTTGGCAGTTCCCCATAGTCTGCACCATCGTGTCGACATCGGCGATGCTCCTCAGTGATTGGGCCATGCTCTGCAGCGCCTCGGCAATGCCCACCTGTGACTGGGACAAGCTCCGCAGTGCCTCGGCAATTACCATCTGAGAGCGGGACATGTCCCGTAGAACCTCATCAAAGTCAGCCTGGTACTGGGTCACAGTACCAGGCCTTGTGGATAGCACAATTGCTTCACAGCTCCAGGGTCCCAGGATCGATTCCGGCTTGGGTCACTGTCTGTGCGGAGTCTGCACATCATCCCCGTGTGTGTGTGGGTTTCCTCCGGGTGCTCCGGTTTCCTCCCACAGTCCAAAGATGTGCAGGTTAGGTGGATTGGCCATGATAAATTGCCCTTCGTGTTGGGTGGGGTTACTGGGTTATGGGGATAGGGTGGAGGTGTGGACCTTGGGTGGGGTGCTCTTTCCAAGAGCCGGTGCAGACTCGATGGGCCGGATGGCCTCCTTCTGCACTGTAAATTCTATGATAATCTATGACATCCCCCAGCGAGTCGGACATACTGCTAAGACACTCAGCCATGGCCGTCACGACTGCGCAACGCCTTGGACACCTTCACTTATAGTGCCAACGTCGTGTACCAGGCTCTCCACCAGATTGTGCCCCAGAAGCCTGACCACTAACATTTCCCACCAAGGTGTGTGTATCTGCACTGGTGGAGGGTGGGGATGACAGCTGTGCTGCGACTCTAACAGTTGCATCCTCGGAGCTCTTCTCTGAACTGTTCTTCTTGGGGTCAGGAGAGGGGGCCGCCGGGCTGGACTGTCGCCGTCGGCTTCCGGACCTGCGGGAGAATGGACATGTGGTCAATGGGAGGGATGGGTCGGTCAGCAAGGCAATCACTGTTAGCTTCTGGCTGCTGTTGAGTAAAGAGTCAAGCGTTCTGCTTCTTTCCCAAACACCTTTATTTTCTTTGAACACACTCCATACAAAACTCCATCACCAGCGCAAGTGCCACCTGCAACCCCTTTACATATCAGTGTCATTATTGGATACTTAACATCAACTTAATATGTAATTGGAAGGTCCCTTAACCCATTCCTAACAATCACTACTCATGTTTGACAGGTCCTCCGGGTGGAGCCTGGTGGTCCCTCACCTCTGCGGCGTCCGCCAGCCTCCGCATTGGTGACCGTCCTGTCCTCGGTCACACCTGTCACCTCCAGGGCCTGCTCCTCGAAGGAGGTGAGGGTTCTCAAGTCCGGCACCCCACCAACTGTCTGGGCCCTCTCCCTCCGATAATGGGAGAGGTTTTTCTGAGGAGACACAGAGAGGGCATCATTAGCCACAAGAGTGATTCACAATTGCTGGGGGTGTATGAAGGGAGTGTTGGGTTGGAGGGAGGGAGGATTGGAGGTGGATGAAGGGAGGGGGATGAAGGGAGGGTTGGGTGTCACCTGGGGGAATGCTCCCTTGGGGGGATGGGAGGGGGTGGGACATTGGTGTCTACTCACTTCTGCTGCCTGGTGTAGGTTGTTGACCTTCTTCTCACGCTGTAGGCCAGTCTTCCTGGTCACACTGCCTGAGCTGACTGCTGCAGCCACTTTGTCCCAGGCAGCACTAACTGCTTTGTGGCTTACCCTCCGGGACTCTCGGGGGAACAGAACATCCCTTCTGTCCTCCACCGTGTCCAGGAGCCTCCCCAGGTTAGCATCCCCGAATCTTGGGCCTGGACTCCTGGGTGCCATTGTTGCGAGCTGGCTGGGGTTGGCTGAGCAAGGGCAGCTTAAGTGCTGCTTGACTTTGTCAGCGGGAGGCGAATGCGGTCCCGGCGAATCAGCTGGTGAGCTGGCATTCGGGGCGAGAAGCCTGTGAGGCCACGTTAGGTGGACCAATTAACGTTGAATTGCATTGCCCGTCTCACTGGGCCGAGCGGCAGGAAACTGGCGACAATTCCCGCTCGCTAGCTCAAATAGAAATTTATTCGGAGATTCATGCCCATTTTCTCCCCTTGTGGTAGGTGCGAAGACCAAGGGACATAATCTCAGAGTAAGGGGTCACCCATTTAAAACCGATGAGGTGGAATTTCTTCTCTCGGGTGTGGTCTAACTGACACCACAAACCTGCACGCTATCATGTATACTGGTTCATATTACAACGACAGATTTTTTGAATTTCTTTGGGATAAATTTAATTAAGTCGATAAATCAATAACATTTGTATCTTACATGAACCTTATAAGAAAAGAGAATGGAAATATAAAAATAGGGAAGTCTTGCTAAAACTATACAAGGCACTAGTTGGAGCACACCTGGAATACTGTGAACAGTTTTGATCCCATGTATAACCTGCCTGAATCCTATTGGCTGATTATTCCATGAAACATTTTGAGTTTATTGACAACTCAAGAATACAAAAGAATCAACAACATGTTAAAAACAGTCACGAAAATTAGTAATATGCGAAAAACATTTACAAGACACTGATAAAATACAAACTCAAACCATACAATTACCCAACAATAACACACAACTAACATCAGTGCAAACAATACACATAGTCAATTGGGCCACCACCATGCTGCCCTCACAGTTCTGGTGTCCGGTCTCCAGACACCATCCAGTCCAAAACTGCAAAAGCGAGTCCATTCTCCTCCTCTCCTTTCAACCCGGCAGTAGGCCAACCAAAATCCACTCCCAGCCGGTAAGCAGAAAGGCAGCCGGTAACAAGTATGAGTTCCAGGCGTGGCAACTGCATCCTCTCTTTCCCCTGCAAGCAACATCTCCTCCATCCAACTGGTTGTGGCCCTTGCAATTGTCCAGGCTTCAAAGTCCAGAAAAGGCAGTCAGCATTCAGAATAACACACCAGGTCAGAGAGCAGGGTTACAGCCAGAAGCAGTTGGAACTCATAGACAGATTCAAGCAGCTGGAGCTCATAGACGGATTCCCCTCCAACACCTCAGAGTGTGAGCTCCCCCAATGACGGTGGGGAGGGGGGGGGGGGGAGGGGGGGGGGGAGGGGGGGGGGGAGGGGAGGGGAGGGGGGGGAGGGGAGGGGGGGGAGGGGAGGGGGAGGGGGGGGGGGAGGGGAGGGGGGGAGGGGAGGGGGGGGGAGGGGAGGGGGGGGGGAGGGGGGGGGAGGGGGAGGGGGGGGGGGGGGGATGAGGGGGGAGGGGGAGGGGGAGGGGGGAGGGGGAGGGGAGGGGGGGGGAGGGGGGGGAGGGGAGGGGGGGGGGAGGGGGGGGGGGGGAGGGGGGGGAGGGGGAGAGGGGGGGAGGGGGAGGGGGAGGGGGGGGGGGAGGGGAGGGGGGGGGGGAGGGGAGGGGGGGGGGGAGGGGAGGGGGGGGGGGGAGGGGGGGGGGGGGAGGGGGGGGGGGAGGGGGGGGGGGGGAGGGGGGGGGGAGGGGGGGGGGGGGGAGGGGAGGGGGGGGGGGGAGGGGAGGGGGGGGAGGGGGGGGGGGGAGAGGGGGGGGGGGAGAGGGGGGGGGGAGGGGAGGGGGGGGGGAGGGGGGGGGGGGGGGGGAGGGGAGGGGGGGGGGAGGGGGGGGGGGGGGGGGAGGGGAGGGGGGGGGGAGGGGAGGGGGGGGGGAGGGGAGGGGGGGGAGGGGGGGGGGAGGGGAGGGGGGGGGAGGGGAGGGGAGGGGGAGGGGGAGGGGGAGGGGGAGGGGGGGGGGAGGGGAGGGGGGAGGGGAGGGGGGGGGGCAGCAATCATTAGCAGTTACACCTGTATAAATAGAGTTGGCCAGTATGGTACCGGCTATTGAAGTGGGCAGCACGGTAGCATTGTGGATAGCACAATTGCTTCACAGCTCCAGGGTCCCAGGTTCGATTCCGGCTTCGGTCACTGTCTGTGCGGAGTCTGCACGTCCTCCCCGTGTCTGCGTGGGTTTCCTCCGGGTGCTCCGGTTTCCTCCCACAGTCCAAAGATGTGCAGGTTAGGTGAATTGGCCAATGATAAATTACCCTTAATGTCCAAATTGCCCTTGGTGTTGGGTGGAAGTGTTGAGTTTGGGTAGGGTGCTCTTTCCAGGAGCCGGTGCAGACTCAAAGGGCCGAATGGCCTCCTTCTGCACTGTAAATTCAATGATAATCTATGATTAATCTAGGACAAAGGTTCGGCACAACATCGTGGGCCGAAGGGCCTGTTCTGTGCTGTATGTTCCATGTTCTATGTATGTTCTATGAAGCCGTGGTGAACTACTGCTGCTGTGTATATTTAGTTGCAAATAACATTACTTTCTGTTTGAATTTACAAACTCGTGCTGGACTCTTCGTGGCCCTCACAAAAGTCCCCTTATCTAAGGAAATACATACTGACATTGGTGGCAGTCCAGGGAAGATTCACAAAGTTGATCTCGGATTTGGAGGGATTTTCTTGTGAGGAGAGGTTGACTAGTTTGGGTATGTACTCATTGGAGTTTAGTAGAATTACAGGTGACAAATAGGACTCTCAGGCGGCTTGGCAGGGTGGGTGCTGAGCGGTTGTTTCCCCTTCTGGGAGAAGCTAGGACCAGAGGGCATAATCTCAGAGTAAGGGGTCACCCATTTCAGACTGAAATGAGAAGGAATTTCTTCTCTCAGAGGATAAAGGATAGTGAATCTGTGGAATTCTTTACCACAGAGGGCTATAGAAGTCGGATCGTTAACCTTTTTCAAGGCTGAGAACGACAGATTTTTAATCAGTAAGGGAACCAAAATTGAGATAAAATAATAAATGGGATGAAAGGGGAACTGATGAGTACAGCTGTCTGAAGGTGTTTTTGATATGGAAATTAATGTTTACCTAAGTGACTCGGGGAAAACAATGATGTATAGAGGAGGTGACTTCAAAGTGGAGAAATAAGGGAATGATTTACACGTATATTTACATGCTGAAAGCCTGGTCCATGGGGTAGGTAATCAAAAGGAAAAAATGATATATCCACAACATGATAACTAGGGAAGAGAATAGAGAAGCAGCTGCCATCATTGCCACACCCAGCTGCAGAAAGTAGGCTGTCCCAAAAACAAGTTGTTGCTGAAAGTCTGCTGTTTAAAATCAAAACATTAATGGATTTCCAAAACCTGGACAATAACTTGTGGGCTGCTAACTGTCAGTGTTATATAATATTGGATGTTGTTTGGGAAAAGGGGCATTTCTCAGAGTTGAGGAAATGTAGGTAGTTGGGGAAAACGGGTAACTTCATGAGATACTGTGTGTGTAGCCGTTATTGTAGTTAAGTGTACTGTTGGAGTGTCTGAGCCTTTCTTTTTATGTGTTTTCTTTTAAGTGAATAAATATTCTTTATTAATTGAACATCTGACTTGCATATCTTTTCTCACATTATTCCAAATTAAAAATATACACCACTGCGAACCAGTGTTCCAAGTTCTCCTTCTGAGTTTTGGAATACCCTCACATTTAAATATCAACGGGGTTCTTAACAGTGGAAAAGTGGAGTTGAGAATTATCACATTGGTCATGATCTCACTGAATGACGGTGCAGACTCAATGGGCCAAATGGCCGACTTCTGCTCCTATGTCTTATGGTCTTACGTCTAACCCAACAAAGTTTCAGTAGTCTGTTTTTGCCAGAGCCACATGGCAAAGTTGAAAGTCATTTGAAAGAAATAGAAACTAGAAATGTCAATACAAAAGGGAATTATTCTTCAATTGGAAGATGTAACTATTTGTTTTTGTTGGTGACTGAATGGTTTTCTATGGAAAAGTCATCTTGTCATATGAAAAACAAAGTATTTTAAACCAAGATTTCTAAGGGATCATTATTTCAATCAGCTCCAGCTGGCAACTTGAGAGTATTATCTGTTGACCAAATGCCACTAATGATCTCTGAGGAGCTTAAAGTTTTAACTTTAAGTATCCACTTCAGCAGACTGCTGTTGAGATTAAAGTAAAATGATAAATACTGGAATTGGAAACAAAAATTTAAAATATTGAAGCGTCACAAATGGGAAATACACATCGAAATGTGAGTCGATCATTTCAAAAGGACTGTAAACACCCATGAATTGATGTATGTTTCTACTTTAGATGCTGATTGACCTATTGTACACTCAGAATTTTCTATTTATGTTTACATGTTGTATTTAGAATGTAAGAAACTGGACAGTGAGAAGCGTTTTGAGATAATTTGTTAATGTGATAAAAGGTCACAGAAATGTAATTTCCCCCCCCCCCACACACACACACACATTTTGCCAATGAACTGGTGCTACTGGCTATTGTTGAAGGCACAGTTAGTTAGGAAGCCTGAAAATTCTCATTAAAAATTCATCCAGCAAAGACAGTGGCACCTCTTCAACGTCAGAGTAGATGTTACATGTGGTGTAAACTGAATCAGTACTCTACATGCAGTTCAATCCCATCCGGTCTGACCTGATAATGAGTGGTACCATCTGAGCCAACTGACAGACTGTTAAATCATTGAATCTAAAGAACGCTTCAGTCCCATTTTGTTATGCATTTTTATCAATCTAACTCGACATTTCACTTGATCCATTACTGACAGCTTAAGCTCCTGACCTGGTGTGATGTCAATAAGCATAATGCAGACATGACAGAACCTACGTGGGAATTTGTTCACAGTTTGGACTATATCCTGTGTAGATGCAAATACTGCTGTGAGGCCCGAGTAAAAATGCATAATGTTAATTCAGGATGGTGAGGCAGATAGAATTGTTTTCAGTAAGAAATCTCTGACTCCTCGAGAATTGGAGCGGAGGCCCCGGCTGGTCCGTTGGAGGTGGAGGGAGCATCCCGAGTGATGGCGCGAGGACCGAGAGCAGGAGAAATTCCCAGAGCCATAGTGGTGAGATTCCTCCGTTTTAAGGATAGAGAAATGGTCCTTAGATGGGCAAAGAAAACTCGGAGCAGTAAATGGGAGAACGCGGTGATCCGCGTTTATCAAGACTGGAGTGCGGAGGTGGCGAGAAGGAGGGCGAGCCTTAATCGGGCCAAGGCGGTGCTTCATAAAAAGAAGATAAAATTTGGAATGCTGCAACCGGCAAGACTGTGGGTCACATATCGAGGGAGGCACCACTACTTTGAGACGGCGGATGAAGCGTGGACTTTTATTGTGGAAGAAAAACTGGAATGAGCGGGTTATTAAAAGGAACGTTTGAACAAAGTGGTGGGGCGAATGTGGGGGGGGCGAAGAGGGGAGTTAAAAAGTGGGGAAAGAGGAGTTTTATGTACTAATCCTGCAATGTGGTAACTTTTCTCTCTTCCACAGGTGGTGATGGGGGGAGGAGGGGAGGTGGAGGAGATGGGGCGTTGGCCATTGGGGGCGGGGCCAAGGGAGAAGCGCGGGCTTGGTTCCCGCGCTATGATAATCATGGCGGGAATAGAGAAGGAGGGGGCATCGCACGGTGCGAGCCGAGGTCACGGGGGGAAGCCGAGGTCGGCCAGAGTTTGCTGACTTCTGGGAGCAACATGGGGGGAGTAATTACGCTAGCAGGGGATCTAGCGGGGGGGGGTGGGAGGGGGGAATTACTGGGTTGCTGCTGCTGGGGAGAGGGGGGAGCTGGTATGGGAGAGGATGGGCGGGGAGGCACCGCCTGGGGAGATACAGCTGCGTGGGAACCGGGTGAGGAGCTGGAAAACGCACCTGAAACTGATAGACCAGATTAGGCTACGCAAAGGATGGGTGGGGCAGGTGTTCCATTCGGGGCTAGATGCGAAAAACAGGGGGGTGGCTATATTAGTGGGGAAGCGGGTAATGTTCGAGGCAAAGACTATAGTGGCGGATAACGGGGGCAGATACGTGATGGTGAGTGGCAAACTACAGGGGGAGACGGTGGTTTTGGTAAACGTATATGCCCCGAACTGGGATGATGCCAATTTTATGAGGCGGATGCTAGGACGCATTCCGGACCTAGAGATGGGAAAGCTGATAATGGGGGGAGATTTTAATACGGTGTTGGAACCAGGGCTGGATAGGTCGAAGTCCAGGACTGGAAGGAGGCCGGCAGCAGCCAAGGTACTTAAAGATTTTATGGAGCAGATGGGAGGTGTAGACCCGTGGAGATTTAGCAGACCTAGGAGTAAGGAGTTCTCGTTTTTCTCCTATGTCCATAAAGTCTACTCGCGAATAGACTTTTTTGTGCTGGGAAGGGCGTTGATCCCGAAGGTGAGGGGAACGGAGTATACGGCTATAGCCATTTCGGATCACGCTCCACACTGGGTAGACTTGGAGATAGGGGAGGAAACAGGAGGGCGCCCACGCTGGAGAATGGACATGGGACTAATGGCAGATGAGGGGGTGTGTCTAAGGGTGAGGGGGTGCATTGAAAAGTACTTGGAACGCAATGATAATGGGGAGGTCCAGGTGGGAGTGGTCTGGGAGGCGCTGAAGGCGGTGATTAGAGGGGAGCTGATATCAATAAGGGCACATAAAGGGAAGCAGGAGAGTAAGGAACGGGAGCGGTTGCTGCAAGAACTTTTGAGGGTGGACAGACAATATGCGGAAGCACCGGAGGAGGGACTGTACAGGGAAAGGCAAAGGCTACATGTAGAATTTGACTTGCTGACTACGGGCACTGCAGAGGCACAATGGAGGCAGGCACAGGGTGTACAGTACGAATATGGGGAGAAGGCGAGCAGGTTGCTGGCACACCAATTGAGGAAAAGGGGAGCAGCGAGGGAAATAGGGGGAGTGAGGGATGAGGAAGGAGAGATGGAGCGGGGAGCGGAGAGAGTGAATGGAGTGTTCAAGACATCTTATAAAAAATTATATGAAGCTCAACCCCCGGATGGGAGGGAGAGAATGATGGGCTTCTTGGATCGGCTGGAATTTCCCAAGGTGGAAGAGCAGGAAAGGGTGGGACTGGGAGCACAGATCGAGGTGGTAGAAGAAGTGGTGAAAGGAATTAGGAGCATGCAGGCGGGAAAGGCCCCGGGACCGGATGGATTCCCAGTCGAATTCTATAGAAAATATGTGGACTTGCTCGCCCCGGTATTGACGAGGACCTTTAATGAGGCAAAGGAAAGGGGACAACTGCCCCCGACTATGTCTGAAGCAACGATATCGCTTCTCTTAAAGAAGCTACAATGCGGGTCCTATAGACCTATTTCCCTCCTAAATGTAGATGCAAAGATCCTGGCCAAGGTAATGGCAATGAGAATAGAGGAATGTGTCCCGGGGGTGGTCCACGAGGACCAAACTGGGTTTGTGAAGGGGAGACAGCTGAACACGAATATATGGAGGCTGTTAGGGGTAATGATGATGGCCCCACCAGAGGGGGAAACGGAGATAGTAGTGGCAATGGATGCCGAGAAAGCATTTGATAGAGTGGAGTGGGATTATTTGTGGGAGGTGTTGAGGAGATTTGGTTTTGGAGAGGGGTATGTTAGATGGGTGCAGCTGTTGTATAGGGCCCCGATGGCGAGCGTGGTCACGAATGGACGGGGATCTGCATATTTTCGGCTCCATAGAGGGACAAGGCAGGGATGCCCTCTGTCCCCATTATTGTTTGCACTGGCGATTTGAGCCCCTGGCGATAGCGTTGAGGGGTTCCAAGAAGTGGAGGGGAGTACTTAGAGGAGGAGAAGAACACCGGGTATCTTTGTATGCGGACGATTTGCTACTATACGTGGCAGACCCGGCGGAGGGGATACCAGAAATAATGCGGATACTTGGGGAGTTTGGGGATTTTTCAGGGTATAAATTGAACATGGGGAAAAGTGAGTTGTTTGTGGTGCATCCAGGGGAGCAGAGTAGAGAAATAGAGGACCTACCGTTGAGGAAGGTAACAAGGGACTTTCGTTACCTGGGGATCCAGATAGCCAAGAATTGGGGCACATTGCATCGGTTAAATTTAACGCGGTTGGTAGAACAAATGGAGGAGGATTTCAAGAGATGGGATATGGTATCCCTGTCACTGGCAGGGAGGGTGCAGGCGGTTAAGATGGTGGTCCTCCCGAGATTCCTCTTTGTGTTTCAGTGCCTCCCGGTGGTGATCACGAAGACTTTTTTAAAAAGGATTGAAAAGAGCATCATGGGTTTTGTGTGGGCCGGGAAGACCCCGAGAGTGAGGAAGGGATTCTTACAGCGTAGCAGGGATAGGGGGGGGCTAGCACTACCGAGCCTAAGTGAGTATTATTGGGCCGCTAATATTTCAATGGTGAGTAAGTGGATGGGAGAGGAGGAGGGAGCGGCGTGGAAGAGATTAGAGAGGGCGTCCTGTAGGGGGACTAGCCTACAGGCTATGGTGACAGCCCCATTGCCGTTCTCACCGAGGAACTACACCACAAGCCCGGTGGTGGTGGCTACACTGAAGATTTGGGGACAGTGGAGACGGCATAGGGGAAAGACTGGAGCCTTGGGGGGGTCCCCGATAAGAAACAACCATAGGTTTGGATGGGGGATATGGAATGTGGCAAAGAGCAGGAATAACGCAACTGAAAGATCTGTTTGTGGATGGGAAGTTCGTGAGTCTGGGAGCGCTGACCGAGAAATATGGGTTGCCCCAAGGGAATGCATTCAGGTATATGCAACTGAGGGCTTTTGCGAGGCAACAGGTGAGGGAATTCCTGCAGCTCCCGACACAAGAGGTGCAGGACAGAGTGATCTCAAAGACATGGGTGGGGGATGGTAAGGTGTCAGATATATATAGGGAAATGAGGGACGAAGGGGAGACTATGGTAGATGAACTAAAAGGGAAATGGGAAGAAGAGCTGGGGGAGGAGATCGAGGAGGGGCTGTGGGCAGATGCCCTAAGCAGGGTAAACTCGTTGTCCTCGTGTGCCAGGCTAAGCCTGATTCAGTTTAGGGTATTACACAGGGCGCATATGACTGGAGCACGGCTCAGTAAATTTTTTGGGGTGGAGGATAGGTGTGCGAGGTGCTCGAGAAGCCCAGCGAATCATACCCATATGTTTTGGTCATGCCCGGCACTACAGGGGTTTTGGATGGGGGTGACAAAGGTGCTTTCAAAAGTAGTGGGGGTCCGGGTCGAACCAAGCTGGGGGTTGGCTATATTTGGGGTTGCACAAGAGCCGGGAGTGCAGGAGGCGAGAGAGGCCGATGTTTTGGCCTTTGCGTCCCTAGTAGCCCGGCGCAGGATATTGTTAATGTGGAAAGAAGCCAAGCCCCCGGGGGTGGAGACCTGGATAAATGACATGGCAGGGTTTATAAAGCTAGAGCGGATTAAGTTCATTCTAAGGGGGTCGGCTCAAGGGTTCACCAGGCGGTGGCAACCGTTCGTCGAATACCTCGCAGAAAGATAGATGGAATGGAAAAAAGAAGGCGGCAGCAGCAGCAGCCCAGGATCGGGGGGGTGGGGGGGGGGGGAGGGGGGGGAGGAGGAACCAGAAGGACTCTCAGGGTTGTTAATATATACTGTATAATATATATAGGTCGTTGCGACAGATAATTATATATTGGACTGTTAAATTATATTTTTGGAGAGTGTTACTTGTGATAAGGCAGTTGCCAATTCGGGTTCGTTTTCATTTGTTATTTATTATTTATTCATTTTTTGTTTATAAAATAGGTCATTGTTATTTGTGTGGTTATAATATTGTGTAAAGGATGCACAATGTACTGTGTTGGTTGACCAAAAATTTTCAATAAAATATTTATTTAAAAAAATATATATATATACTCTATCCCTGTAAATATAAAGAGTGATTGTTTTGTTTCTGGAATTAATGGACCTTAAAGCAATATAGACTGTAGTGATGATGAGGGTAGTGCACAACAGGCTGGATTTTGCCATCAGCAATGAAACAATGGCGCTGTGGTGTGGTTTTACTGATGATAATTTAAAGATGCCGCCAAGTTCCATATGTGCAGAAGCAGTAATATCATCCGAGTAAGCAACTAATCTCACTGAAATATTCACACACATCAAACCAGAAAGTTAAAATCAATGTTAATCACTTTTAGCACGGAATTTCAGATAGCAAAATACATGACCACGATTGGATTTAAATAGAATGAAATATTAGTGCAGGGATTTTTGAAAAATATATTTTAAAATATTTGGTTTTCTTCCCATCATGGTGAAATGCATCTCACACGCAAAAATTGGCTTGTCAGTTTGGTCAGGTTATATAGAGGAGTGTTTAGCAGCAAATATGCAGTTACGGCACCATTTAAAAAAAAAAAAAAATAGTTTGTGTCATTCAACAAGGTGTAACTTTTGCGACGGTTTTTACAGTGAGACTAACCATGCAGAGGTGCACGGAGATTACAGTTTGCATCTGGAGGAGCGCAGGTAACTGAGGTCCGCATAAAGTTAATTGGGAGGTCCTCCTCCCCCTCACAACACAATTCCTGCCTCCCACCGACACGTAGGTGCATCCTCCCCGCCCACCAAGTAAACAACATGACGTCCCTTCCCCCTCAACAGAATGCACGCATGAGGGTGGTCTGATCTCCCTGCAATCAGACATAAATATCTTGCACTAGCGTTTGAGGAAGCCTCTGACACTTGTAAAAGCTGCTGCTTTAAAACCTTTTGTCTGAGGCAGCAGATGTTGGAGAAGGAGAAGTCAAAATGCAGCGATCTTTCACTCTACTGCCTGGACTGCTCTTCAGCTTTCGGGCAGAGATGACTGATGGGAGTCTCTGATGGTGGGGAATGTCTCTGATGGTGGGGGTCTCCGATGGGGGTGTCATTGGATTGAGTCACTGTCATGCGTGCATACTGTGGGGTGGTGACCCATTATTCCTGTGGTTGGAGGGAGGAGGATGCCCCTACCTTTCAGTTGGGGGGTGGGGGGGGGGCACCGGGGGCAGGATTTCCATTGTGGGGGTGAGGGACTTGCCGGACCTCGGAATTGGATGGCCCAATCAAAATTTGGCCCGATACAGAGGAACCCGGTGAGCACTCCCTCATACATAAATTAGCATGGTGGAGGGTAGAGATTGCATATCAGGTCTGCTCCTTGCACCAGCAGAGACCAGTGGTGATTCTCTGCTGGCGTGAACACTTCGGCTCCAGAACAGAGAATCCCGGCCCCTAGTTTTCTGGTTAAAGTGGAATACAAAGCCATTACTTTTGATGTCCCTGGAAGATCTATCCTTGGCCCCCTCCTATTTCTCATTTACTTGCTGCCCCTAAACGATATTATCCAAACAAGCAATGTTAGTTTTTCACGTGTGCAGGTGACACCTACCTCTATCTCACCATCAACTCTCTTGACTCTTCCATTGTGCTAAATTATCAGATTCCATAACTGATATACAGTACTAAAATTTTTCTTCCATTTAAATATTGGGAAGACAGAAGCCATTGTTTTTTGGTCTCCATTCCAAACTCTATTCCTTAAGTACTCACTCGATTCCCCTCCCTGTCAACTGTGTGAGGCTGAAGCACAATGCTCAAAATCTTGGTGTCATACTTGACCCTGACATGAGCTTCCAGCCACATTCTGTGCCATCACTAAGACTGTCCATTTACAAATCCATAACATTGCCCAATTCTGCCGCAGTTTTAGATCATTTAGTGGTGAAACCTTCAGTTACCCCCTTGTTACCTTGACTTGACTATTCAAACGCTCTCCTGGATTGCCTCCCACATTCTACCCTCCATAATCCAAAGCTCTGCTGCACATGTCCTATCATCCCTGTGCTTATTAACCTATGTCGATTCCTGATGAAGCAATATCTTGAGTTTAAAGTTTTCAACCTTCGTTCCAACTCCCTCTGTAGGCTTACCCCTCCCTATCTCCAGAATCTCCGACAGCATCACAACCCTCTGAGATAACTGTGATCCTCTAATTCTGGCTTCATCAGAATTCCCAATTTTAATTGTGCCGCAATTGTTTGCTGTGCCTTCGGCTGCCTACATATAAAGTTCTGGATTTCCCTTACAAAACCTCTCTGACTCGTTACCATGCTCTCCTGCTCTCCTCCTCAAGAAGCCCCTTAAAACCAAGCTATTGGCCAATTGGCTGAAAAGCTTTTCTTTGTGGTCGGATGTTTAATTATGCGTCATTATGACCTTGTGAAGTACCTTGGGGAATATTATTATGTTCAAGACATTATAAATTGTTATTCAACATAAGCCGATGTCATGTGAGAGTACCTTTAAGAAATGGGTGTTTATAAATGGGAGTGTATATAAATATCTGTAGTGAGAGTACCTTTAAGAAATGGATGTTTATTACTGCAGTGATGTCAGAAACAGGGTGGAGCTGGGCTGTCTGTCAGCCTTTTACTTTCGTTTTAGGCTGTTTGCTGCCTAGTTTTGTGTTCAGAGCTGGATAGCTGCAGTCAAAGCCTGAAGGTGAATGGATCTCTCTCTGTAATCTAAAGACTGTAAATTGATCCTGGTGATTTTAAAACTAATAACAGTGGTGACTTTAACCTGATGTGCTTCTGGTAAAAGGTTTTTAAGTCTTATGGATGTTAAAAGGAAAGCTTAAAGGATTATTTAGTGTTGTAGTCTTTGGGGGTTGTATTTGAATTAATGGTTGCTAAGATGTTCACTGTATGCTTTAAAAAGGTTAACTTGAGTTCATAGAATAAACATTGTTTTGCTTAAAAAAATACTTTTCCATTTCTGCTGTACCACGCCTGTAGAGTGGGCCGTGTGCTCCCCATACCACAATCTATTAAAAGTTGTGGGTCAGGTGAACTCCATGATACACTTTGGGGTTCTCTAAACCCTGGACCATAACACCTATTTTTATTATTGTGTCTGAAAGGTCCAGTTTCACTGTTGGAATCTGTTCAATGGGCCTGCAAATACAATGAACAGACTGAACAGAATCTCTCAGTAGTGATTAATTCACTCTGGAAATGTGCCAAGTTTCGTGGAGGCCACCTTTTTGTACAAGATTATGGAAACTCGAGTTGTGCTGAATGCAATTTGTGCTTAAAATTCCACAATTCTTGCACTGATTTCGGGCTAATTGCAATGAGAAAACCTAATGGAATGGTAACTCCAGACCATCATTTCCAATATTTTAGAAATGTTGACCGATTTCAAGCTCATTACTTGATCCTGATTGACACAGGATCACAATTACTGCTCATAGCGAAGCACAATTTCCTGTTCACGGCTTTTAACTTATCGATTTAGAAAATCTGATTCAGAGAAAATAACATTTGTTTGGAAAATTCAAGAATGACTTATCCTCCAACTTCTTCAGTCACTTCTTCAATGATATGCAGATGGCTTTTTTCAGTTATGTCAGACTGAACCTTGAGATCAAGTGATTGATTTGCAGGTGGCAGTAGATAATAATTAATTTTTTTGTAATTTGTGCACAAACAATGCTGTCTCATCTTGGATTGGGAACAAATCCTCCCTTCATTGTTTCAATAACATTTGCATTGTTTTGATCCAAGTTTAACATTTTAACAAAGTGGAATAAACATTTGTCTGAATAGACAAAATCTATTGTCATCTATTCATAATATATCAGGGTGTTATATACCCAAAACTACGAATTCATCTTTCAACTGTCACTTAACTCATCTTCTACTTGCTTATAAATATATGTTTAATCATAGCTGCACTCCAATACTTAGTTTGGACTGGTGTGAAACAAAATGTTCCAATTGCTGTAGGATAGGTGGCATTCCTGGGGTGCGACCTTGAGCCCGCACTCCGGGTCCGCAGGATCGGCAGAACAGGGGGGAAAATCTCATGAGAATCGTGAGACTCTCGTAAGAAAGGTTGCAGCCACAATTCTCCTGAAAGATTTCTAAGTGTGGTCGCGAACGGGAATTGCCACGAGCTTCCCGGCGTAGTGAGGCCAGCAACACTATTCAACGTTAATTTGCCCACTTAATGAGGCCTCACGGGCTTCTTGCCGCAAATGAAGGGTCAGCAGCTGATTTGCCGGCACTACTGTTGCCAGCCACCCCCCGCCAACAAGGTCGAGCAGCATTTCGCAGCACTCATTCAGCCAACATCAGCCAGCCGAGGAGACCAGCCCCAAGCTTCGGGGACACTGACCTGGGGAGACTGCTAGACACAGTGGAGGCCAGAAGGGATGACCTGTTCCAGCAAGGGTCCAGGAGGACTAGCCATAGGGCAGCCAGTGCTGCCTGGGATGAGGTGGAGGCGGCTGTGAGCTCCGGGTGTGTGACCAGGATGACTAGACTCCAGTGATGGAAGAAGGACCTAAAATGAGCAGCATGGGTGAGTCGACATCATAGCCTCACTCACCCACCGAAACCTCTCCGCACCTACGGGAGTGTCTACTACCATCCCCCTTCAGCCCCCAAGGCCTTCCTCCATCCGCTTCCGTTTCAACCCCTCCTTCACACCCTTCCTCCCACCACTATGAACCACATGTGTGGCTAATGATGCCTCTATGTGTCTCCCCAGGAAAAGGCCTCCCCGGTGGCATGCAGGAAATAAGAATCCTCTGCTACGTGGCGACCACATTGGAGAGTCTGCTGCACAACGTTGGCACCATTGGTGAAGGTGTCCAATCGTTGCGCACTTGGTGTTGGCCATGGCCTCGGGCCTCGGAAGAATGTTTGCCTCGCTGGGGGATGTTACCCAGGACCAGCCTGACCTTGATGAGGTTCTGCGGGACATGTCCTGTTCTCAGATGGGAATATCCGAAGCGCTATGGAGATTGTCCCAGTTGCAGGTGGGCATTGCTGAGGTGATGCAGAACATGTCCCATCACTGAGGAGAACCGCCGATGGCGCCGACACAATGGTGCACACCATGGTGCACCGCCAGGGCTGGCAGAGCCAGATGTTGCAGGGGCAGCCAGGGCTCGAACCAGCTGCTCCTCCATCACAAGGTGAACCCCAGGGCCCTTTGGACACCATCTGGGAGGAGGAGGCGCTGAGTACCAACCCAGACCCATACCATGGAGTGCCAACAGTGGCCGCCAGCTCCCCCGTGTTCTACCTCTCTGATAAGGCCGCGTCTCGCAGCCGGCACAAAGGACAGGGCGGCACGGCTGAACATGTGCTGCCGACAAGTGAGCCGGGGCCCTCTGATCCTCCGGAAGACAATCTCCAGGGGCATCAAAGGCCATGGGACGAGGTAAGCAGCTGACTGCCTCCACCTCTGATGTGCATCCTGGGGACACACCTAGACATTGTGGTGGAATTAGGAGGGCAAATCACATTGAGGATCACTGAGGGGGCTGGTGGAGGCTGGAGGCCAGAGAATTGCGCTTTGCGTTTCCCGATTTTCCCCGCCCCTCACCAGCGACATAACAAGATTCACGCCCACAAAGGCATGAACTTCATTTTAATAGGTCTGCATTAATTTAAATATTGTTAGTGTCCCCGCCACATTAAAACCCTCTCACTAAATATTCAAACCTCGTCTACGTGATGTCACACATGCGAGGTCTACAACACCTTTGGCCAAACATGAGGCAGTTGAGTGGATCCCTGGCACAGGTTGACACTGCCAGGTTGCAATGGCGCCAACCTGATTGTGCCAACCTGTGGCAGGGGGCAGTGCCCAGGGTTGGGTCCTATTGGGAGCATAGATGTGTGTTGTGGGGTATACATACCCAGTGTTGATGAGGGGTGGTGGAGGAAGGAGGGGGAGAGGGATCAAAACTGCAAGAAATGTCAGGGGATGGCTCAAAACCTCCGTGAAAGGGGCCTGGGGGCCATTAGGTTGCAACGCTCCTCCTTAAATGGGTGGTCCAATCTCTTTGGAGCCACTTTATGGCTCTGAAGTCCCACCCAACCAGGCTGATGGCATAAACCAATTTATTTCTGTTCTAAGAGCCAAGAATTGGAGAAAAAACAGGTCTGCGCAACTGGAGAATTATGCGCCAGTTTCCTGTCTGAGTCTGACACTTTGCCAAATCCTGGTAAGTTTCCACCCCCGGTATGTATTGATGGCACAATGTTCGCCTCTTCCCTCTCTGTGATAAATTCACACGGAAGTTCCATCCTCAATTATTTTCGTCATGAAATTCCATTCCATGTGCTCCCAACTGAACCCACAAGGTGGAGGTGTGTACTCAGTTACATCATTGGGTCAGAGTATCCCAGACTCAACATCACCCAGTCGCATCTTGGACCACCCATGTATTCTGGTCATGTATCTTGATGCTCATCATATTCCACTAAATGAACTCTCTAACACACCCTATGTTTTCCACACAAACCAGGGGCCTTATGGTTTTACAACACTCATCCCACACTTTTCTGTTCCAGAAAATGACATTTGTATCTTACCAAGTACAGATGTACTAATTCTCTGACCTGTTACATCAACAAATTAAATTGGTGAATGGACATGCCTCTTAAGTGTTGGTCCATTGCTTATGAGGGAAGCCTCCCCTCAGCAATGTGCTGCATTATTTTTTGGACCTCTTGCTCCAATTTAGATCCATACATTATAAACATTGCATGGTCTCTTCATGGGATTGGAGATGCTTGACCATATCTTGCAGGTGATATGGTCATAACTTGACCCTCCTCTAAGTCTCCCTGTTCTAAAACATTAATTTTATTCAAAATTTCCTGGACGAAATTCCTCACTATCTTCACTGAGCTTTCAATGGCTGAATCCAGGGTATAAACGAAGGAGGTACTGCTGTTAAAGACATCATTCATCAGGCTACATTGTCTTCTGCTCTGCTTTACTTCACGCTGCATTTTTTCAATATTCTTAATCGACTCAGTGTCACTTAACCCTTGATGATTCTGAAGGTTCTTCTGATGCAGAGCTTCCAGATCTTCCTCTGCTAGTGTATCATTGTTCTTTCGCAACATTCCTTTAAGTTATGCCAGTAACCTTTCATACAATTGTGCCGGTTTAAGTTTGCACCACTCTGGCAGTCCTAACCCTGTCAAATTTAGTATTACATGGATAATTTGCCGTGAACAATGTAATACAGGGCCTGGGCCTACCAGGTTGAGACATGAGTTCTATTTGCCGGGAAAGGTGTTTTGGGGCTGATCTTCAGTTCAAACATCTGTATGGTTCCTCCACCACATTCTCCTACTTGGGAACTGCAGATTCCTTTCTGGGTTCCATACAACACTAGATCATTAGTAAGGGATCGATAGATTATTTCCAGTAGTGAGCAAAATCATCTGATTCCACCTCCATATTCGGTCACAGAAAATACTTCAATATCCCAGTTTTACACAGGCATAAATCCCCTTATGCTCTTGACACCACTGTGACCAAAATAGCATGCAGTTCCACTTATGACCACTGTAGTGCTAAGCCTGGGCAGGCTGGAGATCTGACATCCAATCTGGGGCTGGATTCTCCAAGTCTCCGTGCCATAATCACGTTCGGCGCGATGACTCCGGACTCGCTCACGCGCGATCTACGCGGCGCGTGTTGAGGGCCATTGACAGAGGCCCCGGTGCGATTCTCCGCGTTCTAACCACGTAGCAGCCGCCGGGAACCTCGGGTGGCGGCTGCAGACTCAGTCCGTGGCCGCCATGGTGGGGGGATTGATCACCGGGGGGGGGGGGGGGGGGGGCTCATGGACGGCCAGGGGAGCAATTGGGCAGCATGGACCCAGGGGCGCGTGCGATTATGGGGGAGCCTACATTTTTGATGACGATGCAAGTCCGCCATGTCGCACGGCGCGGCCGACCGAAAGTGCGGGCCCTTGAGGAAAGTCCAGAGTGAAACGCCAGCATTTTTGCACTGGCGTGGGTGTCAGAGCCACATTTTTGGAGAATCCAGCCCCTGTTGCTGACAGCTCTCCAAAGTGGCATGCCCATCGAAAAGCCAAACAGAGCTCATTTGAGCGTGAAATGGCAGTGAGCTTTTCAGAGTCGATGGGTATGTGTTACACACCACTATTTTGGAATAGCGCTATTCAGAGCTACCTGCAGGTCAATGACACGGGGGCAATTTCAACAGCGGGGGTGTGGGAAGCACTGAAGGCGGTGCTCAGGGGGAGCTGACCTCGATCCGGGCCCATAGGGAGGAGGTGGACAGGGCAGAGACGGACCGACTGGTAAAGGAGATACTACAGATTGATAGGAGGTATGCAGAGATCCCAGAGGCAGGGCTTTTAAGGGAACGGCGGAGGTTACAGGCGGAGTTTAGTTTGCTGACCACAGGGAGGGCAGTGGAGCAGCTGAGAAAGGCGAGGGGGGCGATCTATGAACATGGAGAGAAGGCCAGCAGAATGCTTGCACAGCAGCTGAGGAAGAGGGAGGCAGTGAAGGAGATAGGGAAAGTAAAGCATGGAGATGGGAACTTGTTTGGTGATTCAGTAGGGGTGAATAAAGCATTTAGGGATTTCTACAGCAGGCTGTACAGGTCGGAACACCCTACGGGGCCGGAGGGGATGAGGCACTTCTTGGAGGGATGAATTTTCCAAAGGTGGACGGGGAGCGGGTAGAAGGGCTGGGGCCCCCAATCGGGTTGGAAGAGATAGTGGAGGGCTTGAAGGCCATGCAGGCAGGTAAAGCCCCGGGTCCGGACAGGTACCCAGAGGAGTTTTATAAAAGGTTCTTGGGGGTATTGGGGCCGGTGTTGTTGAGGATGTTCAATGACGCAAGGGAAAGAGGGGTGTTGCCCCCCCGATGATGGCACAGGCAACGATTTTGCTGATTCTTAAGCAGGACAAGAACCCGGAGCTGTGTGGGTCCTACAGGCCGATCCCTGTTGAATGTAGATGCCAAGTTGCTGGCCAAAGTCTTGTCCTCCAGGATTAGGGGTTGTGTTCCAGACGTTATTGGGGAGGGCCAGACGGGGTTTGTTTTGGGCAGGCAGTTGGTGGCCAATGTAAGAAGGCTGTTAAATGTGATCAGGATGCCCCCGGAAGGGAGGTGGAGGTAGTGAATGCAATGGATGCAGAAAAGGCTTTTGATCGGGTAGAATAGGTCTATATGTGGGAGATACTGGGACGGTTCGGATTCGGGCGGGGCTTTATTGACTGGGTCAGGTTACTGTATCAGGCTTCTGTGGCAAGTGTACGGATGAATAGGACAACATCGGACTATTTTAGACTGCACCGGGAAACGAGACAGGGATGCCCCCTCTCCCCACTGTTGTTTGCGCTGGCTGTAGAGCCATTGGTAAGTGCTCTGAGAGCCTCGAGGGCTGGAGAGGACTGGTCCTGGGGGGGGGGGGGGGGGGGGGGTTGGAGCACAGGGTTTCGCTCTTTGCGGATGACCTGCTTCTGTACGTTTCGGACTCAATAGAGGGGATGGAAGGAATCATGAGGGCTCGAGGGGAATTTGGCTGCTTTTCAGGGTATAAGCTTAATATGGGAAAGAGTGAGATGTTTGTGGTCCAGGAGAGGCGACTGGGAGAACTGCCATTTAGATTAGTAGAGGGAAGCTTTAGGTACTTAGGCATCCAGGTGGCGGGGGAATGGGACCGGCTGCATAAATTGAATCTGGCCCGGCTAGTGGACCAAATGAAGGACGATTTTCAGAGATGGGACGCGCTTCCGTTGTCTCTGGCTGGGAGGGTGCAAACAGTGAAGATGACGGTCCTCCCGAATTTCCTATTTGTAGTTCAGTGTCTACCCATCTTTATTCCGCGGTCCTTTTTTAAGCGGGTCAACAGAGTGATCACGGACTTCGTCTGGGTGGGCAAGACCCCACTAGTAAGGAAGGTAATGCTTGAGTGGAGTCGGGGAGAGGGCGGGCTGCTGCTGCCAAATTTTAGCAACTATTACTGGGTGGCTAATATAGCCATGACCAGGAAGTGGGTGGTGGGGGAGGGGTCGGCATGGGTGCGTCTGAAGGTGGCTTCATGTAATGCCACCAGTTTGGGGGCGTTGGTAACTGCGCCTCTGCCATTCCCGCCGGCATGGTACTCCACCAGTCCAGTGGTGGTGGCGGCCGTGAGAGTTTGGGGCCAGTGCAGGCGGCATGTGGGAGCAGTGGGAGCATCGGTCTGGGCCCCAATCTGTGATAATCACTGGTTTGCCCTGGGGAGTATGGTCAGGGGGTTTCGGTTATAACGGAGAGCAGGGATTGAGAGGATGGGGGATATGTTCATAGAGGGGAGCTTTCCAAGTATGAGGGCGTTGGAGGAAAAGTTTGGGTTGGCGAGGGGAAACAAATTCCTTCGTAAACAGGTGTCAACCTTCCCGCTCCTACCGTGAAGTGGGATTCAGGACAGGGTAGTTTCCAGAGGGTGGGTAGGAGAAGGCAGCATCTCGGACATTGATAAGGAGCTTATTGGGTCGGAGGAGACTCATTCCGAGGAGCTGAAGCGCAAGTGGGAGGAGGAGCTGGGAGGTGAGATAGAGGATGGTCTATGAGCAGACGCGTTGAGTAGAGTCAACACGTCCGCAACATGTGCCAGGCTCAGCCTGATACAATTTAAGGTTGTTCACCGGGCTCACATGACAGTGGCCCGGAAAAGCAGATTCTTTGGGGTGGAGGACAGGTGTGTAAAATGTACGAGAGGACCGGCGAACCAAGCCCACATGTTTTGGACATGTCCAAAGCTTAGGGGACTTTGGCAGGGGTTTGCAGACGTCATGTCCACGGTGTTAAAAACAAGGGTGGCGCTGAGTCCAGAGGTGGCGATTTTCGGGGTGTCGGAAGACCCGGGAATCCAGGAGGAGAAAGAGGCAGACGTTCTGGCCTTTGCTTCCCTGGTAGCCCGGAGACGGATACTATTAGCTTGGAGGGACTCAAAGCCCCCGAAGTCGGAGACCTGGCTATCGGACATGGCTAGCTTTCTCTGTTTGGACGTTCCCTCAGCCGCAGAAAAATACTTTTCACTGTACTTCGGTACATGGGACAATAGATTGAATCAAATCAAAATCAGTTCTGAATCCATCCAACTGGTTCACCCCTGACCCCATGTGATTTAATCTTTTGCACCAGCCTGCTGTGAGGGACCTTATCAAATGCTTTACTGAAGTCTATGTGGACAACATCTACACCCCTTCCCTCATCAATCATTTTTGTCACCTCCTCACTGCCAGATATTGGGGTTGCCTTAAATGGGTCAGGCGCTGCAGGTGATAGTCCACTACTTACTCCAGGGACAGGCTGTAAATTGCCATCTTCTGCCACTTTTTTCCCCTCACTATCTGGCAATGCCCAGTTAATACTGGGCTGTTCTCATGGCACTGTTCCACATGCTATTCCTCTTCATGATTGTTGCTCACTTATCTCCTAAGTCTTGGATTTTCTTTCTACATTCTACATTCTGTATTCTTTGTGTACTGTTCTGATAGCCGCTTTCAACTATTTAGATTTTTATAACTTTTCTGCTTGTTGCCCTGACTATCTTTTGAAAGTTTACTTCCACCCCCTTGATTCACGCAATGGTGCTCTTTATTGCAGCATCTCTTTTTATCTTTCTAAAAATCCTCTCTAACTGCTTGAATAACCCATTGACAGTTGCCATCCTGTTACGTGCTTTACTAATCTTGGTTTGCTAATCTTACTGACAGTCTCCTATTTTAATTTATTCCTCTCTCACTCCTCTTTCTTAAATTGGTGTTGACTTACCATTAACTATACGGCTTTTATCATTCCGGAGTAATGCTCTGAGTTCATTCTTCTGCTTCATAGTCTGGATCATCCCCCATGTAGGATGACGCGAATCTGCCTATATTTCAGAGGTAATTTTCCTGCAACATATTTAGTAATGAACTCATCCATTCTCTTGGTATTTTTCTGTCAACACATTTTAGTGGTTTGTTAATTCTCTCTCAAATACTGTTACGGCCACCGGTACATTTCTTAAGACCTCACTCTTGCACCAATATTTTCCAGCCCCCACCCCGCCATTTACATTGGTGGGAGTGGAAGATCCTGCTGGAGTGAAGGACTGGAAAATTCCAGCCTTGGAGTCCACACATTATGATTCTCTTATTTGAGATTACACAGGTCATACGCATGTTCCATGCAGAGGATTTTATTGGATCTTCAAAACAGTTTCAAAACCACCACCGCTACAGAATCTGGAATTAATTATAAATGGACTACAGCTTTTCTGAAAATGCTGAAAATTAGAAATCCTTCCTTTGACACCTTCCCTCCCTAATTGGTTTGGGAGCCTGCAGGAAGACTGTCAATTGGTTTGGACAGGTCAAGAACAACTGTCCATGTGCTGTTCAAGCAATAGAAAACAGGAAAATGATCTTGGCCTTGGTCAGGGACAACGTTGATCAGATTGTTCCCAAAATAAGGGGAGTGGGTACTGTCATGCGAATGTCCCTTTAAGAAAAGTGTTTTATCAAATGGCTGCAGTGATGTCATTGTGTGGGTGGAGCTGGGCTGTGATTCTGTCTTTTACTTTCGTTTTTGAGCTGGAAGCTGGTTTGTAGCTCTGGGTTTTTTGGTTTTGTTTTCAGTTGGGAGCTGCATTCAAACAATGGTGTATTTTTGGCTCTCTCCCTCTCTCTCTCTGCATACAAAAGAATGTCTCCAGACCACTTGATAACTTTGAAGTAATACCTGTTTTCTGTAAGGAATTCAAACCTACATTTTTGTAGAAAAGGTTATCTTATTGATGTTGTCAGGAAAGTTATTCAGGGTTATCTATGGAGTACTGTTGGCTTCGTGAACTTAAAGACAGTGAGGGGTGAGCATATTTGTGTTTGCTTTTCAGGTGCGGTATACCAGTTTAAGTAGGGAGTGTGTTGTGGACAATGGCTCAGAAGCTTTTGGGGGTGGAGAAGGTCACACGCAGTACCTTACGAACAGAGACTAAAAAAATACTTTTAGATTTGGCAAAAACATTGCAGTTAACGTTATCTGACAGCATACGAAAAGAAGAGGCATTTACAGTGGTAGCTGAGCATTTAAATTGCCTGAGGTACAGTCAGACTCATTGGAAATGGCAAAGATCCAGTTGCAGATCAAGCAACTTGAACATGAAAATGTATTAAAGCAGCTTGAATACAAAATGAGGGGAAAAGAGAGAGAAAGGGAGATACAGATCAGGGAAAAAGAAAAGGAGAGAAAAGAAAGAAAAAAAGAAAGAATAGCCCTAGCAGAACAAAAAGTAAGAGAACGGGAGGTACAGATCGGGGAAAAGGAAAAAGAGATAGAGAAGAAAAAGACAAAGAGAGAGAGGAAAGGGATAAAGAAAGAGAGGAAAGGAAAAAAAGAGAGAGAGACTGAACTTCAGAAAATGGCCATGAAACATGACAGTCAGTTAAAATTGGTGATGTAAAGAAAAATGTACGGCCTGAGGAGAGTAACGAGGATAATGAGCATGAGCGTCCGAGTCGAAGGCTGAATGGGGATCTATTTAAATATGTCCAAGCATTGCCAAGGTTTGATGAGAAGGAGGTAGAAGCCTTTTTCATTTCATTTGAGAAGGTAGCCAAACAAAAGAAATGGCCACAGGACATGTGGGTATTACAGAATTCAAATAAAGTTGGGAGGTAGAGCTAGTGAAGTGTTTGCATCACTACTGGAGGAGGTATCTGGGACGTATGAGGAGGTGAAAAAAAACATCTTAGGTGCATTTGAATTGGTGCATGAAGCCTACAGACAAAGGTTGAGAAATTTAAGGAAAGAACTTGGTCAAACATACATGGAGTTTGAAAGGATCAAACAGAGTAATTTTGATAGGTGGATAAGAGCTTTGAAAATAGACCAAAAGTATGAAGCTCTCAGAGAAATTATACTTTTGGAGGAGTTTAAAAATGCAATTCCTGATGTAGTATGAACTCATGTGGAAAAGCAGAGGGTTAAAACTGGCGAGGTTAGCAGCAGAAATGGCAGATGATTATGAATTAGTTCATAAATCAAAGATTGGTTTCTGACATCAGTTTCAGCTGGTGAGGGATAGAAACTGGGGACATGAGAAATACTCAAGTGGTAAAGGTAAAGGTGATCTGATGGGAGACAATAAAGAGAGTGTTCCTCAGATTAAAAAAGAAATCCAGGAAGGTGGAAGAGAAATGAAAAGTTTCAAATGTTTTCACTGTAATAAACTAGGCCATGTAAAGTCACAGTGTTGGTGGTTGAAGAACAGCACTGGGAAGGCTAATGTGGTAAAACAGGATAAGCCAGTGGGATTTGTTAAAGTGGTAAAGGAAAGCCCAAGCAAAACGAAGGAGGTGCAAAAGATTGTAAAGCCTGATCAAAAAGTGATTGATAAGAAGGTGCCAGATCTCTTTAAAGAATTTACTTGTGTGGGTCAAGTTTACTCATGTGTACAAGGAGGAGTAGGTAAAGAAGTCACAATTTTAAGAGATACGGGAGCTAGCCAAACTTTGATGGTAAGCGATGAGGAATTATGTAGTTTGGGAGGAATATTGCCAGAAAAGGCATTGCAGATGAGGCAGATATTTATAGTCAGGAAAATTGGTGGAGTTACATCTGTTTTATTTCTCTATCTTTCTGTTGTATCAGAAAGCATACACGGAAGAGGAATCTTGAGTGAATACCAGAATGTTATTACCATAAAAGTGATGTCTTGATGAGAAAATGGAGACCTTTACATATGCTGGTGGATGAAATATGGGCAGAAGTTCATCAAGTGGCATTGCTGGTAGGGTATATGTTATAACCTGCCTGCTTGCCACTGGCTGGGTCAAATGGCAATCCCACAATTCTTTGGGAGTATGAGGTTCCTCAATGAGGGGGGCGGAGAAATCATTAGCAGAGTGTCGGCATAAATAGAGCTGGCCAGTATGGAACTAGCTAGAGAGGAATGAGCAGCAAGAGAGTACTGCTGCTGTTGTTGTGTATATACATGTAATTGTAAATAAATGTTATTTCTTTCTGTTCTACAACTCATGCTGGATTCTTCGTGGCCCTCACAAAACTGGCAACGTTGGTTAAAGTGGATAGCTGTCTACGCTGCTGAAGCCACCTCCCTGGATTTTTGTTGGATGCAGGTTGGAAGTTGTTTTTCTGTTACACCATGCCTCTGTATGGACGTTTGGGTGTCTTTGATGCTGCGCTGGAAAGTTGGAACCAGTACGCACAATGGATGCGTTACTATTTCCGGGCAAACAACATCACCAGAAACGAACACCTGGTAGTCATTTTGCTCACCGCCTGCGGCCTGCATACATTTGGGGTGAATAGGAGCTTTATGTACCCAGATGCGCCGGACACCAAGACGTTTGATGAACTTGTGACCTTAGCGGGGCAACATTTTAACCCAACCCCATCCACGATAATCCAGCGTTACCGATTTAATACCGCTGAGAGGACCCCAGGAGAATCCCTTACAGAATTTCTATCCAGGCTACGCAGGATTTCGGAGTACTGTGACTATGGTGAGACCTTGTCAGAGATGTTACGCGACTGTTTGGTTTGCGGTATTAACAACGCGGCCACCCAGATAAAGTGGTTAGCCGAGACTTTTCAACAGGCCATTCAAATAATATTGTCCCAGGAGAGCGCAGCACGGGGAGTGCAAGAGCTACAGGGAATGGAGGTGCATTCCTTGGGGTACAACCCCTTCCATCCAAAAGCGTCTCCCCACACCCCCGCGGTACCTTGGGCAGGGCGGCGTCTGGATCGACGCCACTGGCCACCGGACGTTCCTCCCCAAAGGGAGCCTTCTCCAGAACCGATGGATGAGGGGCCATGTCAGTGTCGGACTTGTGGACGCTGACCCCGACGCCGGTCCTGGGGGCGCCAGAGGTGCCGTAGTTCCGACAGAAACTAGGGCCAGTCCAAGGGCCATACCGTCCATTTGGATGAACCTGTGGACTACTCCCGAGGATGTGGAGATGGAGGACGACAGCCTGCAGCTGCATTGTGTGGCAGCTCCCTGTGTGGCCCCCACGGGGGCAGCACGGTAGCACGGTGGTTAGCACAATTGCTTCACAGCTCCAGGGTCCCAGGTTCAATTCCCGGCTTGGGTCACTGTCTGTGCGGAGTCTGCACGTTCTCCCCGTGTGTGCGTGGGTTTCCTCCGGGTGCTCTGGTTTCCTCCCACAGTCCAAAGATGTGCAGGTTAGGTGGATTGGCCATGATAAATTGCCCTTAGTGTCCAAAATTGCCCTTAGTGTTGGGTGGGGTTACTGGGGTATGGGGATAGGATGGAGGTGTTGACCTTAGGTAGGGTGCTCTTTCAAAGAGCCGGTGCAGACTCGATGGGCTGAATGGCCTCCTTCTGTACTGAAAATTCTATGATTCTATGATTAAGGTGACAGTACAGGTCAATGGTCAGCCGCTTGAGATGGAGTTGGACACTGGCGCAGCGGTCTCCGTGATCGCCCAGAGGACATTCGACCACATCAAAGCAGGGTATACAGACCCTTACATTAACCGATACACAGGCCAGGTTGGCCACCTACACTAGAGAACCATTGGACATTGCAGGAACTATGATGACCTCTGTTGCTTATGGACGCCAGGAGGGGCATTTCCCACTTATCATGGTGCGCGGCCACGGGCCCAGCCTGTTGGGTTGGGACTGGTTGCGCCATTTGCGGCTGCAGTGGCAGCACATCCTCCAAACTGGTTCTGGAGGGTACACGGAGGTACTAGGATGGTACCCAGATGTATTCCAGCCCGGTTTGGGGAAAATAAAAGGGGCCATAGCCCGTAACCACGTCGAACCAGGAACCACGCCGTGCTATTTCCGGGCTCGCCCGGTGCCTTACGCCTTGTTCGAGAAGGTGGAAGGGGAGCTCACTCGTTTGGAATTCTTGGGTATTATCAGGCCCGTCCCTTTCGCTGACTGAGCAACGCCAATTGTACCTGTAATGAAGCCAGATGCCACAGTTCGCTCGTGCGGCAACTATAAACTTACAGTGAATACGGCTTCCCGACTCGACCGATATCCAATGCCTTGCATAGAGGATCTCTACGCGAAGCTTGCAGGTGGACTCTCATTCACAAAAATAGATATGGGTCACGCCTATCTACAGTTGGAGCTGGACACTGCCTCCCGGCCATATGTAACTATTAATACACACCGGGGCCTGTATGAATATACATGGTTGCCCTTTGGGGTATCCTCGGCCTCTGCTATCTTTCAACCTGTCATGGAAGGCATTTTGAGAGGTTTAACGCATGTTGCTGTCTACTTAGACGACGTTTTGATTACAGGGACGTCGGAGCAGGAACATTTGGAAAATTTGGAGGCTGTCCTTGGACGCTTTTCAGAGGCTGGAGTTCGTTTACCTCGTACGAAGTGCATCTTTCAGATGAAGGAAGTAGTCGACCTGAGTTATCGGGTGACCCGCGAAGGTTTGCACCCCATCGCAGACCAGGTGCTGCAATTCAACAGGCCCACGCCTCGACTGACACTTCGCATCTTCGTTCTTTATTCGGCCTCGTAAACTATTACGGGAAGTTCCTCCCCAATCTGGCAACTACGCTGGCCCCATTGCACCTGCTGCTAAAGAAGAATCACACCTGGGTTTCGGGTCAGCCGCAAGAAATCGCTTTCCGGCTTGTAAAACAGCAATTGCCGTCTGGGTTACTAACCCACTATAATCCTGGAAAGCCTTTGCTCACCACGTGTGATGCATCCCCGTATGGTATTGGGGCCATCCTGTCCCACAAGATGGAGAACGGGGCTGAGCAGCCGATAGCTTTCGCCTCCCACACATTGACTGCAGCGGAAAAGATGTACGCACAGATCGAAAAGGAAGGCATGGCGGTGGTCTTTGCGGTGAAACACTTCCACCAGTACGTGTATGGCCGGCACTTCACGATCGTGACTGATCATAAGCCTCTGCTGGGACTTTTCCGAGAGGATAAGCCAATACCGCCCATTACTTCCACACTGATCCAGCGCTGGGCTTTGTTGCTCACTGCCTACAAGTATTCTCTGGAGCAAGAACTAGGGACCCAGATAGCGAATGCCGAAACACTGAGCCGATTGCCTTTGTCGACCAGCCTCATGTCGACCCCCACGACCGGTGAGGTGGTTGCAACCCTACATTTTATGGACTCCTTGCTTGTCACGGCATCACAGATCCGTGAGTGGACCCAGATGGAGCCAGGCCTGTCAAAGGTTCGGCACATAGTCCTGTATGGTGGGCAACATAGACAGCTCCCAGGCGAGTTGCAGGCATTTTCCTCCAAGCTGTCAGAATTTAGCGTGGAAGACGGTATCCTCTTGTGGGGGACACGTGTGATTGTCCCGGAAAAAGGACAGGAGCTGATACTAAGGGACTTGCACAATGGGCATCCGGGTGTGACCAAAATGAAAATGTTTGCCTGTAGTTATATCTGATGGCCAGGCCTCAACACCGACATTGAGAAGGTGGACCAAAACTGCTCCATTTGCAAGCAGCATCAGAAGCTTCCTCAGGCCACGCCCCTATATCACTGGGAATAGCCAGGGCGGCCTTGGGCGCGCTTGCATGCGGATTTCGCCGGCCCTTTTCAAGGATCCATGTTCCTTCTATGAATCGATGCCCAGTCTAAATAGTTAGAGGTGCATAAGATGGTAGGCACAACGTCCTGTGCAACAATCGAGAAGATGCGTTTGTCTTTCAGTATGCATGGCCTCCCCGAGATGCTGGTCACGGACAACGGCACTCCATTCACAAGTGAGGAGTTTGCAAGATTCATGAAGATGAACGGCATACGCCATATCCGCACCGCTCCATACCACCCAGCTTCCAATGGGATGGCAGAGCGCGCA
This sequence comes from Scyliorhinus torazame, assembly GCF_047496885.1. Lineage (NCBI taxonomy): Eukaryota > Metazoa > Chordata > Chondrichthyes > Carcharhiniformes > Scyliorhinidae > Scyliorhinus > Scyliorhinus torazame. The sequence continues at coordinate 111,658,829 of NC_092721.1, forward strand.
GTGCAGACATTGACAGCACAAGCATGGAGACCACGTTCTGTCCAGAAGACCATTTCTTCCAAAGATTCCCCGTCCCCGGAACTCCCTTCTACAGCCACAGAGACCAGGCAAAGTGGAGATTATTCCTCACAATCTTCCTCTGGTGCCGCACTCAAAGCCTGCGCAGGTCGTTGCAGAACCGCGTGGAGATAGGGACGCCGAGATGACGGAGGCAGTGGACTCCGACTCCGAGATGGAGACACAGGACACAGAAGCTGTTTTTGAGTCTGTTCGGGTGTGTTCTCAGACTTTTGTATCTCCTGCCCGACGGGTGAAGTTGGAAGAGTGAGTAGGTCGGGTGGGAGGTGTCTTTAATTATGATGCCCACTTTTCCCAAGCAGCAGGAGGTGTAGATGGAGTCAATGGATGTGAGGCAGGTTTGTGTGATGGACTGGGCTGTGTTCACATCTCTCTGTAGTTTCTTGCGGTCATGGGCCGAGCAGTTGCCATACCAGGCTGTGATGCAGCCAGATAGGATGCTTTCTATGGTGCATCTGTAAAAGTTGGTAAAAGTTAATGAGGACATGCAGAATCTCCTTAGTTTCCTGAGGAAGTATAGGCGCTGTTGTTCTTTCTTGGTGTTAGCGTCGACATGGGTGGACCGGGACAGATTTTTGGAGATGTGTACCTCTAGGAATTTGAAACTGCTAACCATCTCCACCTCGGCCCCGTTGATGCTGACAGGGGTATGTACAGTACTTTGCTTTCTGAAGTCAATGACCAGCTCCTTAGCTTTGCTGGCATTGAGGGATAGATTGTTGTCGCTGCACCACTCCAATAGGTCCTCAGTCTCCCTCCTGTATTCTGACTCGTCGTTATTCAAGATCCGGCCCACTATGGTCGTATCGTCAGCAAACTTGTAGATGGAGTTGGAACCAAATTGTGCCACACAGTCGTGTGTGTGCAGGGAGTATAGTAGAGGGCTAATTATGCAGCCTTGCGGGGCCTCAGTATTGAGTACTATTGTGGAGGAGGTGTTGTTGTTTATTCTTACTGATTGTGGTCTGTGGGTTAGAAAGTCGAGGATCCAGTTGCAGAGTGAGGAGCCACACAGCGGGCCTGCGCGGAGGAAGGTAGGTCCCCCACAGATCGCAATGGCCCGCCGATCGGTGGCCTCCGATCGCGGGCCTGGCCACCACTGAGGGCCCCCCAGAGTCAGATCCCCCCCCCCCCCCGCCCCCCACCAGGGCCGCCACCATGGCCACGGGTCCGAGCTCCCGCCGGGCGGTATCGGATGTCAACCACGCTGCCGGATGTTCGGCCGGTCGACCGCAGAGAATCGCCGCGTGGGCCTCTTCCAACGGCCCCCGACCAGCGTGGCGGCGACCGCGCAGGCGAAACAGGCGGGTCCGCAGGGAATCGCAGAAGCGCCGTCGCGCCAGAGTTCCCGCGTGAACGGCTATTCTCCGCCCCACGTCGGCCGCGATTCTGGCACGGAGGGTCGGAGAATCCCGCCCAACGTCTCTGTTGCATAACACCTGGAAAGTAAGCCCTTGTGCTCCTCATAACCAAAATCTATTAAAAGTTGTAGGTCAGGTAAGCTCCATGATATACTTTGGTGTTCTCTAAACCCTGGCCCATAAATGTACTTGAACCAAAAGTTGCACTTGAAGCAGCAAATATAGCTGACCTGTGTAGGTCGTGAAATTTATTTCCTACATCACCTGAATGACCTGGGCACAGCATTCCTGCTGCTTACCTCCTTGGCTAATCACACCACTGTTTCTTGGTGAGCTTTCTGAGCTTGGAGATTTTGAAATCCATTAGTCAAAATTAATTGCTTCAGTAGAATCAAGTTTCTGGATTTTACCAGCCCTCTGCAGGGAGGCAGCGTTGGGAGTGAGGGGAGCATAAAATGGCAATTATAGTTCTGCTTCAGAGATATGATGAGGGAGGGTGGTGTTAAAGCTATGGTGAGATGTGTCTCAGATATCAGTGGGAATGAAATGAAACTGTTGAAGTTGCAGACTCTTTACAAAGTGCCTTCAAATGTCTCAGTCGGGCCACTAAATATCTCAGTATTAGAATGGAGTGCCCATCATCTTCATAGAATCATAGAATTTACAGTGCAGAAGGAGGCCATTCGGCCCATCGAGTCTGCACCGGCTCTCGGAAAGAGCACCCTACCCAAGGTCAACATCTCCACCCTACCCCCATAACCCAGTAACCACACCCAACACTAAGGGCAATTTTGAACACTAAGGGCAATTTAGCATGGCCAATCCACCTAACCTGCACATCTTTGGACTGTGGGAGGAAACCGGAGCACCCGGAGGAAACCCACGCACACATGGGGAGGATGTGCAGACTCCGCACAGCAGTGACCCAAGCCGGGAATTGAACCTGGGACCTTGGAGCTGTGAAGCAACTGTGCTAACCACTATGCTACCATGTTGCCCAGCTTCCGACCACCGTGGTATTTTACCAATGGCAGAGAAATTGGAGTATGGCTCTCCCACACAGAGGCAATGTGTGCCACTTAAGTGACCAATTAAAGACCACATCCTGCCACCACTGGCATTTTGCCAGTGGTGGGCTGGCCATCCACTACTTGGGATGACCATGCAGTGAATCCTGATGCTCGCCTGCTGCAAGCTCAGGGTGTGGGGGGTTTGCTCTTCATGTACTTGTGGTCCACAAGGGGCCTCCCTGGCTGCAATGGTCACCCCAGTTGCAACCCCCATTGCCTTCACCAACTCCGTCGCCCCTCCTCTCACCAAGGACTGCCTGAGCAGCCCCGATGATGCCAGATCCCACTTGACCTGGTTCAGAGGGTTGACTGTTCCCATGTCACCTTGCCTTTCAGGTGTCGTCTGAGCAGTGGCCATCTCTCCTGGTGGCATGACTGAGCAGCCTGCCCTCGAATTAGCTGGTAGCTCTTGGAGGCGCAAAGGGACCGGTGTGCTGATGGCAACTAATTAGTTGCCGATTGTCCAAAAATGTAGCCAGAGTTCCCTCGGTGATGTTGCCCCTTCCGCATTTCCGCCATTCTGAGAAAATTTCAGCCATGATCACAGATTCTGACCTATTGAATTGTGTTCTTTATTTTACCCATTTAATTCCACCCACTGCTCAGATGCTTTTTCAGATTAATACCAGGGCTTTGTCATTATATAAAATTGTGATACAATTCACACCTCTTTAACCTGGGGTTACCCCATCTCTGGATCTGTAAAGATTTAATCACCTGCTAATGGTCGCATCCCAAGCATTGTTTTGCATCTTTGAATCGGTCTATATATGTGTTTCTGGAACATACCTCTTCATTCACCTGAGGAAGGAGCAGCGCTCCGAAAGCTAGTGACATCGAAACAAACCTGTTGGACTTTAACCTTGTGTTGTAAGACTTCGTACTTTGTCATTATAGTTAAGGCACTCTTGAGGCTATTTTTAAATGTCCATTCATTTCTAAAGTTTCTGAGGGATTACCTCATTATCTTGATCTTCATGCCCCTGGGGAAGAGGAAGAAAGTCTATTGAGCATGAACAGAAAACACAGAAGAATCAGGAGAGGAAGGCAAAATGCTGCTGTAGTTGCTGACTTTGATCTTTTTTACAGATTATTATTAAATATACTTCTGCACACAACGGTGTTTAGTATTATGATTGGTAGGAGCCATCATTGCATATTTCCAAACAAAGAAATTACTTTTAGAGATTTTAATTAGCTCATCAAGCTCAATCAGAAGACAAGGTAAAGAATAAAATAGAAATCCTTGCATTTCTACAGTATTCTTTTGAAGGGTCGTTGCAGACTCAATGGGCCGAATGGCCTCCTTCTGCAATGTAGGGATTCTATGAACATCTATGAACTTTTGATGACCTTGGGTCATCTTAAAACTCATTGCAATAAAGTGCAGTTCCTGTTGTAGTAAAGGATGAGGAATATACCAGGAATCACTTTGATTGCTTTGGCTCAGAACAAAATATAGACATCTGCTAGCTTTGATTAATCTCGTATCCATTTTGTTTATTTGGGATAATAATAATCTGGAGACTAAAATGGTTGATCAGTGTTCAGGCATTTATGGAAATATTTGGGAGAACATATAAATTGCAATACTTTACAGGGGATCTACAATATTTTGACTGCACTGCCTTCTTCAGTCTGTTTCCTTTCAGTTTCATTCAGATCAATCAATTGCCTGCTAAAGGGCTTGTTCTGGTAGATAGCTTCTTTTTCATTGTCACATGGCTGCTATTAATTCAGTCGTCTTGAACCATCAGAGTACATACACATTGAATTGCAAATCCAAATGGCTGAAGTCACCTTGACTTGACCATGACCCTCATCAGTCTTACTCCGTTTCTTTCCTGTCTGGTCATGATAAGCTCCATAAATAAAGCTTTACTTTTACAATGGCATACAGCTTCTCAGGAAATGCAATATGTACTTATCCATGAAGGATGTACACACATTTGTTAATGTGGCAGTTCTGTGGGATACAGAATCAAAGTACTGTTTTGAGAGATATTTGGTCTGTTTCTGGATCACCCATTTTGGCTATGAGCACTGTCATAAGAACATAAGAACTAGGAACAGGAGTAGGCCATCTGGCCCCTCGAGCCTGCTCCGCCATTCAATGAGATCATGACTGACCTTTGTGGACTCAGCTCCACTCTCCGGCCCGTACACCATATCCACAAATCCCTTTATTCTTTAGAAAGGTATCTATCTTTTTCCTGGCTTAAAGAGAAGCAATGAAAGAGGTAATAAGTTCCTGTGCTATTTCTTGAAGGGAAGTGTCATGATATTCAAACACACACATCATGATGGACACACTAACAGGCAAATCAGAGTACACAACACCACAACCAATCACAGACAAGAACACCAACCACATAAAAAGCACGAGCACGACACCTGGTAGTCAGCAGGTCTGGGGAGAAGGGAACAAGAAAGAGCTGTTAAAACATCACAAGCAGGGAACCCCCACGTGCAGAGTGCAAAGACCAAACTGTAAATAGTAAGTTTAAATAAAATAGCGTTGTACCATATGCAACCGTGTTGGCTCATCTGTGTGTCAGAACACCCAACACCACATGGTACAGGAGTGGATCGATACCTGCCTACTAACCTGCCATTCTGGACATGGACCACACTGACAAACCGCAGCCGATGCAAGTCGCGGGGAACCTAGGTACCAACTGGAAGCTCTACAGGCAGCGATTTGACCCGTTCATCCGTGCCACCGAAAAACAGAATGCCTCGGATGACACGAAGATTGCAATGCTCCTCTTCTACGCAGGTCGGCACGCCACCGACGTCTTCAACTCACTGGTGTTCGAAGAAGGCGAAAACCAAGCCAAATATGACACGGTCATCCTCAAACTGGACCAGCACTTTCAAGTTGAAGTAAATGAAAGTTTTGAAAGATACCTCTTTCAGCAACGCCTGCAAGGTAAGGAGGAGCTTTTTCAACCCTTCTTGACGCACCTCCGGATTCTAGCGCAGTCCTGCGGTTACGGCACCACCACAGAGTCCATGATCAGGGACCAGATTGTTTTTGGCGTTGCCTCTAGTGGCCTACGCCAGCAGCTTCTTAAAATGAAAAGCCTCACCTTAGCGTCTGCTGTGGAAGCCTGTGTCCTCCACGAAAATGCTACCTGCCGTTTTGCCCGATTTCAGGCGTCCGAGTTGGCACGGAGGGGGTCCCCAGCCGTCGAATCGGCAAGCCAGGCCGCCCACGACGTCGAACGCATCCAGGCCGTCGATTACTTCCCGACCCACGGCCCGGACGACAGCGGCCGCTTCCCGCGCTTTTCGCGGTCTCCCGCGCAGGTGCGCGCCAAAAATAACGGCCACAACGAGGGACGCACTGAGCAGGCGCGCCCACCGCAAGATCGCGCTGCGCATGCGCAGTGGCGCAACGAACGCCGTGACGTCATGACGTGCGGCAATTGTGGAGCTCTACATTTAAAAGGGCAATGTCCTGCAAAAAACCGACAGTGCCACAGATGTGGCAAGATGGGCCACTACGCAGCCCACTGTCGTTCGGCTCAACCCATGGATCCGGCGCATCCTCGACAATCTCGCAGACAAGTCAGGACCGTCCAGCCCACGCATCAAGACTTCCAGTTAAGTGATGCAGATGACCAGGATGCCTTCCGCGTTTCCGTCATTGATGTCAACAAGGTCAATGCCATCAATCCAGCTGATGAGTGGTGTGCCACCCTGACGGTCAACCGATCGCGCGTCGCCTTCCGTCTGGACACCGGCGCATCCGCCAACCTGATTGCTTACTCTGCAGTCCAGGCCATGAAGGTCAAACCACCCATCACGCCATCCCGGCTCAAGATGGTTGACTATAACGGGAACGTCATCCCGTCCATAGGATCTTGCCAGCTACAGGTGACTCACAAGATGTACACGGCCACACTCCCCTTCGAAGTTGTCGGCTCATCAAAGGACTCGTTACTGGGCGCACAGGCGTGTAAGGTCCTTCACCTGGTACAGCGCATTATGTCTCTCTCTCCAGATGAGATATCCGACGTCCCGGATGTTGAGTTCCACGCAAATCTCCATTCCCTCCTTGCTCACAACCAGGAGGTTTTTGAAGGCATGGGAACATTGCCATACACGTACAAGATTCGACTCAGACCGGACGCCATCCCTGTCGTTCACGCACCTCGCAGGGTTCCTGCGCCACTCAAAGACCGCCTCAAGGCACAACTGCAGATTCTTCAGGACCAAGGGGTCCTATCCAGGGTCACGGAGCCCACGCCATGGGTCAGCTCCATGGTCTGTGTAAAGAAGCCCTCTGGCGAGCTCCGTATATGTATAGATCCTAAAGATCTGAATAACAACATCATGAGGGAACACTATCCCATCCCGAAACGAGAAGACCTCACCAGCGAGATGGCGCGAGCCAAAATATTCACTAAATTGGATGCGTCCAAAGGATTCTGGCAGATCCAACTGGACCCGGCCAGCCGTAGACTATGCACATTCAACACCCCTTTTGGCAGATTCTGCTACAACCGGATGCCATTCGGCATCATTTCAGCATCTGAAGTTTTCCACCGCATTATGGAGCAGATGATGGAAGGCATCGAAGGGGTACGTGTATATGTGGACGATATCATCATTTGGTCCACCACTCCGCAGGAACACATGCATCGTCTACGACGTGTCTTTACCCGCATACGACAAAATGGCCTGCGTCTCAACCGTGCGAAGTGTGCCTTCGGCCAGACGGAGCTGAAATTCCTCGGGGACCACATCTCAAGGTCAGGGGTCCGTCCCGATGCAGACAAAGTTAGCGCCATCACAGCCATGCCACGACCGGCTGACAAGAAGGCTGTCTTAAGATTCCTGGGCATGGTCAACTTCCTTGGGAAGTTCATTCCCAACCTGGCTTCTCATACAACAAATATGCGCCATCTCGTAAAAAAATCGACAGAATTCAACTGGCACCAATCGCATCAGCGGGAATGGGAGGAGCTCAAGCACAAACTGGTCACGGCACCAGTGCTGGCCTTCTTTGACACAACTCGCCCTACAAAGATCTCAACAGACGCCAGCCAATCTGGTATTGGAGCGGTACTCCTGCAAAAAGACAGCACGTCGTCATGGGCCCCGGTTGCATATGCCTCACGAGCCATGACCCCGACCGAACAGCGCTACGCGCAAATCGAAAAAGAATGCCTGGGCTTGTTAACTGGACTGGACAAGTTCCACGACTATGTGTATGGCCTGCCACGATTTACGGTCGAAACTGACCACCGCCCCCTGGTCAACATCATTAACAAAGACCTGAACGACATGACTCCTCGCCTCCAGCGCATCTTACTTAAACACAGGAGGTACGATTTTGAACTGATCTACACTCCGGGGAAGGAGCTCATCGTGGCGGACACTCTTTCCCGAGCAGTGAGCACACCACCAGATGCGGAGGGGTTCGTGCGTCAAATTGAGGCACACGTAACTCTGACAGCAGCAAATCTGCCAGCTGATGATCCTAGTCTGGCCCACATGCGCGCAGAGACGGCGACTGACCCCCTTCTGCAGCGAGTGATGCGCCACATGACGGAAGGGTGGCTAAAAGGGCAGTGCCCCCAGTTTTATAATGTGCGAGATGATCTCACCAACATAGACGGGGTCCTTATGAAATCACACAGGATCGTTATTCCGCACAGCGTGCGCCAGATGATTCTTCATCAACTACACGAAGGCCACTTGGGCGTCGAAAAATGCAGACGAAGGGCCCGGGAGGCGGTATATTGGCCGGGTATTAATGAAGACATAGCCAACATGGTGCTCAACTGCACAACCTGTCAGAGGTTTCAGCCGGCGCAACCTCCGGAAACACTTCTACCACACGAGATGGTGACGTCCCCCTGGGCGAAGGTGGGTGTTGACCTATTTCACGCGCTCGGCAGAGATTACATTGTTATTATAGACTACTTCTCAAACTACCCGGAAGTCATGCCTCTCCATGATCTGACGTCGTCCGCAGTCATTGGGGCCTGCAAGGAAACATTTGCTCGCTATGGCATTCCAAGGACTGTCATGTCAGACAATGGACCCTGTTTCGCCAGCCGTGAATGGTCGTCCTTTGCCGCAGCATATGGTTTCACTCATGCGACATCCAGCCCTCTGCATCCACAATCGAACGGGAAGGCTGAAAAGGGTGTCCACATCGCCAAGCGGCTCCTGTGCAAGGCGGCTGCTGCCGGATCGGACTTTAACCTTGCCTTGCTGGCCTATCGATCGGCCCCGCTATCCACGGGTCTCTCGCCAGCGCAGCTACTAATGGGTCGCTCCCTCAGGACGACGGTACCTTCCATCCTGGCACCAACAACAGACCATGAGGCGGTTCTTCGGAACATGCAACTGCAGCGTGATCGCCAGAAAAGTCGGTACGACACACGAGCGACGGACCTGCCCCCCCTGTCCTCCGGAGACAAAGTACGCGTCCATCAACCGCATGGTGGCTGGTCAGCACCGGCTGAAGTCCTCCGACAAGTGGCTCCCCGCTCGTTCCTGGTTCGCATGCCGGATGGTTCCGTGCGTCGCCGCAATCGGCGCGCCCTTCGCCGACTTCCACGCTCACAGCCACACAGCACGCACACGCCAGATCCTCAACAGGCTTCCGAGGATGACTTTGTGGAGCTGCCGCACATCACGCCCTTTCCATCGCCACCCATGGCCATGCCTGCACAGCAGCCGGTGGTTCTTGATCCACCCTTGAGGCGGTCAACCCGAACTCGTCGCAAGCCCATTAGACTGGACTTATAATACCGTTCATATGTTTAACAAGTTGCACAATTTTACATGATAACCTGTTGTTGTTTATCGTTCCAGATGTCGTCTGACTGGACAACTGTTCAAGTTTTTTTTTTCTTCTTCTCTCGTTCGCATTTATGTTATGTTATGGTACAACTTGGTTCATGTGACGCACCCGACATCGCCCCATGTACATAGTTCCGTCATATGCACATGCTGCACACGACACACACACACTCTTAGATGCACTCACGACACGATCATATTTATTACCACGTAGGCACATATCTTTGTAAAAAGGGGGGATGTCATGATATTCAAACACACACATCATGATGGACACACTAACAGGCAAATCAGAGTACACAACACCACAACCAATCACAGACAAGAACACCAACCACATAAAAAGCACGAGCACGACACCTGGTAGTCAGTAGGTCTGGGGAGAAGGGAACAAGAAAGAGCTGTTAAAACATCACAAGCAGGGAACCCCCACGTGCAGAGTGCAAAGACCAAACTGTAAATAGTAAGTTTAAATAAAATAGCGTTGTACCATATACAACCGTGTTGGCTCATCTGTGTGTCAGAACACCCAACACCACAGGAAGCAACTCTCTAATCTTGCCTCCTGAAGTCAGTGGAGTGTGACTATTATTGGCCATATTCCAAGTCCTGTAGATGAGATTTATTTTTTAAATGGATGCGTTTTACATTTCGCAAATCTCCCCATTTTCAGTCGTAAGCACTGTACCACTACAAGCTTGCAGAGTAAATTGGCCTCTACTGTTTCCCAAGCATATGTCTTAGCACAAGCCTTTGCTTCCCTCTTACACCAGTGTGATATTTTGCATATCCCTCAATAGTCATCCTGTGGTTTGGTGAGTGATGGAGTTTATTCAGATTAAGTTTAAACACAAGTTTGTTCTTTGGTCTAATGGACACTGGCAAATGGTGTGAGACTGACAAAGCACATTTTACGTCAGCAAAGAACAGCTGAGGTAACATTGTCAGGCCCAGAGATTTATACTTTGAATTTACATAACCAATCAATCCATCCCGTCTGCCTATCTTTTTACTGCAGTACGTCGCAAACTCTAATTTAGCCCTCTTGCTTAATTCCTATAAAGTTAACATTGCTCTTTTCAAATCTCTACTTATGTTTTGAAAGCATTCATGGATTCTGTTTTGACAACAATTTTCAGGAGAGCATCAACATTCTGATCACCATCTGTAATATAGAAATATTTGCTATTTTATCTTCCGCAACGCTCTTTCCTATCTTATCATAGCACTTTTATAATCTGGAAGTCATAACTTTTTTACCCTTTCTTAATAATGCTGGCTCATAATCTCTCCTTTAATGGGTGCCAAAAGCTGTGCAAGTTGCTGCTAAACACAGCCTAACTCAGCTCTTGAAACAGAAAACATTAGTTCATTGCTTTTGTATCTTCTGCCTCTTGATACAAAATCATCTGTTTGTCTTTTTATAACATTACAACTGGTGCATTAACCATTTAATAACATGTGCATCTGCACATCAGGGTCTCTGCTCCTCTATTCTCTCTCAATTCACATGGGGAGCAGTTGGCCTGCAGCGAGGTGGTTGAGCGTTTTGCTACTCGGCTTGTCAACACCAAAAATGTAGCAACAAGTAAATTGTTGAATCCGAGGCCGTTGGGATGCTTCACAGGATGGGCTATGAGCACTGTCCTGGCTTAAAGAGAAGCAATGAAAGAGGTAATGAGCTTCTAAGTTCCTGTGCTATTTCTTGAAGTGAAGCAACTCTCTAATCTTGCCTCCTGAAGTCAATGGAGTGTGACTATTATTGGCCATATTCCAAGTCCTGAAGATGAGATTTATTTTTAAAAACATATATCTGATATGAGAGCTACTTTGTTAGGTTATCACCTGAATTTTGATGACACTGGAAATCTCTGAATTTTTGATTTTGATTCACAGTAGAAAATGGTCACTGATGAGTAACTTATTTTTGTGAGGGCCACGATGAATCCCGCACGAGTTTCAAGGATACAAAGAAATAATATTTATTTACAATAACATATATATATACACAACAGCAGCAACCTCGCTCAAGCTTACTCCTTCCTGCTGGTTCCAAACTGGCCAGCTTTATTTATACAGGGAGTCTGCTAATGATTTCTCCGCCCCACTCATTGGGGAAGCTCATACTCCCACAGGATTTTGGGATTGTCATTCGTCCCCAGCCAATGGTTCCCAGCCAATGGTAAGCAGGCAGGTTATAACATCCCCCCCCCCCCCCCCCCCCCCCAAGTCCAAGGAATCCACCGAAGACACTGGCGAAGGAGGGCGTCGGACACGTTTTGCCGCAGCCCGGACAACATTTGCACGAGGCACTGGATCGGGCGGCGTGTAACGAGACGGAGACCGCCGCTTCCATGATGAACGGCGTAACGGTTGTACATCCACGGCCCGTGGGCCCGAGGGATCCCCCTCTGATGCGTCCTGTGTCTCCATCTCGGAGTCAGAGTCTACTGCCTCTGTCATCTCGGCGTCTCTATCTCCGCGCGATTCTGTAACGACCTGCGCAGGCTTTGAGTGAGGCACCAGAGGAAGATTGTGAGGACTACTTTCCATTGTCTCTGGTCTTTGCGGCTGTAGAAATGAGCTCCGGGGGCGGGGAATCTTTGGAAGGGATAGTCTTCTGGACCGAACGTGGTCTACATGTTTGCGCTGGAGACGACGCTGGGCTTGCACCTGGTAAGGTATAGGGCCCGTTTGGCGAAAGATTACACCAGGGACCCACTGGGCACCACCAGCAAAATTGCGAATGAATACTGGGTCACCGGTCGCAAACTGCCGAATCGGCCGATGCCGAGAAAAACCCTGTCCCTGCCGTTCTTGTGTGCAGCGTACTTTTGCGCCAATGTCCGGGAAAACCATACTAAGGCGGGTGCGAAGTCTCCGGCCCATTAGGAGTTCTGCGGGAGCTACCCCAGTCACCACATGAGGGGTGGTCCTATACGAAAACAAAAAGCGAGCCAGTCTCGTGTCCATTGACCCGGAAGACTGCTTCTTTAGGCCTCGTTTGAATGTCTGCACAGCGCGCACTGCCAACCCATTTGAAGCCGGGTGGTAAGGGGCAGTGCGGATATGGCGTATGCCGTTCATCTTCATGAACCTCGCAAACTCCTCACTGGTGAATGGAGTGCAGTTATCTGTGACCAGCACCTCGGGGAGGCCATGTGTACTAAAAGACAAACGCATCTTCTCAATTGTTGCGCAGGACATTGTCCCCTGCATCTTATGCACCTCTAGCCATTTAGACTGGGCGTCGATTAATAAAAAGAACATGGATCCTTAAAAAGGGCCGGCGAAATCCACATGCAAGCGTGCCCAAGGCCGCCCTGGCCATTCCCAGTGATGTAGGGGCGCGACCGGCGGAAGCTTCTGATGCTCCTGACAAATGGAGTAGTTTTGGGCCACCTTCTCAATGTCGGCGTCGAGGCCTGGCCACCAAACATAACTCCGGGCCAACATTTCCATTTTGGTCACACCTGGATGCCCATTGTGCAAGTCTCTTAGTGTCAGCTCCTGTCCTTTTTCCGGGACAATCACACGCGTCCCCCATAAGAGGATGCCATCTTCCACGCTAAATTCTGACAGCTTGGAGGAAAATGCCCGCAACTCGCCTGGGAGCTGTCTATGGTGCCCAGCATACAGGATTATGTGTCGAAACTTTGACAGGACTGGCTCTGTCTGGGTCCACTCACGGATCTGTGATGCCGTGACAGAAAGGTGTCCATAAAATTTAGGGTTGCAACCACCTCACCGGTCGTGGGGTCGACATGGGGTCGGTCGATAAAGGCAATCGGCTCAGTGCCTCGGCATTCACTATCTGCTTTCCTGGTTTGTGCTCCAGAGAATACTCGTATGCAGCGAGCAACAAAGCCCAGCGCTGGATCCGTGCGGAAGCAATGGGCGGTATTGGCTTATCCTCTCTGCTGGGACTTTTCAGAGGGTTATGATCAGTCATGATCGTGAAGTGGCGGCCATACACGTACTGGTGGAAGTGTTTCACCGCAAAGACCACCGCCATGCCTTCCTTTTCTATCTGTGTGTACATCTTTTCCGCTGGAGTCAATGTGCGGGAGGCGAAAGCTATCGGCCGCTCGGCCCCGTTCTCCATCTTGTGGGACAGGACTGCCCCAATTCCATACGGGGATGCATCACATGTGACGAGCAAAGGCTTTCAAGGATCATAGTGGGTCAGTAACCCAGACGACGACAATTGTTGCTTTACCCGCTGGAAAGCGGTTTCTTGCGGCTGACCCCAAACCCAGGTGTGATTTTTCTTTAGCAGGAGATGCAACGGGGCCAGCGTAGTTGCCAGATTGGGGAGGAACTTCCCGTAATAGTTTACGAGGCCGAGAAAAGAACGAAGATGCGAAGTGTCAGTCGGGGCGGGGGCCTATTGAATTGCACGCACCTTCTCTGCGATGGGGTGCAAACCTTCGCGGTCCACCCGATAACCCAGGTAGACTACTTCCTTCGCTTGAAAGACGCACTTTGTGCAACGTATACGGACTCCAGCCTCCGAAAAGCGTTGAAGGACAGCCTCCAGATTTTCCAAATGTTCCTGCTCCGACGTCCCTGTGATCAAAACGTCATCTAAGTCGACAGCGACACGCGGTAAACCTCTCAAAATGCCCTCCATAACGCGTTGAAAAATAGCGCAGGCAGAGGATACTCCAAAGGGCAAACGTGTATATTCATACAGGCCCCGGTGTGTATTAATCGTTACATATGGTCGGGAGGCTGGGTCCAGCTCCAACTGTAGGTAGGCGTGACTCATATCTAATTTTGTGAACGAGAGTCCACCTGCAAGCTTTGCGTAGAGATCCTCTATACGAGGCATTGGATATCGGTCGAGTCAGGAAGCCGTATTCACTGTAAGTTCATAGTCGCCACACAAGCGAATTGTGGCATCTGGCTTCATTACAGATACAATTGTTGCTGCCCAGTCAGCAAAACAGACGGGCCTGATAATACCCAAAGTTTCCAAACGAGTGAGCTCCCCTTCTACCTTCTCGAGCAAGGCGTAAGGCACTGGGCGCGCCCGGAAATAGCGCGGCGTGGCTCCTGGTTCGACTTGGATACGGGCTACGGCCCCTTTTATTTTCCCCAAACCGGGCTGGAATACATCTGGGTATCGTCCTAGCACCTCAGTCAACCGTCCAGAAACTGTTTGGAGGATGTGCTACCACTGCAAGCGCAAATGGCGCAACCAGTCCCGACCCAACAGGCTGGGCCCATGGCCGCGCACAACGATAAGTGGGAAACGCCCCTCCTGGCGTCCATAGACAACAGGGGTCATCGTAGTTCCTGCAATATCCAATGGTTCCCCCGTGTAGGTGGCCAACCTGGCCTGTGTGTCGGTTAATGTAAGGGTCTGTATACCCTGCTTGATGCGTTCGAATGTCCTCTGGGCGATCACTGAGACCGCTGCGCCAGTGTCCAACTCCATCTCAAGCGGGTGACCATTGACCCGTACTGTCACCATAATGGGGGCCACACGGGGAGCTGCCACACAATGCAGCTGCAGGCAATCATCCTCCGTCTCCACGTCCTCAGGAGTATTCGCCGCAGGTTCATCCACATGGAAGATACGGCCCCTGGGCTGGTCCCAGTTTCGGTCAGAACGACGGCCCCAGGACCAGCGTCCGCGATGGGGTTGGTGCCTACAAGTCTGACAAGGACATGGCACCTCATCCATTGGTTCTGGAGAAGGCTCCCTTTGGGGAGGAATGTCCGACGGCCACTGGCATCGATCCGGACATCGTCTCGCCCAAGGTACCGCAGGAGTGCGGGGGGACGTTTTCGGACGGAAGGGGTTGCGCACCAAGGCATGCACATCCATTCCCTGTATCTCCTGCACTCCTCGTTCTGCGCTCTCTCGGGACAATGCTATTTGAATGGCCTGTTGAAAAGTCAATGTTGGCTGAGCTAACCACTTTCTCTGGGTGGCCGCATTGTTAATACCGCAAACCAAACGGTTGCATAACATTTCTGACAAGGTCTCCCCATAGTCACAGTACTCCGCAATCCTGCGTAGCCTGGATAGAAAGTCGGCAAGGGATTCTCCTGGGGTCCTCTCAGCGGTATTAAACCGGTAACGTTGGACTATTGTGGACGGGGTTGGGTTAAAATGCTGCCCCACTAAATTCACAAGTTCATCAAATGTTTTGGTGTCCGGCGCAGCTGGGTACGTAAGGCTCCTAATCACCCCAAACATATGCGGGCTGCAGGCGGTGAGCAATATGACCACCTGGTGCTCGTTTTCGGTGATATTGTTTGCCCGGAAATAGTAACGCATCCGTTGTGCATACTGGTTCCAGCTTTCCAGTGCAGCATCAAAAACATCCAAACGTCCGTACAGAGGCATGGTATAATAGAAAGCAACTTCCAACCTGTATCCAACAAAAATCCAGGGAGGTGGCTTCAGCAGTGTAGACAGCTATTCACTTTAACCCTCGTCGCCAGTTTTGTGAGGGCCATGAGGAATCCAGCACGAGTTTCAAGGATTCAAAGAAATAACATTTATTTACAATAACATATATATACAACACAGCAGCAACCTCGCTTGCTGCTTACTCCTTCCTGCTGGTTCCAAACTGGCCAGCTTTATTTATACAGGGAGTCTGCTAAAGATTTCTCCGCCCCCCTCATTGGGAAAGCTCATACTCCCACAGAATTGTGGGATTGTCATTAGTCCCCAGCCAATGATAAGCAGGCAGGTTATAACACTTATATAAGTAGAGTTGAATGATTGGGAGCAGTTTAAAAGATAGTGGAAATGTTTCCATCTGTTGCACCGAATGAGTCTAACTTTATATTTAGCAGGGATGCAGCCAGTGTATTTCATATTGTGGCAGCACTGCAAATTAAAATAAGCGTCTCAGCAAGAATGGACATGTTAGGGCAGGGGCACCAGGATGTGACACCAAATTTACTGAATGGAAAAAAACCCTTGAAATTGTGTATTGAGATGAATGGCTATGAGGTTCATAGAAACATAGAAAATAGAAGCAGGTAGAGGCCATTCGGCCCTTCGCGCCTACTCCACCATTCATTATGATCATGGCTGATCATCAAATTCAATACCCTCATCCCACCTTCATCCCCATATCACTTGATCTCTTTAGCCCCAAGAGCTATATCTAATTCCTTCTTGAAATTACACAATGTTTTGACCTCATCTACTTTCTGTGGTCGGGAATTCCACAGATTCACCACTCTCTGGGTGAAGAAATTCCTCCTCACATCAGTCCTAAAAGATTTACCCCTGATCCTCAACCTATGACCTTTAGTTCTGGACTCTCCCACCATCAGAATCATTCTCCCCCACCATCGGGAACATTCTTTCTGAATCTACCCTGTCTAATCCTATTAGAATCCTATTAGAATTTTTAAAGTTTCTATGAGATCCCCTCTCACTCTTCCAAACTTCAGTGACTATAATCCTAACCGAATTAGCCTCTCCTCATATGACAGTCCCACCATCCCAGTCCCACCTTCGCTGCATTCCCACCAAAGCAAGAACATCCTTCCTCAGATAAAGACACCAAAACTGCACACAATACTCCAGGTGTGACCTCACCAATGCCCTATACAATTGCAGTAAAATATCTCTCTTCCGATACTCAAGTCCTCTAACCATGAAGGCCAACATACCATTTGACTTATTTATTGCCTGCTGAACCTATGTGCTTACGTTCAGCGACTAATGCACGAGGGCACCAAGGCCTCTCTGAGTATCCACCTCTCTCAATTTACACTCCTTCAAATAATAATCTGCCTTCCTATTTTTGCTACCAAAGAGATAACCTCAGATTTATCCACATTATCTTGCATCTGTATGCATGTGCCACCTCACTCAGCCTGTCCAAATCCTGCTGAAGCATCTCTGCATCCTCCACACAGTTCACCCTCCCACCAACTTTGTATCATCTGCAAATTTGGAAATAATGCATTTAGTTTCTCGTCTCAATCATTAATATATAACGTGAACAGTTGGGGTCCTAGCACAGATCCCTCTGATATCCCGCTAGTCACTGCTTGCCAATCAGAAAAAGACCCATTTATTCAAACTTTTTGCTTCCTGACTGCTAACCAGCTTTCTATCCATCTCAAGACATTATCCATAATCCCATCCGCTTTAACTTTACATATTAATCTGCTATGTGAGACCTTGTCATAAGCCTTCTGAAAGTCTAAATAAAGAACATCCACTGGTTCTCTCTCGTCAACTCTACTAGTTACATCTTCAAAGAATTCTAGTTTGATTTGGCAAGCATGATTTCACCAAAGTGCAAAATAATGCTTGACTCACATCTAACATTATTTCCTTCCATGAGATTAGAGTGAAGACTGTATGTCTTAGGGTGGCACAATGGCACAGCTACCTCACAGTGCCAGGGACCCTGGTTCAAGTCCAGGT
Source organism: Scyliorhinus torazame (assembly GCF_047496885.1). NCBI lineage: Eukaryota > Metazoa > Chordata > Chondrichthyes > Carcharhiniformes > Scyliorhinidae > Scyliorhinus > Scyliorhinus torazame. The sequence goes on from NC_092721.1 coordinate 111,676,579, forward strand.
TTGAGTGACTGTGTGGAGTTTGCACTTTCTCCCTGTTTATAAGTGGGTTTCCTATGGGTGCTCCAGTTTCCTCTCACAGTCCAAAGAAGTGCAGGTTAGATGGATTAGCCATGCTAAATTGCCCATTAGTGCCCAAAGATGCGCAGGTTAGGTGGGGTCATGGGGTTACAGGGATAGGGAGAGGCAGTGGGCTTGGGTCGGGTGCTCTATCAAGAGGGCCGTTGCAGACACAATGAGCCAAATGGCATCCTTCTGCACTGTAAATTCTATGATATTACTTCCAATTCTATTTCTTGTTAATTCTATATACAGAAGATTAATTATTTTTCTCATTCGAAAATGTCCATATAATAAGGAAAACCACTGGTCATTTTCTTTAGATTCATTGAGTTGATGGAAATTATCCTGTTGTCTGCATCTGATTTATCAATTTAAAAAGTCAAGAGCGTGGAACAGAATGTTCTTTTGGTGGATATTCAGTTTCATTACATTCTCAATAAAACTAATGCAGACAAATTGATTAAATTTAAAACAGGAGATACTTTGCACATTAAATAATATTGCTGATTTGGAAGCACCCCCACCCAATCCTTATTCTGCCCCATGCCTGTGCCTACAATATCAAATATTTGCTGTCATTTATTCATTCCCAAGAACCTTCTGGCTCACCATGCTTCTTCGGAGACTTTCCGATGTGTTTATCCCTTAGTTCGAAACTGTGATCATCCAAGACAAGTCTGTCTTATCTCATTTCCTTCTCTGTACTACCTCTTTTATCCTTTCTTATGCCTGCCCATGTACAATATTGTAGTTACTGAACTATTGTGTAAGAAGCTCCCCATAAGTCGAGAAGAATTCGGAAAAGGAAGTGCTTCAGTCCAACAAGCCCGCCTTCGCCATGCAATAAGAATGTGATTTGTTTGATTGTGGCCCTAAGTCTACTTTCCTACCTATCCCATCCCCCATCCTCCACCTCTACCGCCATGAAGTTCATTACCTTTTACCTGCAAAGCAGTTCTATTAATCTGGACATATGATTAATTTATATCTCTAATGGAGATATAACGGCCCCTTTTCCAGACTTGCTGATTCCACCAAGGAACTCCCTTCGTTACAGAAATGTTTTTCGCTGATTTGACCTTGGAATTACATGAATAATTTAAATTCCTTATTGAAATTACTGTCGACCTCTTGTCCCTACCAAAAGCTCAGAGGTGGATCGCCCTTTTGAAGTCTTCTCACTTCTCACAATGACCTTATTAAGTAAACAGAGATTACCTTTCGAATTGTAACCACTCCAGCTCTGTTTGAATTGCACTTACTTTAGAGTTGTTTACTAGTTACCCAATCAGATGTTTCCATTCTAAGTTCAATGCCTACAAAATCATTATACCGTTAAAACACATGGGCTGGATTCTCCGTTTCCCCAGCCCTGTGTTTCTCGGTGCATGCCATTCATTGGCAACGGGATTCTCTCTTCCCACCGCTTGTCACTTGGATTTCCCATTGAAGCCGCCTCACACCACTGGTAAACTCTCGGCGGTTTCCCAATGAGAATCTCAATGGCCGGAGAATCCCAGCCATGAATTTAGATTTTCATAACAGTAACAGAGCCAAAAACTAAAATTGTAGTGCGCCTAGGAAAAAGGCATTTGCAACATCAGAATAAGGGGCCTCTCATTTAAGATTGAGATGAGGAGGAACGTCAACAAAACGAAGGAGATTGTCATCGACTTCAGGAAGCGTAGAGGAGAACATGCCCTTGTCTATATCATTGGGAACAAAGTAGAAAGGGTCGAGAGCTTCAAGTTTTCAGGTGTCCAGATCACCAACAACCTGTCCTGGTCCCACCATGCTGACATGATAGTTAAGAAAGCCCAGCAACGACACTACTTTTGGCATTTTCATGATATTCAGATAAACATCATGGTGCAAACACTCATACACACTGATGGACAGATCAACGGACCAATCAATACACACGCAACATCACAGCCAATCACAAGCAAGAGCAGACACACTATAAAACGGGGAAAACGACACTTCCGATTCATTCAGGAGACAGCTCAGGGCACAGAGCTCACAGCAAGCCACTCAGACATTCACCATGTGCTGAGTGCCTCTCCAAGATAGTGATAGGGCTGGGTCCACAGGTTAGAGGGTAATGAACGAACCACAGTAACCAGTTTACAAATGTTAATACTGTTAGTAATAAAACTGAGTTGTACCTTCCGCAACCATGTTGGTTCTATCGACGAACCAACATGACACAGTACCATGTTTGGAACCCAGTACCTGTGAGACCTACCTACGCATCCTCGAGAATCTGCCATCCTGCGCCATGGACACCCTCAGCCCGCCGCAGGCGTTCCAAATCGCTGGAAACCTCGGCATTAACTGGAAGTTGTTCAAACAGCTCTTCCAGTTCTTCCTAGAAGCCACAGAAAGGGAAGATGCTTCGGACACCAGGAAAATCACCCTCCTCCTCTCCAGGGCAGGGCAACATGCCATCCTCATCTACAACTCCCTGATGTTCGCGGAAGGTGAGGACAAGACGAAGTACAAGACGGTCCTTCTCAAACTTGAGCAACACTTCAGCATCGAGGTGAACGAGAGTTTCGAGAGGTACCTCTTCCAGCAGCGCCTGCAGGGTAAGGATGAGCCTTTTCAATCTTTCCTTACGCATCTCCGTACCCTCGCGCCGTCCTGCGGTTTCGAGGCCACCTCCGATTCCATGATTCGAGACCAGATAGTTTTTGGGGTCACCTCGGGCACCCTACGCCAGCAGCTCCTCAAGATAAAAAGTCTCACCCTAGCCACCGCCATCGAAGCCTGCGTCCTCCATGAAAACGCGACCAGCCGCTACTCCCAATTCTAAGCGGCCGAATCGGCACGGCAGTGGTCCTACGTGGCCGAATCGGCAGGGCAGGGGTCCTACGAGGCAAGGCGGGTCCAGTCCATCGAGTTCCTTCCGGCCCGCAGCCCAGACGCGGGTGGCCATTTTGCGCGCTTCTCGCGGCCTCCCGCGTTTGTACGCGCCAAAAGAGACGCAGAGGGACGTGACGTGCAGGCGCGCTGTACGCAGGACCGAACTGCGCGATGGCGCAATGAACGCCATGACGTCACGACATGCGGCAACTGTGGATCCGCACATTTAAAGCGGCAATGTCCAGCAAAGAACCGACAATGCTTCCACTGTGGCAAGATGGGCCACTACGCTGCCTGCTGCCGAGCAGCTCAACCTGCCAACGCTCCCCAATTCCGACAGCCTCGCAGGGACGTGCGGACCATTCAGCCTCCATACTCCGAATCATACCCGGATGATATACAGACCGGCGATGCAGACGACCGGGAAGCCTTCCGCGTTGCAGTCATCGACAGGAACCGGATGTCTCCAAGCAGGACCCACCAGCCGATGCCAGTGAACAGTGTCAATCTGGGTGATGAATGGTGTGCCACCCTAACGGTGAACCGATCACCAATCACATTCCATCTGGACACTGGTACCTCCGCCAACCTGATAGCATGGTTGCCTTCTACGCCTTGAAAGTCAGACCACCAATTCGGCCATCCCATTGTAAGATGGTCGACTATCCCGGCCATGGGATCCTGCCAGCTTCAGGTGACGCACAATGCGTATAAGGCCACACTGTCCTTCGAGATTGTTGGTTCATCAAAGGACTCCCTGCTAGGCGCACAGACGTGCAAGGTTCTGCACCTCGTTCAACGGGTACACTCTCTGTCTCCAGAAGGCACATCAGACTTCCCGGATGCTGAATTTAGGGCACAGCGCCACTCGCTCCTCGCCCACAACCAGGAGGCATTCGAAGGCATGGGCACAGGGCCCTATACCTACAGAATACGGCCCAAACCGAATGCCACCCCGGTCATTCACGCACCTCGTAGAGTCCCAGCACCACTCAAAGACCGCCTCAAGCAGCAGCTGCAGGATCTCCAGGACCAAGGGGTGCTATCCCGGGTCACGGAGCCCATGCCATGGGTCAGCTCCATGGTGTGCATTAAAAAGCCCTCTGGCGAACTCCGGATCTGCATCGACCCGAAAGACCTGAACAACAACATCATGAGGGAACACTACCCCATACCCAAACGGGAGGAGATCACGAGCGAAATGGCCCGGGCTAAAATTTTCACAAAGCTTGATGCCTCGAAGGGTTTTTGGCAGATCCAACTGGATCAGTCCAGCCGAAAGCTGTGCACCTTCAACACCCCTCTCGGCAGGTTCTGCTATAACAGAATGCCGTTTGGCATCATCTCGGCATCCGAGGTCTTCCATAGAATCATGGAACAGATGATGGAGGGCATCGAAGGGGTGCACATCTATGTTGACGACGTCATCATCTGGTCCACCACACCACAGGAGCACATCAGTCGTCTCCAGCGTGTCTTCGCGCGGATACGGGAACACGGCCTGCGCCTCAACCGAGCAAAGTGCTCCTTTGGCCAAACTGAGCTAAAGTTTCTGGGGGACCACATATCCCGGTCGGGGGTGCGTCCGGATGCAGACAAAGTGAGCGCCATTACAGCCATGCCGCAGCCGGCAGACAAGAAAGCAGTGCTACGCTTTCTAGGTATAATCAACTTCCTGGGGAAGTTCATTCCCAACCTTGCCTCCCACACAACGGCTCTTCGCCATAGTTAAGAAGTCCACGGAGTTCCAGTGGCTGCCCGCGCACCAGAAGGAATGGGAGGAGCTCAAAATTAAGCTCACCACAGCCCCGGTATTGGCGTTCTTCGACACCTCTTGGGATACGAAGATCTCGACTGATGCCAGCCAGTCCGGCACTGGGGCGGTACTCCTGCAACGGGACGACACTGCATTATGGGCCCCGGGCGCCTATGCCTCATGGGCCATGACCCCCACAGAACAGCACTATGCGCAGATCGAGAAGGAGTGCCTGGGCTTGTTGACCGGAATAGACAAGTTCCACGATTACGTGTATGGTCTCCCCCAGTTTACCGTGGAAACTGACCATCGTCCCCTGGTCAGCATCATACATAAAGACCTGAACGAGATGACACCTCGCCTCCAGCTAAAGCTCCGGAGGTACGACTTCCAACTGGTCTACACCCCGGGTAAGACCTCATCATTGCGGATGCCCTATCCAGAGCAGTAAGCACACCGCCCGATTCGGAGGGGTTCGTCTGTCAAGTCGAAGCGCATGTGGCCTTCACATCGGCCAATCTGCCAACTGACAATTCAAGTCTGGCCCGTATTCGCCGGTAGACTGCGGCTGACCCCCTTCTTCAACGTGTGATGCGTCACATGACGGGAGGGTGGCTCAAAGGACAGTGCCCACAATTCTACAATGTCCGGGACAACTTGGCCGTCATTGACGGTGTCCTCCTAAAGCTGGACCGGATTGTAATTCCACACAGCATGCACAAGCTGGTCCTCGACCAACTGCACAAAGGCCATCTCGGGGTTGAGAAGTGCAGACGGAGGGCCCGGGAAGCTGTATACTGGCCGGGCATCAGCGATGACATTGCCAACATGGTGCTCAACTGCCTCACCTGCCAAAGGTTTCAGCCGGCGCAACCCCCCGAAACGCTTCAGCCCCATGAGTTAGTGACGTCCCCCTGGGCGAAGGTGGGTGTGGACCTCTTTCATGCGCTTGGCAGGGACTACGTAATCATCATAGATTACTTTTCGAATTATCCAGAGGTCATACTCCTGCATGATTTTACATCGTCCGCTGTCATAAGGGCATGCAAAGACACCTTCGCTCGACATGGCATTCCGATTACTGTCATGTCGGACAATGGGCCCTGTTTTGCAAGCCAAGACTGGTCTTCTTTTGCTGCTTCATATGGCTTCACACACATGACATCCAGCCCTCTGCATCCCCAGTCAAATGGCAAGGCAGAAAAGGACGTTCATATCGTCAAGCGGCTCCTCTGCAAGGCTGCTGCTGCCAGATCGGATTTCTGCTTAGCCCTGCTGGCCTATCGCTCTTTCCCACTAGCCACTGGCCTCTCACCAGCCCAGCTGTTGCTGGCTCACGCCCTCAGGACCACTGTGCCATCCATTCTTGTCCCTACACTCGACCACATTCCAGTACTGCAAAGGATGCGACAGCAGCTTGCTCAGCAGAAGGTGGCACACGACACTCTGGCAACTGATCTTCCTGCCTTGGCGCCTGGAGACAACGTCCGCATCCACCTGCCGGAGGGTGGCTGATCGCCAACTGCCGAAGTTCTCCGATGCGTGGCTCCCTGCTCGTTCCTTGTTCGCATGCCTGATGGCTCCATTCGCCGGCGCAATCGCCGGGCTCTTCGCCTGCTTCCGCGCTCGCTACGTGATCATACGCCGGTGCCACACCCTCCTGTTGTTCCTGATGTCGAATTTGTGGAGCTTCCTGCCACCATGCCCATTCCTCTGCTGCCTGTGGCCAGGCCCACTCCTCAGCCGGTGGTTCCTGACCCACCCTTGAGGCGGTCAATCCGAATTCGTCGACCACCTACTAGGCTGGACTTATGAGCCTGTTTGAACATTGGACTCACTAAAAGTTTTATGCCACTATGCTAATAAGTTTCACTTTTGTCGTTACAGGAGTTCGTTTTAGATGCCTGATGTTTACACTTGTTTTGTTAATGGTACAAACCTCGTTGCTATGTTGCATCTGACACCTTCCTATGTATATAGTTTAGCCTCATGTACATGTTGTAGATATTGCACACACACACACTTTCAGCTGCACTCAGTACACATAGGCACATATTCTTGTAAAAAAGGGGGGATGTCATGATATTCAGATAAACATCATGGTGCAAACACACATACACACTGGATCAACGGACCAATCAATACACACACAACATCACAGCCAATCACAAGCAAGAGCAGACACGCTATAAAACGGGGAACACGACACTTCCGATTCATTCCAGCAGGAGATAGCTCAGAGCACAGAGCTCACAGCGTGCCACTCAGACATTCACCATGTGCTGAGTGCCTCTCCAAGATAGTGTTAGGGCTGGGTCCACAGGTTAGAGAGTAATGAATGAACCACAGTAACCAGTTTACAAATGTTAATACTGTTAGTAATAAAACTGAGTTGTACCTTCCGCAACCGTGTTGGTTCGTCTGTGTAGCAGCGCACCCAACACGACAGGCATGTCAGTTACGACTCTAACCAACTTTTACAGATGCACCATTGAAAGCATTCTTTCTGGTACCACAGATTGGTATGGTTCCTGCTCTGTGCAAGGCTGCAGGAAATTACATAATGTTGTGAATGTAGCCCAGTCCATCACGCAAACCAGCCTCCCATCCGTTGACTCTGTCTCTAATTCCCGCTGTCTCGGAAAGGCAACTAGCATAATTAAGGACCCCATGACATACTCTCTTCCATCTTCTTCGGTCAGGAAAAAGATACAAAATTTTAGGTCACGCACCAACCGAATCAAGAACAGCTTCTTGCCTGCTGCCATCAGACTTCTGAATGGACCAACCTCGTATTAAGTTGATCCTTTCTCTCCACCCTAGTTATGACTGTAACATTACATTCTGTAGTCCCTCCTTCCTTCCCTGTGTACGGTATGCGGTGTCTGTATAGCATGCAAGAAACTCTGGGCGGGATTCTCCGAGCCAACGCCACGCGAGAATCCCGCCACGTTGCTCCGACGCCGATTCTCCAATCGTGCCAGTGCGGACCCCGCGGTGCCGATTGGGGGCTGTTGAAAGCGGCCCCCGTGGCGATTCTCCGTGCTCGACGGGCCGAGTGCCCGCCAAGTCCTGCCGGCGTCGTTCGCGTATGGTCCTACCCGGTGGGACCTCGGCATCCCGGCTGCAGGGGCCATCCTGGTGGAGGGGCGGGAGGAGCCGACTCCAGGGAGGGGCCTCCACGGTGGTCAGGCCTGCGATCGGGGGCAACTGATCGGCGGGCGCACTTATTCCGGGGGTACCTGTGACATTCCGCGCCGGGCCCCTGTAGGGCTCCCTATGTTGCCCTGGGGCCGGCGCGAAGATGGCCGTGACGAGCATGTGTGGACCCACGCTGGCCATGGCGCGCATGCGCGGACCCACGCCGGACGTTAGGGCCAGCTTTTGGCGCCACAGCAGCGCATAGCACTCCGGCGCCATTCTAGCCCCCGAGGAAGGGGAGAATGACTGGGCCTGGAGGCCCGTTGACGCCGGCGTCGCTCGCGTCAGTTTTGACGCCGACATCAACACTTGACCGGGACTTCGGAGAATCCCGGCCAATACTTTTCACTGTACACTAATACATGTGACAATAACAAATTAAATCAAATCAAATCGTCACTCAGAGGGTCATTACACTTTTGAATTCCCTACCCCCCAATTATCTGCATCACCAGCAGTGGTCCTCAGGTAAGTAACAGGAAGTGGGTGTGAGGGGGGATGAATTTTTCTAAAAAATGTATAAACTTGCCTCTGACAACTGCAATAGCAATAACAATTCTTGATTAGGTCAGACCCGACACCATTCCCATTCATGTGGTAACCAATTTGAGAAAAGTGTTAGTCAATGGGTATTAGGCTCATAATTTAAATATTCAAATAATATTTAAAAAATGGCCCCACAAGTGGGACTCTCTGTGGCCATTTTAAGCTGGGAAATGAAGTCTATGGCATGACTACTGTTAAAACTCCCACAAGACCCACAGGGTGACCCGATTAATCTTCCCATGAGCCTAATGGACTATGAGCTCCCCGGTTGAGGGGCAGAAGCCTATCAGTGGGCGAGTTAACTCAGTACCATCAAAGCCGACCGAGGTAGGAGCTGAGGTGTAGAGTTGTCCCGGCTTCATTTCTGGACTCCTCCTTGACTACTAATTCGGCAACGAGGATACCGCGGAACTAGTCGGCGCTGCTAACCATTTGGAGCATGACCACCTCTCTTCATGAAGGAATAAGGTATTCACCATTTTGCAAATGCCGCTCTTTGGCAGACTGTATTGCATTGCAGCACCATGAGTTGCCTCCATTAGGATTACCGTCCAGGTAAACGGCGACCCGTTCGAGATGAAGTTTGACATGAGGGCTGCAGTTTCCGTAATAATGAGGCAGACCTTCGAGAAAATCTGGATTGGAGTTCAACAATTGGGTTTACGGGACATCGAGGCAAGGCTAGCGACCCAGCCATAGCGAGTATGATGATCACCTCAGTTACTTATGTGCAGCGGTCCGTTAGCTGCCATTAATAATAGTGAAGGGCCCTGAACTGAGCCTGCTGCGTTGCAACTGGCTGCAATGCTCATGGTTGGACTGGCAATCGATCTTGGGGATGAGCACCAGAGGACTTTACAAAATCTTGGGGAAGCACCCGAACGTCTTCCAGGAGGGCCTGGGTAAAATTCAGGGGGCCGTGGCCAAGATATACGTGGACCCTGAGGCCGACCCCAAGTAGTTCCTGGCCCACCTGGTGTCCTATGCACTGCGGACAAAAGTCAAGGAGTAGCTCAGCTGACTGGAAGGCCCGGTATCATCTGACCAGCACAATTGGGCAAAGCCAGTAGTCCCTGTACTAAAATCTGACAAAACTGTATGCCTGTACAGTGATTATGTGTTCAGCGTCAACAAGGTCTCCCATCTGGACAGGTACCAAATTACGTGGATGGAAGACCTATATGCAAAGTTAGCTGGCAGTCATTCCTTTTCCAAGCTGGAGATGAATCATGCCTATCTCCAGCTGGAGCAGAACACCAATTCCAGCCATTATGTAACCATTAATACCCATGGGGCCTTTTTGAATACATGAGGCTGCCGTTTGGAGTGTCATCAGATTGTGCGATTTTTTTTCAGTGCATTATGGAAATCACCTTAGTGGGCAACCACGTGTGGTGGTCTACTTGGATTATGTCCTGGTCACCAGAGCCATGGAAAGGGATCATCTGAGCAACCTGGAGGAAGTACACCCGTGGTTTTGCAAGACTGGCATCTGCTTCAAGAGGGGAAAGTGTGTTTTCTACATGAAGCAAGTTATATACTTGGGGTATTGTGTAGATCAGGATGGACTACACCCGGTAGAGGAGAAGGTGCGAGTGATTAGGCAAGTCCCATTCCGGTAAATGTGATAAGAGTTACAGTCATTCTTAGGTCTTGTAAATTATAACGGGAAATTTATTCCTGGTCTAGCAACCATCCTCGCCACACTGCACGTATTGCTGAAGAAGCACGAAGAATGGGCATGGAGAGCACCTCAGGAGGAAGCTTTTGCCAGGGTGAAGCAGCAGCTAACATCATCCAGATTATCGACACATTGCGACCGCTCAAGCCTCTGTTGGTGATGTGCGATGCCTCGCCTTATGGAATTGGAGCTGGATTGTCCCACTGCATGGCTGGCGGAAGAGAAAGGCCGATAGCATTTGTGTCAATGACATTGGCCGCTGCAGAGTGCAAGTTGTCCCATACAGAAAAAGAAGGGCTGGTCGTCATATTCATAGTGTAGAAGTTTCATAAGTACCTGTATGGACATCGATTCGCTCTTGTAATGGATCACATGCCAGGATTTTAAAGAGGAGAAGGTGATCCCGCCATAAGCGTCCACCTGGATTCAGCGAGGCCATGTTGCCAGCAGCATATGAGTATACCTTTGAGCGTGTGTGTGTTGGTGTGCGTGTGTGTGTGTGTATTCGAAGATGAATATAGTACACCATAGCTGTGTGCCAGCATGCCAATTTTGCCAGGCCCTTCCAAGGGTCAATGTTTTACTCGTGGTGGACACCGACTCCAACTAACTGGAGGTCCAGCGGACTCCACCACATTGAACGCCATAGTTGAAAAGTTACTCTTTAAGCACCCACAGCATCCCAGAGGCGCTAGTCACAACAGCATTCCATTCACCAGCGACAAGTTGGAGAATTTTATGAATGCAACGGGGTGCGGCGCATCGACAAGGCCTCATATCACCCTTCCTCAAACGAGCTGGCCAAGACCTTCAAGAGAGGAATGCAGAAATAGACCACGGAGTCTGCAGAGATACGATTGGCAAGATTTCTGTTTACCTATCAGACCGTAGCACATGCTGCCACTGGCTTAGCACCAGTGGAATTGTTGATGGGCCGGATTTTCAGGACCTGCCTCTTCCTCAAGTTCCCCATGGTAGCTCAGTGGTTAGTACAATTGCTTCACAGCTCCAGGGTCACTGTCTGTGCAGAGTCTGCACGTTCTCCCCGTGTCTGCGTGGGTTTCCTCCCACAGACCAAAGATGTGCAGGTTAGGTCGATTGGCCATGCTAAATTGCTCTTAGTGTCCAAACGGTTAGGTGGAGTTACTGGGTTACGGGGATAGGGAGGAGACGTGGGCTTGGGTGTTCTTTCTAAGAGGTGGTGCAGACTCGATGGGCAGAATGGCCTCCTTCTGCACTGTAAATTCTATGAGAGCTCATGGCAACCTGGAGCGTCAACCCCTAGGGGGTCCCGGCACCGAGATGCGAGAGGTGATAAACTCCAACTCCGAGATGGAGGCCCAGGCATCCGAGGCTTTTGACGGCCAGCTGGCCAGGGATCAGTAGCTTGTGGTACCCCCCCCCCCCCGCCCCCCCCAGATGGTCATTGAGGAAATGACATTCCCTGACACATTATATACCCTCCGACCCAGCACCACAGCTACTGGAAGTGCAGCCGCAGGCGAAGAGTAGAATACTTCCTCCTGCTCTACCTTCTTCAGAGGCAACTGCGGACTTCGGAGGGGGAGGGATTTTATAACCCCCACGAGATCCACGGGACAACCTGATCAATCTCCTCTAGAGCCTTGTGGAGTATGAGCTCCCCCACTGAGGGATGTAGGCCCCTCAGCGAGCTAGTTAACTCAGTACCATAAGTGCTGGCCCAGGTAGGAGCTGAGCTGCAGACTGGGACTGAGACTGTTACTTGTAAATACTTTCCTTTTATAAATAAACCTTTGGTGACTTTTATTTCCGGACTCCACCATGACTACCAAAACTACCAACCTCCTACCACTGTGACAACCTAACTTCAACCACTGCTCTCTTCTATCCTGTTTGAACGGTTTTTTAAAATCACAATTTGCTGCCCACATTTAATTCAATTCTCATGAATTATCTTGAGTAGCTTTCATATTATACTTTGCCAAATGCTTTGTGAAAATCCAACAACGTGACAACTCTTCCACTACAGCTTGCTCCCTCAAAGATCTCTCTTGCATTTATTGTGCATAATCTTACATTCTAAAAATCCTATTGGCTGTTTCTAATTCTTTCTGTTTTCATCTTGGAGGTTAAGTGGTTTTATCTTTTATTAAAGTTTCCAAACATTTTCCCCACATTGATATTAAACTAACTATCATGTCATTATTTAAGATTGTCTTCCTTTTTAAAAATTATGGATTAAGCACATGTATTCATAAAATGGTATGTAAATAACAAGACCATTTCAATAGTAATGTCATATTGTTAACATTTAAATGTTTTAAAAAGTCAAGATCCTGGTGGTCGTGTATATCCTTTTATGTGGAGTAAGTCCAGGAAGTGTTCCAGTTATTTAGAGATGGTGAAAGTGTTCAGTTTAATTATATGATTGCACAAAAAATATCAAATATATTTCATGAAGATTATTCAATCAATAACATAAGAAAAATATGACACTCGAGTGCACGGGGAAGAAATTAAATCTTCTGATTTTGACAAGGTTTTTTTTGGGAACAAGCCATGCATCCAATTGCATCAATTTGGTGATAACGAGGTCTTCTTGGGACACAGAAATCGAGAGTGAGGCCAGTAATGTGATGGAGCTCAAAGCTTTCAGTGTAATTTCCTGTTTATTTAATGGCAAATAAGGAAAAGGAGAATCAGCCTAACGGTGTAAAATCAATAGCAAGCATTACTTACAGTTATCTGATTGATTTTAAAATATTCTCTGGAGCGACTAATGCCTCGTCTGAGGTTTGACAAGATCTGTCGAGGTAGCAGCTTCTGCTGAAAGGTCACTGGAGGAGATGAAGCTTCATTGCTTGCAGATGACTGAGGCTGTCCAGATTTTGAAATAATCCATACACAACTTGTCAAGGCAAGCTCTTCTGTCTTTAGTACAAGAAACAGGCAGCATTAGTACAGCAACAACATTTCTCCAAAATAAAAGAAGAGGCATTGGAGTTACAGGAGCGCGAATTGAATAAAAATGGCATTGAGTCCACCATTGTCAACTTGTACAGCGGCACTGGGAAAGACAACAGATGGTGGGCATCCCGTGAATGTTCCAGAAACATGAAGAATGTGCCATCAGTCAACATCTAACATGGAGTGGTGTCAGACCTGCCATTTTTGATCTTATGTTTCCTGTTAACAACCTCTCTTAAACTTGCACAACTGAACGTGCCTTCAGCTGCTGGAGGGAGCCTCCTGCCCCACCCCATCAGAGGCCTGTAGACGTGTATAAGATTTTGAGGGGCAGAGATAGGGTAAATAGGAAGGCACTGTTATATTACTGGGTCTAGTAATAAGTATCGTTACTAGTTGATGCTGATGGTCTGATGGTGTGATCCTGAAGAAACTATGAGTCTTCAACTTAAAGCAAACTAATTTATTTAAAGTAACGATTGATTATATCTGAGTTCGACACTACAGAACTATCTCTAGAAATCAAGTAATTAAAAATGATTGAATTAACTGGTTCACAACTATAAATACTAACTATACTGAGAGCTATCTAAATACAGAACTGCTTACTAAACACTCCTGGGTAGAAAGAGACCAAGATCCTCTGGGAGATGATATTTAGACTGGATCTTGTAATGCTCTCTAGTGGTAGTGTTACAGCTAGATGTTATAATTAGCCCTTTAGTTATATACACATATACATATCATTACAGGCACTTTTTCCATTAGTAGAGGGTTCAATAACTAGAGGGCATAGATTTATGGTAATAGGTAGAAGGCGAAGAGGGGAGTTGAGGAGAAACTTGTTCTCCGAGAGAGTGGGGGGAGTCTGGAACTCAATACCTGAAAGTGTGGTTGAGTCAGAAACTCTAATCCATTTCGGAAGTATTGAGATATTTACATGTGCTGCCATAACCTGCAGGGTTATGGACCAAGTGCTGAAAAATGGGATTAGTGTTGTCAGAGTTTTGTGCACTGGCATGGACACAAGGGGCTGAATGACTTCCTTCTGAGCTGTAAACGTCTCTAAATCTAGATATATACCGAGTAATAGTCAATCTCATGTAAAAGTTGATACCTGACCTTTTTCCCAAAATATCCTTAATTGTTTCATCGATCTCATGTATAAGTCAACTCTAGTTTTTGAGGGATAGAATAACAATGTACTTTTATGTTTTTTGGCGCACAATACTGCCATGTGAGAGTACCTTTAAGAAATGGGTGTTTATCACTGCAGTGATGTCAGAGTGTGGGTGGAGCTGGGCTGTCTGTCAGCTTTTAGTTTCACTTTGAGAAAAGCTTGGGTGTGTCTGTGTTTTTTGGTTTCGTTTTAGTGCTGGAGCTGAAGCCAGCCAAAGATGGTGACATTTCAATCTCTCTGCAATCTAAAGACTATCTCTTGATCATTTGGTGAATTCAGAGTGATAACTGTTCTCAGTCGAGAATTTAAACCTCATGTGCTTCTGTTATACGTTTTTATTTACTTATGGATGTTAAAAGGAAAGTTTAAGGATTAATTAGTGTGTTGTATTCTTTGGGGGATGTATATGAATTGATGGTTGCTAAGAAGTTCACTGTATGTTTTTAAAAGGTCAACTGAGTTCATAGAAGAAACATTGTTTTGCTTTAAAAAATTACTTTTAAATTTCTGCTGCATCACACCTGTAGAGTGGGCCATGTGCTCCCCATATCACAATCTATTCAAAGTTGTGGGTCAGGTGAACTCCATGATACACCTTGGAGTTCTCTAAACTCTAGCCCATAACAAATTGGGGGCTCATCCAGGATAATAGTCTATCTATTGGATTGGCTTTTTCAAATTAAAGACAGTGAGGGGTGAGCATATTGTGGTTGCTTTCCAGGTGTGGTATTTCAGTTTAAGTTGGGAGTGTGTTGTAGACAATGGCTCTTTCAGAGGTTCAGAAGTTTTGGGGGGTGGAGATGGTCAAACGCAATACCTTGAGGACAGAGACTAAAAACAGGCTGTTAGATTTGGCAAAACACTGCAGTTAACATTACCTGACAAAATGCAAAAAGATGAGGTAATTATGGCGGTGTCTAAGCATTTAAAATTGCCTGAGATACAGTTTGACACATTGGAAATGGCAAAAATTCAGTTACAAATTAAACAAATGGAACATGAAAAAGAATTAAAGCGGCTTGAATACAAAAGAGATAGAAAGGAAAAAGAAAAAGAGAGAGAAGACAGGAAAACAGAAAGAATAGCCCTAGCAGAACAAAAAGAAAGAGAAAGGGAGATATAGTTCAGGGAAAAAGAAAGAGACAGAGAGGAAAAAGAAAGAGAGAGAGAGTTTGAACTTCAGAAAATGGCCATGAAATATGACAGTCAGTTAAAAGTGGCGGACGTAAATGGAAACGTACAATTGGAGGACAGTGACGAGGACAGTGAGAAAGAACATCATAGCTGAAGGCTATGGGGATCTATTTAAACATGTCCAAGCATTGCCAAGGTTTGATGAGAAGGAGGTAGAAGCCTTGAGAAGGTTGCTAAACAAATGATATGGCCACAGGACATGTGGGTATTACTGATTCAAACAAAGCTGGTAAGTCGGGCTCGTGAAGTGTTTGCCTCACTATCGGAGGAGGTATCTGGGATGTATGAGGAGGTGAAAAAATCCATCTTAGGTGCATATGAACTGGTGCCTGAAGCCTACAGACAAAGGTTTCGAAATTTAAGGAAAGAATTTGGTCAAACATACATAGAGTTTGAAAGGATCAAACAGAGTAATTTTGATAGGTGGATAAGGGCTTTGAAAATAGACCAAACGTATGTAGTTCTCAGAGAAATGATACTTTTGGAGGAGTTTAGTAATTCAATTCATGATGTAGTGAGAACACATGTGGAAGAGCAGAGGGTTAAAACTGCGAGGTTAGCAGCAGAAATGGCAGACGATTATGAATTAGTTCATAAATCAAAGCCTGGTTTCCGACATCCGTTTCAGCCTGTGAGGGATAGAAACTGGGGACATGAGAAATACTCAAGTGGTAGAGGTAAAAGTGATCTGATGGGAGATAATAAGGAGAGTGTACCTCAGTTTAAAAAGAAATCCAGGACGGTGGAAAAGAAATGAAAAGTTTCAAATGTTTTCACTGTAATAAACTAGGCCATTTAAAGTCCGTGTTGGTGGTTGAAGAAAAGCACCGGGAAGGCTGATTTGGTAAAACAGGATAAGACAGTGAGGTTTGTTAAAGTGGTAAAGGAAAGCCCAAGTGAAGCAAAAGATTGTACAGCCTGATCAAGAGGTGATTGATACGAAGGTGCCAGATCTCTTTGAAGAATTTACTTGTGTGGGTAAAGTTAACTCGTGTATCAGGAGGAGCAGGTAAAGAAGTCACAATTTTGAGAGATACGAGAGCCAGTCAATCTTTAATGGTAAGAGATGAGTAGTTTGGGAATAATGTTGCCAGAAAAGGTGGTAATATGTGGAATTCAGGGTGAGAGGAGTAGTGTTCCATTATATAAGTTAAGGTTGGGAAATCCAGTGAAGAGTGGTGAAGTGGTCGTAGGAGTAATAGAGAAACTATCTTGTCCAGGAATACAGTTGGGTAATAATATAGCTGGATCGCAGGTGGGAGTGATGCCAACTGTGGTTGATCAGTCAGTGGAAAATCAGACAACTGACGTGTTGAAGGACGAATATCCTGGGATTTTTCCGGATTGTGTAGTAACAAGGTCGCAAAGCCACAGGTTAAGACAAGAGGAGAAATCAGAGAGTGAAGATAAAGGTGAAGTGCCATTATCAGAAATGATTTTTGACCTGATGGTTGGAAAAGAACAGTTGGAGGATGAGGCGGATATTTTTAGTTCAGGAAAACTGGCGAAGTTACAACAGAAAGATATAGAAATAAAACGGATGTATCAGAAAGCATACACGGGAGAGGAATCTGAGTGTTATTACTGTAAAGATGATGTCTTGATGAGAAAATGGAGACCTCTACATATGCAGGCGGATGAAAAGTGGGCAGAAGTTCATCAAGTAGTATTGCCGCAAGGGTATAGAAAGGAGGTGTTGCAAGTTGCACATGAGGTACCAGTGGGAGGTCATTTGGTAGTAAGGAAAACTCAGGCTAAAATACAAAAACATTTTTATTGTCTTGGACTACATAAAGATGTAGTTAAATTTTGTCGATCATGTCACACATGTCAAGTGGTATGGAAACCTCAAGCAGTGATAAAACCAGTGCCCGTAATACCCATTCCAGCATTTGAGGAACCTTTCACAAGGATCTTAATTGATTGCGTAGGACCGCTTCCTAAAACGAAAAGTGGGAATCAGTATCTATTGACGATAATGAATGTGTCTACTAAGTTACCAGAGGCCATTCCAGTATGTAATATTACAGCTAAAAAGATTGTGGAGGAGTTACTTAAATTCTTTACTAGATATGGACTACCCACAGAAATACAATCGGATCAAGGATTAAATTTTACCTCAAGGTTATTCAAAGAAGTTATGGATAGCTTAGGAATAAAACAATTTAAATCAACTGCGTACCATCCAGAATCGCAGGGAGTGTTAGAAAGGTGGCATCAGACATTAAAGACAATGTTGAGGGCTTATTATCACGATTATCCAGAGGATTGGGATAAAGGAATTCCATTCGTACTGTTTGCAATTAGGGATGCACCTAACGAGTCAACCAAATTCAGTCCTTTTGAACTAGTTTTTGGTCATGAGGTAAGAGGACCACTTAAATTGATTAAGGAAAAATTGGTGAGTGAGAAATCGGAACTTACATTATTGGATTACGTGTCAAATTTTAGGGAACGAGGAAATAGAGCAGGTGAATTGGCTGGACAGCATTTAAAAGTTGCACAACATGTGATGAAATGGGTAGCAGACAAGAAATCCAAAGTTCGTAGTTTTGCCTGTGGAGATAAAGTTTTAGTATTGTTACCAGTGGTAGGTGAACCTTTCAAAGCAAGGTTTTGTGAACCTTATCACATTGAAAGGAAATGAAGTGAGGTGAATTATGTGGTAAAAACGCCAGATAGAAGGAAAACTCACCGAGTGTGTCATATGAATATGCTTAAAAGGTACGTTGAAAGGGTAGGAGAGCAAAAGGGGGATGTTTTAATGATTCTAACTCAGTGACGAACCAAATCCAGATGACTTTGAATTTGACATACCTCAAATTAAATTGGAAAACGAGGATATTCTTACAAATTGGGATAAATTGTTGAGTTACCTTCCAGAGGAAAAACGGACTGACCTGAAAGAGTTATTGATATCACATGGGCAAGTTTGTGGAGATAAATTGGGAAGTACTAAAATGGCTATACATGATGTAGATATGGGAAATGCTGTTCCAATTAAACAACATCCATATAGACTTAACCCTTTAAAATTGGCACAGGTTAACAAAGAGATTGAAAGTATGCTTAAAAATGGCTTAATTGAAGTGGGTTGCAGCCAATGGAGCTCACCCATAGTGATGGTACCTAAACAAGACGGTACCCAACAGTTGTGTGTGGACTATAGAAAGGTTAATGCAGTTACAAGAATGGACTCTTATCCTCTCCCACGTTTGGAGGATTGCATTGAGAAAGTGGGACAATCAGCTTTTATTACCAAACTGGATTTACTTAAAGGTCAATGGCAGGTACCTTTATCCAAAAGGGCGAAGGAGATTTCAGCTTTTGTGATTCCAGATGGTATATACCAATTCAGAGGTATGCCATTTGGCATGAAAAACGCCCCAGCCACATTTCAACGGTTAATTAACAAAGTTGTTTCAGGATTACCCAATTGTGCGGTACACATCGACGATCTGGTAATATTCAGCCAGACATGGACAGAACATTTAAAGCAACTGATGGACTTGCTGAAGAAACATCGAACATTTCAGTGGACAGCGGAGTTTCAACAGGCATTTGACTGCCTGAAAACTGTGATAACCAATGCCCCTGTGTTGGAGAATTACAAGGGACATAAGAACATAAGAACAAAAGAACATAAGAACATAAGAACTAGGAGTAGGAGTAGGCCATCTGGCCCCTCGAGTCTGCTCCACCATTCAATGAGATCATGGCTGATCTTTTGTGGACTCAGCTCCACTTTCCGGCCCGAACCCCATAACCCTTAATCCCTTTATTCTTCAAAAAACTATCTATCTTTATCTTAAAAACATTTAATGAAGGAGCCTCAACTGCTTCACTGGGCAAGGAATTCCATAGATTCACAACCCTTTGGGTGAAGAGGTTCCTCCTAAACTCAGTCCTAAATCTACTTCCCCTTATTTTGAGGCTATGCCCCCTAGTTCTGCTTTTACCCGCCAGTGGAAACAACCTGCCCGCATCTATCCTATCTATTCCCTTCATAATCTTATATGTTTCTATAAGATCCCCCCCTCATCCTTCTAAATTCCAACGAGTACAGTCCCAGTCTACTCAACCTCTCCTCGTAATCCAACCCCTTCAGCTCTGGGATTAACCTAGTGAATCTCCTTTGCACACCCTCCAGTGCCAGTACGTCCTTTCTCAAGTAAGGAGACCAAAACTGAACACAATACTCCAGGTGTGGCCTCACTAACACCTTATACAATTGCAGCATAACCTCCCTAGTCTTAAACTCCATCCCTCTAGCAATGAAGGACAAAATTCCATTTGCCTTCTTAATCACCTGTTGCACCTGAAAACCAACTTTCTGCGACTCATGCACTAGCACACCCAGGTCTCTCTGCACAGCAGCATGTTTTAATATTTTATCATTTAAATAATAATCCCTTTTGCTGTTATTCCTACCAAAATGGATAACCTCACATTTGTCAACATTGTATTCCATCTGCCAGACCCTAGCCCATTCACTTAGCCTATCCAAATCCCTCTGCAGACTTCCAGTATCCTCTGCACTTTTTGCTTTACCACTTATCTTAGTGTTGTCTGCAAACTTGGACACATTGCCCTTGGTCCCCAACTCCAAATCATCTATGTAAATTGTGAACAGTTGTGGGCCCAACACTGATCCCTGAGGGACACCACTAGCTACTGATTGCCAACCAGAGAAACACCCATTAATCCCCACTCTTTGCTTTCTATTAATTAACCAATCCTCGATCCTTGCTACTACTTTCCCCTTAATGCCATGCATCTTTATCTTATGCAACAACATTTTGTGTGGCACCTTGTCAAAGGCTTTCTGGAAATCCAGATATACCACATCCATTGGCTCCCCGTTATCTACCGTACTGTTAATGTCCTCAAAAAATTCCACTAAATTAGTTAGGCACGACCTGCCCTTTATGAACCCATGCTGCGTCTGTCCAATGGGACAATTTCCATCCAGATGCCTCGCTATTTCTTCCTTGATAACAGATTCCAGCATCTTCCCTACTACCGAAGTTAAGCTCACTGGCCTATAATTACCCACTTTCTGCCAACTTCCTTTTTTAAACAGTGGTGTCACGTTTGCTAATTTCCAATCCGCCGGGACCACCCCAGAGTCTAGTGAATTTTGGTAAATTATCACTAGTGCATTTGCAATTTCCCTAGCCATCTCTTTTAGCACTCTGGGATGCATTCCATCAGGGTCAGGAGACTTGTCTACCTTTAGCCCCATTAGCTTGCCCATCACTACCTCCTTGGTCATATCAATCCTCTCAAGATCCTCACCTGTCATAGCCTCATTTCCATCAGTCACTGGCATGTTATTTGTGTCTTCCACTGTGAAGACCGACCCAAAAAACCTGTTCAGTTCCTCAGCCATTTCCTCATCTCCCATTATTAAATCTCCCTTCTCATCCTCTAAAGGACCAATATTTACCTTAGCCACTCTTTTTTGTTTTATGTATTTGTAGAAACTTTTACTATCTGTTTTTATATTCT
Source organism: Scyliorhinus torazame (assembly GCF_047496885.1). NCBI lineage: Eukaryota > Metazoa > Chordata > Chondrichthyes > Carcharhiniformes > Scyliorhinidae > Scyliorhinus > Scyliorhinus torazame. The sequence continues at coordinate 111,697,525 of NC_092721.1, forward strand.
GAGCAAGTTTACTCTCATAATCTATCTTACTCTTCTTTATAGCTTTTTTAGTAGCTTTCTGTTGCCCCCTAAAGATTTCCCAGTCCTCTAGTCTCCCACTGATCTTTGCTACTTTGTATGTTTTTTCCTTCAATTTGATACTCTCCCTTATTTCCTTCGATATCCACGGTCGATTTTCCCTCTTTTTACCGTCCTTCCTTTTTGTTGGTATAAACCTTTGCTGGGCACTGTGAAAAATCACTTGGAAGGTTCTCCACTGTTCCTCAACTGTTTCACCATAAAGTCTTTGCTCCCAGTCTACCTTAGCTAGTTCTTCTCTCATACCATTGTAATCTCCTTTGTTTAAGCACAAAACACTCGTGCTTGATTTTACCTTCTCACCCTCCATCTGTATTTTAAATTCCACCATATTGTGATCGCTCCTTCCGAGAGGATCCCTAACTATGAGATCCTGAATCAATCCTGTGATCAGATTGAACTAAAGTATCTGACATTAAAGAGAATGCCGAGGCATAGAGAAATGGATGGATCATGCAGAGACCTTCTTGTCCAAAGAGACTTTCAATTGAGATGGAGTTCAGTTGGAGGAAGAAGAACTAAAATGGACTATATTAGTATAAATGTTTGCGTGTTTTGTTTTGTTGAAAAAAAGGAAATGTATATTCACTGTCCATATTTCTTAAAGGAAAGGGGAAAGATGAGAAATGAAACCACCTTGAAGTTGATGGTTTCTTTTTTTTTGGAGGGAGGAGGTGTCATGTGACAGTACCTTTAAGAAATGGGTGTTTTTTATAGAATAACTGTAGTGGGTGTACGTTTAAGAAATGGGTGTTTATTACTGCAGTGATGTCAGAGTGTTGGTGGAGCTGGGCTGTCTGTCAGCTTTTAGTTTCACTTTGAGAAAAGCTTGGGTTGTCTATGTTTTTTGGTTTCGTTTTAGTGTTGGAGCTGAAGCCAGCCAAAGAAAGTGTCATATCTGTAATCTAAGACTATCTCTTGATCATTTGGTGAATTCAGAGTGATAACTAGTTCTCAGTAGAGAATCTAAACCTGATGTGCTTCTGTTAAAAGGTTTTTTGTCTTATGGGTGTTAAAAGGAAAGTTTAAGGATTAATTAGAGTGTTGTATTCTTTGGGGGGTGTATTTGAATTGATGGTTGCTAAGATGATTCAGGGGCAGCACGGTAGCATTGTGGATAGCACAATTGCTTCACAGCTCCAGGGTCCCAGGTTTGATTCCGGCTTGGGTCACTGTCTGTGCAGGGTCTGCACATCCTCCCCGTGTGTGCGTGGGTTTCCTCCGGGTGCTCCGGTTTCCTCCCCACAGTCCAAAGGTGTGCAGGTTAGGTGGATTGGCCATGATAAATTGCCCTTAGTGTCCAAAATTGCCCTTAGTGTTGGGTGGGGTTACTGGGTTATGGGGATAGGGTGGAGGTGTTGACCTTGGGTAGGGTGCTCTTTCCAAGAGCCGGTGCAAACTTGATGGGCCGAAAGGCCTCCTTCTGGACTGTAAATTCTATGATGTTCACTGTATGTTTTAAAAAGTTAACTGAGTTCATAGAACAAACATTATTTTGCTTTTAAAAATTACTTTTAAATTTCTGCTGCAGCACACCTGTAGAGTGAGCCGTGTGCTCCCCATACCACAATCTATTCAAAGTTGTGGGTCAGGTGAACTCCATGATGCACTTTGGGGTTCTCTAAACCCTGGCCCGTAACAATACATATTAAAAGAATGTAAACACAAGTTCCTCCCAATAAGTATAACTTGCTGATGCTATAGCCATACTACCAATACTACTGGGGGAGGTGGTGGCGTGGTATTAATTCCATTGCACTAGTAATCCAGAGGCCTCGGCTCATGCTCTGGGACACAGGTTCCAGCTGGTGGATTTTAAAATTCAATTCATAAAATCTGTAACGAAAAGCAAGTCTCAGTAATGGTGACCATGAAATCATTACTGAATGTTAGAAAAGCTCAGCTGGTTCACTGATGTCCTTCAGGGAAGGAAGACTGCAGCCCTTACTTGGTCTGGCCTACAGGGGACTCTAGGCCCACTGCAGAATGGTTGACTCTTAACTGCCCCCTGAAATGGCCCAACAAGCCACTCATTTGTATCAAACTGTGACAAAGTCTCAGAAAAGGAATGAAACCAGATGAGCCACGTGGCAACAACCAAAGCACCAGAAATGACAGCAGCAAACCCAGTCCTGTGGTCCCTGCAAAGTCCTCCTTACTAACATCTGGGGGCTTGTGCCAAAATTGGAAGCAATCTCTCGCAGATTAGTCAAATAATAGACTCACTTGGTCATATACACAGAATCATACCTTACAGACAATGTTCCAGGCACCACCATCATCATGTCCCACTGACAGGACAGACCCACCACAGGTAGTGGCACAGTCGTTTAATGTCGGGAGGCAGTTGCCCTGAGAGCTCTCAACATTCACTCCAGACCCCTGAAGTCTCATGGCATATCTCCACTCACCCTCCACTCAGCCTATTAAATCAGTACTCCTCCATGTTTGTTGACCGTCATTTGGAAGAAGCTCTGAAGGTTGCAAAGGCACAGAATGTACTCTGGGTGGGGAACTTCAATATTCATCACTAAGACTGGCTAAGTAGCACCACTACTGACCGATCTGATCAAGTCCTAAAGGACATGGGTACTAGACTGGGCCTGCGGCAGTTGGTGAGGGAACCAACAAGAGGGGAAAACTTACTTGAACATGTCCTTACCAATTTAACATTTGGTGATACATCTGTCCATGACAGTATTGGTAGGAGTGACTGTCACAAATTGCTTGTGGAAACAAAGTCCCTAACACTGAAGATCACTTCATCGTGTTATGTGGTACTACCACTTTGTGAAGTGGGATAGATTTAGAACAGGTCTAGCAACTCAAAGCTGGCCATCCACGAGGCACTATACACCATTAGCAGCAGCAGAAATGTAACTTCATGGCCCAGCAAACTCCCTTTTTATCATTACCATCAAACTTGGGACCAACTCTGGCATATGGGCATGATAGGTGTGACACCAGGAATACCTAAAATTGAGGTGTCAATCTGGTGAAGCTGCAACACAGAACGACTTGCATAGGGAGCCCGGTTTGATTCCGACCTTGGATAACTGTCTGTATGGAGTTTGCACATTCGCCCCATGTCAGTGTGGGGTTTCCTCCGGATGCTCTAGTTTCCTCCGACAGTCAAAAGATGTGCAGGTTAGGTGGATTGGCCATGCTAAATTGTCCCTTTCGGTTCAAAAGGTTAGGTGAAGTTATTGGGTTATGGGGATGGGGTGGGGACTTGGGCCTAGGTCGGGTGCTCTTTCGGAGGGTCAGTGCAGACTCGATGGGGCAAATGGCCTCCTTCTGCACTGTAATGATTCTGTGCCAAACAGTGAATAGATGGAAGGAATGAGTCAGTTCTAAACTCAACAGTCCTGCCACACCCCGCCATAAATGGTGGTGGACAATTAAGCAACTAACAGGAGGAGGAGGCTCCACAAATATCTCCATCCTCAATGATGGAGGATCCCGTCACATCAGTACAAAAGTCGCAGCTGAAGCATTTGCAATATCTTCAGCCAGAAATGCTATGTGGATGATCCATCTTAGCTGATCCTCCTGAAGTTTCTATCATTACAGATGCCAGTCCTCAGCCAATTAAATTCACTGATATCAGAAAAGGGCTGAAGGCATTGGATACTGCAAAAGCCATGGGACCTGACAACATTCTGGCAATAGTACTGAAGACTTGTATTCTAGAATTAGACCCACCCTGAACCAAGCTGTTTTTGGTTCATCGACAACGCGAGAATCTATCCGGCAATGGAGAAAATTTCCCAGGTATGTCCTGCACCGACAAAAACAGGACAAATCCAACCCGGCCACTTACCACCCCATTACTCTACTCTCGATCATCATCAAAGTGATGGAAGGTGTCATCAACAATGCTATTAAACCGCACTTTCTCAGCAATAACCTACTTACTGATGCTCAGTTAGGGTTCTGACAGGGACACTCAACTCCTGACCTCATTTCAGCCTGGGTTTAAACATGGACAAAAGAGCTGAATTTCAGAGGTGAGGTGAGAGTGACTAACCCTTACACCAAGGCAGCAGTTGACAGAGTATGGCATCCAGGAGCCTGAACAAAACTGATGTCACAGAATCAAAGAACCTTTGCATTGCAGAAGGAGGCCATTCATCCCATCGAATCTGCACTGGCTCTCTGAAATAGTATTCCATCTCGACCCGCTCCCCTGTCTTATCCCTGTGACCTTGCACATTCCTTCTTTTCAGATAGCAACCCAATTTCTGATGAATGTGTCAATCAAATCTGTCTCCACCACAGTCTCAGAAGTTTGTTGCAGACTCCAGCCACCCAACAGGTAAAAAAAAAATTGTCTCATCACTTTTACCCCTTTTACCAATTATTTTGAATATGTGCTCTCTAGTTCTTGATGCTCTCTTGAGTGGGAGTAGTTTCTCACTATTCACGCTGTTCCTAACCCTTTGGACCTTGAATACTTCTATCAAGTCTCCTTTCATCCTTTTTTCTCCAAGGAAAAGGATCCCAGCTTCTCCAACCTGTGCTCCGAGCTATGGTCCTTTGTCCGTGGAATCATTCTTCTAAATTTCCTGTGTACTCTCTGTTTCCTGTCACTCAGCCAATTTGTTATCCAAATGTCTACTTTCTCCATTATTCCATGAGCTAGAATTTTGCTCACAGGTGTGATGTGTGGCTCTGTATCAAATACCTTCTGAAAATCCATACATACTGCAGAGACAGCATTGCACTTTTCAACCTTCTCTGTCACCTCCTCAAAAAATTCCAGCAAGTTAGTTAAACATGATTTTCCCAAAATTAATCCACGCTGGCTTTCTTTAATTATCCTGCAATTATCGAAGTGACTGTTGATTTTGTCCCAAACTATAGTTTCCACACCTTTCCCTGTCACAGAAGTCATACTCACTGGTTTATAGTTGCTTCTTTTACACGAGGGTGTAACATTTGCAATTCTCCAGCCCTCTGGAACCACTCCTGTAAGTAAGGAAGTTTGGAGGTTTATCATTAGTTCCTCTGCCATTTTTACTCTCATTTCCCTTAATCTTTGGATGCATCTCATCTGAAACTGATACCTTATCAATTTTATGATGTGGAGATTCCAGCGTTGGATTGGGGTGGGCACAGTAAGAGGTCTTACAATACCGAAAGCTAGTGATTCGAAACAAACCTGTTGGACTGTAACGTGGTGTTGTAAGGCTGTAGCGCACAAAGACTCCGTGAGACGAATAGAGTGAAGTCGATGAGGCTTTATTAAGCATGTCTGTTCCCCCGCAGCTCAATAGTAGACTGGCCTGCGGGGGAGGACTCCGGCTTCTTATACTCCGCCTTCAGGGCGGAGCTAGAGATCAACGGCCAACCAGGACCCGGGATCCGTCAGCCAATGACATTAGGGCTTCCAGTCCCACATGACCCCCAATACATACTACCACATTCACCCCTTGTCAAAAATGAACCCGGCGGGGTGATGCTTCGTATGGTGGGAAGGGTTTACAGGGCTGGTCCTGGGAGGAAAAAAAAGCATTCACATGGCAATACAGTATTGTACAATTTTGTCCTGTTTCAACTATTTACAGAGGGTATAGGGAGAAAAGCAAAATGTTCTTGTGGAAAAAGTCCATATTTTGATTTAGATCGACGCCACGAGTCGGTCGGGCGGTCTGGTCGTCCGTGTCGATCGCCTCGGCCCCGGTGGTGGTGGTGGTGCTTGTACTGGTGTTGTCGTCTCCGGGAGCCTTACGGTTTCAGCTTGGGCTTTATTCTTGGTCGGGCCTGAGGGGAGGGGAACCGATCCTCCTGGGAAGGGGGCAGTCGCGGGGTGCGGCGGTGGCAGGAAGGGGGGGGTTGGGTGAATGGTGTTGGGGGGGTGTGTGTGTTGCTGGCGGGCGCCAGATCCCGCAGGGAGACCGTGTCCTGTCGGCCGTCGGGGTACTCCACGTAAGCGTACTGCGGGTTCGCGTGGAGGAGGTGAACCCTTTCGACCAACGGGTCCGCCTTATGTGCCCGCACATGCTTTCGGAGCAAGATGGGTCCTGGGGCCGCCAGCCAGGTCGGCAGCGATGTTCCAGAGGAGGACCTCCTAGGGAAGACAAGGAGACGCTCATGAGGCGTTTGATTAGTGCTCGTACATAATAACGACCGGATGGAGTGGAGAGCGTCCGGGAGGGCCTCCTGCCACCGTGAAACTGGGAGGTCCCCGGACCGTAGGGCCAGTAGGACGGCCTTCCAGACCGTGCCGTTCTCCCTCTCTACTTGCCCGTTCCCCCGGGGGTTGTAGCTGGTCGTCCTGCTTGAGGCTATGCCCTTACTGAGCAGGAACTGGCGCAGCTCGTCACCCATGAAAGAGGACCCCCTGTCGCTGTGGACGTATGCGGGGTAACCGAACAGTGTGAAGATGCTGTTCAGGGCTTTAATGACTGTGGCCGCGGTCATGTCAGAGCAGGGAATGGCAAAAGGGAAGCGGGAGTATTCGTCCACCACATTAAGAAAATATGCGTTGCGGTCGGTGGAGGGGAGGGGCCCTTTGAAATCGAGACTGAGGCGTTCAAAGGGGCGGGAAGCCTTAATCAGGTGCGCTCCATCCGGCCTGAAAAAATGCGGTTTGCATTCCGCGCAGATGTGGCAGTCCCTTGTGACTGTACGGACCTCCTCTAAAGAGTATGGGAGATTGCGGGACTTGATGAAGTGGAAAAACCGAGTGACCCCCGGGTGGCAGAGGTCCTCGTGGAGGGTTTGGAGGCGGCTAATTTGTGCGTTGGCACATGTGCCGCGGGATAGGGCATCGGACGGCTCGTTCAGCTTTCCGGGACGATACAAAATCTCATAGTTGAAGGTGGAGAGCTCGATCCTCCACCTTAAGATCTTGTCGTTTTTGATTTTGCCCCGCTGTGCATTATCGAACATGAAGGCTACCGACAGTTGGTCCGTGATGAGAGTGAATCTCCTGCCGGCCAGGTAATGCCTCCAATGTCGCACAGCTTCCACTATGGCTTGGACTTCCTTTTCCACTGAGGAGTGGCGGATTTCTGAGGCGTGGAGGGTCCGGGAGAAAAAGGCCACCGGTCTGCCCGCTTGGTTAAGGGTAGCCGCGAGAGCTACGTCGGAGGCGTCGCTCTCGACCTGGAAGGGGAGGGACTCGTCGATGGCGCGCATCGTGGCCTTTGCGATATCCGCTTTGATGCGGCTGAAGGCCTGGCAAGCCTCTGTCGACAGAGGGAAGGTCGTGGTCTGTATTAGGGGGCGGGCCTTGTCTGCGTACTGGGGGACCCACTGGGCGTAGTATGAAAAGAACCCCAGGCAGCGTTTCAGGGCTTTTGGGCAGTGCGGGAGGGGAAATTCCATGAGGGCGCGCATACGTTCGGGGTCGGGGCCTATTATCCCATTGCGCACTACGTAGCCCAGAATGGCTAGCTGATTGGTGCTAAAATCGCACTTGTCGTCGTTGTATGTGAGGTTCAAGGCTTTGGCGGTCTGGAGGAATTTTTGGAGGTTGGCGTCGTGGTCCTGCTGGTCGTGGCCGCAGATGGTTACATTGTCGAGATACGGGAACGTGGCCCGCAACCCATGTTGGTCAACCATTTGATCCATCTCCCGTTGGAAGACCGAGACCCCGTTTGTGACGCCAAAAGGGACCCTTAGGAAATGGTATAATCGCCCGTCTGCCTCGAAGGCTGTGTACTTGCGGTCACTTGGGCGGATGGGGAGCTGATGTTAGGCGGACTTGAGGTCCACGGTGGAGAAGACTTTTTATTGGGCAATCCGATTGACCATGTCGGATATGCGGGGGAGAGAGTACGCGTCTAGTTGTGTGTACCTGTTGATGGTCTGGCTATAGTCTATGACCATCCTTTGTTTCTCCCCTGTCTTCACTACTACCACCTGCGCTCTCCAGGGACTATTGCTGGCCTGGATTATGCCCTCCTTTAGTAGCCGCTGGACTTCGGACCGAATGAAGGTCCGGTCCTGGGCGCTGTACCGTCTGCTCCTAGTGGCGACGGGTTTGCAATCCGGGGTGAGGTTCGCAAACAAGGACGGGGGTTGCACCTTGAGGGTAGCGAGGCCGCAGATAGTGAGTGGGGGTATTGGGCCGCCGAATTTGAACGTAAGGCTCTGTAGATTGCATTGGAAATCTAATCCCAGCAAGGTGGGGGCACAGAGTTGGGGAAGGACGTTTAGTTTGTAGTTTTTGAACTCCCTCCCCTGCACCGTTAGGGTAACTATGCAGAATCCTTGGATCTGTACGAAGTGGGATCCTGCAGCTAGGGAAATCTTTTGTGCGCTGGGATAGGTCGTCAAGGAACAGCGTCTTACCGTGTCGGGGTGGATAAAGCTCTCCGTGCTCCCGGAGTCGACTAGGCATGGCGTCTCGTGGCCGTTTATTAGCACCGTTGTCGTCGTCGTCTGGAGTGTCCGGGGCTGAGCTTGATCGAGCGTAATTGAAGCGAGACGTGGTTGTAGTAGTGGAGTGGGGTCCGTTGTTACCATCCAAGATGGCGTCGGGGATGGACAAAATGGCCACCCCCATACATCGCCCGTGTCTGGGGGGTCACAAGATGGCGGCAGGGGTGGACAAAATGGCCGCCCCCACGCGTCGTACAGGTCTGGGGCGGCCCAAGATGGCGGCGCCCTTCCTCCCCTCGTGGTGGCCGGGACCCAAAATGGCGGCATCTGCGGGTCGCGCTGGGGGGGCTGGGGAGCGCTAGGACCGCGCAGAGCTCCCTCACCGGGGACAGCGGCGGTCGGGACCCAAGTTGGTGGCGCCGGCGGGTCAGACGTGGGGCGCGGGGTGGGGGTTAGGGGGGCGTTAGGGACGCGCAAAACTCCCTCTTCTCCGTGGAGAGTGGTGGCCGGGACCCAAAGCGGTAGCGCCGGCGGGTCATACATGGGGTACGGGGAGGGGGGTTGGGGAGCGTAAGCGGCGTGCAGGGCTCCCTGTTCTCCCGGGACCGCGGTGGTCGGGACCCAGAGCGGCTGCGCCTGCGGGTCATACATGGCGTGCTGGGGGGGTTGGGGTGCGTAAACGGCTTGCAGGGCTCCCAGTTCTCCCGGGACAGCGGCGATCTCGCGGGACCGGCACACAACCGTGTAATGGCCCTTTTTCCCGCAGCTCTTGCAGATAGCTGCGCGGGCCGGGCAGCGCTGCCGGGGCTGTTTCGCCTGGCCGCAGAAATAACAGCGGGCGCCCCCGGTGCGACTCGGCGTTTGGACGGCGCAAGCCTGTGGGGTGTCCGGGGGGGGGGGTGGGTTTGTCGCGACGGGTACGTACGGGGACCAATGGGTATTACGCGCGGCCACGTCTAGGGAGGCTGCTAGGGCCCGGGCCTCAGAGTCCTAGCGACTCTCTTTCTAGAAGTCTTTGGCGGATTTGGGAGGAATTCATACCTGCCACAAAAGCATCGCGCATTAACATGTCCGTGTGTTCATTTGCGTTCACCGAAGGGCAGCTGCAGGCTTGTCCCAAAATCAGCAGCGCGGCGTAGAATTCGCCATCGATTCTCCGGGACTTTGCCGTCTCGTCGCGAGCTGGTAGCGAGCGTAGATTTGGTTAACTGGGCGGACATAGAGACTTTTCAGTGCTGCGAACGCCGTCTGGAAATCGTCCGAGTCTTCGATGAGGGAGAAGATTTCCGTGCTCACCCTCGAGTGCAGGACCTGTAGTTTTTGGTCTTCTGTGACCCGGCCGGTGGTCGTTCTGAGGTAGACCTCGAAGCAAGTCTGCCAGTGCTTGAAGGCTGCTGCCGCGTTCACTGCGTGGGGGCTGATCCTCAGGCATTCTGGGATGATCCTGAGCTCCATAGTCCTTTTTAGGCACGCTTAATAAATTGTAGCGCACAAAGTCTCCGTGAGACGAATAGAGTGAAGTCAATGAGGCTTTATTAAGCGTGTCTGTTCCCCCGCAGCTCAATAGTAGACTGGCCTGCGGGGGAGGACTCCGGCTTCTTATACTCCGCCTTCAGGGCGGAGCTAGAGGTCAACAGCCAACCAGGACCCGGGATCTGTCAGCCAATGACATTAGGGCTTCCAGTCCCACATGACCCCCAATTCATACTACCACAAAGGCTTCTTACTATGATCAATTTTATGTAAAGACAGCGGGCTGGATTCTCCAAAAATGGGACTATATCGTTTCACTCTGGACTTTCCTTTAGAAAGACCTGAGCGATTCTTCTAGCTGAAGAGGGCTGGCAAGGCCCCGGAGTGCTTCTCGCAGCTCTGGCTGCGGATACGGGACCCCACACGGTCGGGGGTCTGCGCATGCGCACTGCGGTGGCCTGCGGCGGCCACGCCATGCGACATGGCGGACTCGCACCGTGGACCGTCATCACAAATGTAGGCACCCCTCGAGATCGTGCACGCCCACGGGTCCATGCTGCCCGATCGCTGCCCTGGCCGTTCATGAGGCCCCCCCACCCCCACCCTCCGTGGTCGATTTCCCCCCCCCCGCCCCTCAATCAGGGTGGCCGCGGACTGAGTCTGCAGCCACCACCCAAGGTTCCGACGGCCGTTACATGGTTAGAACCACGCCATCAGGAACTCGGCCACTTTTGCACGGTGGGGTCCTCTGTCAATGACCCCCTAGCCACGCAGATCGCACGTGAGCGATTCTCCGGGGACCGGAGAATCGCTTCAGCAGCGCCAGTCCCGATTTCCGGGTAAATAGCCATTCTCCGTCCCCGTGCCGAACGTAATTTTGGCGCGGAGGCGCGGGGAATCCAGCCCAGCGTTTCTCACACTTCCTCCTTTTTAACTGTGAATTCTTCTAGTGTACCAGTTACTCCCTCTCTCACCTCAGCCTGGATAGCATCTTCTTCCTTTGTAAAGACAGTTGCAAAGAACTTGTGCAATACCTCCACCATTTCTCCTGCCTCCACGATCAAGTTCCTTTTGAAAATAAATTTTGTGTACCCAATTATTTTTTCCAATTAAGGGGCAATTTAACGTGGCCAATTCATCTACGTTGCACATCTTTTTGGGTTGGCAGACATGGGGAGAATGCGCAAACTCCTCACGGGTTCGAACCCGGGTCCTCGGCACCATGAGGCAGCAATGCTAACTACTGCACCATCGTACTGCCCATGCAAATCCCTTTTTGATCTCTAATCAGCCCTAGTCTTTCTTTTACCACCCTTCTATTAATTATATGCTTAGAGAAAACCCTGGGATTCAAAGAACAAAGAACAAAGAAAAGTACAGCACAGGAACAGGCCCTTCGGCCCTCCAAGCCCGTGCCGACCATGCTGCCCGACTAAACTACAATCTTCTACACTTTCTGGGTCCGTATCCCTCTATTCCCATCCTATTCATGTATTTGTCAAGATGCCCCTTAAATGTCACTATCATCCCTGCTTCCACCACCTCCTCCTCCTCCCGAGTTCCAGGCACCCACTACCCTCTCTGTAAAAAACTTGCCTCGTACATCTCCTCTAAACCTTGCCCCTCGCACCTTAAACCTATGCCCCCTAGTAATTGACCCCTCTACCCTGGGGAAAAGCCTCTGACTATCCACTCTGTCTATGTCCCTCACAATTTTGAAGACCTCTATCAGGTCGCCCCTCAACCTCCGTCGTTCCAGTGAGAACAAACCGAGTTTATTCAACCGCTCCCCATAGCTAATGCCCTCCATACCAGGCAACATCCTGGTAAATCTCTTCTGCACCCTCTCTAAAGCCTCCACATCCGTCTGGTAGTGTGGCGACCAGAATTGAACACTATACTCCAAGTGTGGCCTAACAAAGGTCCTATACAGCTGCAACATGACTTGCCAATTCTTATACTCAATGCCCCGGCCAATGAAGGCAAGCATGCCGTATGCCTTCTTGACTACCTTCTCCACCTGTGTTGCTCCTTTCAGTGACCTGTGGACCTGTACACCTAGATCTCTCTGACTTTAAATACTCTTGAGGGTTCTACCATTCACTGTATATTCCCTACCTGCATTAGACCTTCCAAAATGCATTACCTCACATTTGTCCGGATTAAACTCCATCTGCCATCTCTCCGCCCAAGTCTCCAAACAATCTAAATCCTGCTGTATCCTCTGACAGTCCTCCTTGCTGTCCGCAATTCCACCAACCTTTGTGTCGTCTGCAAACTTACTAATCAGACCAGTTACATTTTCCCCCAAATCATTGAAATATACTACGAACAGCAAAGGTCCCAGTACTGATCCCTGCGGAACACCACTAGTCACAGCCCTCTAATTAGAAAAGCACCCTTCCTATGACCTAGCCAGTTCTGTATCCACCTTGCCAGCTCACACCTGATGCCGTGTGACTTCATTTTTGTACCAGTCTACCATGAGCGACCTTGTCAAAGGTCTTACTGAAGTCCATATAGACAACATCCACTGCCCTCCCTGCATCAATCATCTTTGTGACCTCTTCAAAAAACTCTATCAAGTTAGTGAGACACGACCTCCCCTTCACAAAACCATGCTGCCTCTCACTAATACGTCCATTTGCTTCCAAATGGGAGTAGATCCTGTCTCGAAGAATTCTCTCCAGTAATTTCCCTACCACTGACGTAAGGTCTGTAGTTCCCTGGATTATCCTTGCTACCCTTCTTAAACAAAGGAACTACATTGGCTATTCTCCAGTCGTCCGGGACATCACCTGTAGACAGTGAGGATCCAAAGGATTATGTCATGTACTCAGCAATTTCCTCTCTAGCCTCCTTCAGTATTCTGGGGTAGATCCCATCAGGTCTTGGGGACTTATCTACCTTAATGTTTTTCAAGACGCCCAACACCTCATCTTTTTGGATCTCAATGTGACCCAGGCTATCTACACACCGTTCTCCAGACTCAACATCCACCAATTCCTTCTCTTTGGTGAATACTGATGCAAAGTATTCATTTAGTACCTCGCCCATTTCCTCTGGCTCCACACATAGAGTCCCTTGCCTATCCTTCAGTGGGCCAACCCTTTCCCTGGCTACCCTCTTGCTCTTTCTGCACGTGTAAAAAGCCTTGGGGTTTTCCTTAACCCTATTTGCCAATGACGTTTCGTGACCCCTTCTAGCCCTCCTGGCTCCTTGCTTAGGTTCCTTCCTACTTTCCTTATATTCCACATAGTCTTCGTCTGTTCCCAGCCTTCTAGCCTGGACAAATGCCTCCTTTTTCTTTTTGACGAGGCTTACAATATCTCTCGTTATCCAAGGTTCCCGAAATTTGCCGTATTTATCCTTCTTCCTCACAGGAACATACCAGTCCTGAATTCCGTTCAACTGACACTTGAAAGGCTCCCACATGTCAGATGTTGATTTGCCCTCAAACATCCACCCCCAATCTAGGTTCTGCAGTTCCCGCCTAATATTGTTATAATTAGCCTTCCCCCAATGTAGCACATTCACCCTAGGACCACTCTTATCCTTGTCCATCAGCACTTTAAAACTTACTGAATTGTGGTCACTCTTCCCGAAATAAGAACGAGAAGCAGGAGTAGGCCATCTGGCCCCTCGAGCCTGCTCCACCATTCAATGAGATCATGGCTGATCTTGTGTGGACTCAGCTCCACTTTCCGGCCCGAACACCATAACCCTGAATCCCTTTATTCTTCAAAAAACTATCTATCTTTATCTTAAAAACATTTAATGAAGGAGCCTCTACTGCTTCACTGGGCAAGGAATTCCATAGATTCACAACCCTTTGGGTGAAGAGGTTCCTCCTAAACTCAGTCCTAAATCTACTTCCCCTTATTTTGAGCCAAGCCCCCTAGTTCTGCTTTCACCCGCCATTGGAAACAACCTGCCCACATATATCCTATCTATTCCCTTCATAATTTTATATGTTTCTATAAGATCCCCCCTCATCCTTCTAAATTCCAACGACTACAGTCCCAGTCTACTCAACCTTTCCTCGTAATCCAACCCCTTCAGCTCTGGGATTAACCTAGTGAATCTCCTCTGCACACCCTCCAGACCCAGTACATCCTTTCTCAAGTACGGAGACCAAAACTGAACACAATACTCCAGGTTTGGCCTCACCAACACCTTATACAATTGCAGCATAACCTCCCTAGTCTTAAACTCCATCCCTCTAGCAATGAAGGACAAAATTCCATTTGCCTTTTTAATCACCTGTTGCACCTGTAAACCAACTTTTTGCGACTCGTGCACTAGCACACCCAGGTCTCTCTGTACAGCAGCATGTTTTAATATTTTATCATTTAAATAATAATCCCTTTTGCTGTTATTCTTACCAAAATGGATAACCTCACATTTGTCAACATTGTATTCCATCTGTCAGACCCTAGCCCATTCACTTAGCCTATCCAAATCAATCTGCAGACTTCCAGTATCCTCTGCACTTTTTGCTTTACACTTATCTTAGTGTCGTCTGCAAACTTGGACACATTGCCCTTGGTCCCCAACTCCAAATCATCTGTGTAAATTGTGAACAGTTGTGGGCCCAACACTGATCCCTGAGGGACACCACTAGCTACTGATTGCCAACCAGAGAAACACCCATTAATCCCCACTCTTTGATTTCCATTAATTAACCAATCCTCGATCCATGCTATTACTTTCCCCTTAATGCCATGCATCTTTATCTTATGCAGCAACCTTTTGTGTGGCACGTTGTCAAAGGCTTTCTGGAAATCCAGATATACCACATCCATTGGCTCCCCGTTATCTACCGCACTGGTAATGTCCTCAAAAAATTCCACTAAATTAGTTCGGCACGACCTGCCCTTTATGAACCCATGCTGCATCTGCCCAATGGGACAATTTCCATCCAGATGCCTCGCTATTTCTTCCTTGATGATAGATTCCAGCATTTTCCCTACTACCGAAGTTAAGCTCTCTGGCCTATAATTACCAGCTTTCTGCCTACCTCCTTTTTTAAACAGTGGAGTCACATTTGCTAATTTCCAATCCGCAGGGACCACCCCCGAGTCTAGTGAATTTTGGTAAATTATCACTGGTGCATTTGCAATTTCCCTAGCCATCTCTTTTAGCACTCTGGGATGCATTCCATCAGGGCCAGGAGACTTGTCTACCTTTAGCCCCATTAGCTTGCCCATCACTACCTCCTTGGTGATAACAATCCTCTCAAGTTCCTCACCTGTCATAGCCTCATTTCCATCAGTCACTGGCATGTTATTTGTGTCTTCCACTGTGAAGACCGACCCAAAAAACCTGTTCAGTTCCTCAGCCATTTCCTCATCTCCCATTATTAAATCTCCCTTCTCATCCTTTAAAGGACCAATATTTACCTTAACCACTCTTTTTTGTTTTATATATTTGTAGAAACTTTTACTGTCTGTTTTTATATTCTGAGCAAGTTTACTCTCATAATCTATCTTACTCTTCTTCATAGCTTTTTTAGTAGCTTTCTGTTGCCCCATAAAGTTTTCCCAGTCCTCTAGTCTCCCGAGATTACAACCCTAGAGGTCCTGTCTTTTGACTTTCTGCCTAGCTCCCTGAACTCCTGCTGCAGTACCTCATGCCCCTTCCTGCCTATATCTTTGCTACTTTGTATGCTTTTTCCTTCAATTTGATACTCTCCCTTATTTCCTCCGATATCCACGATCGATTTTCCCTCTTTCTAACATCCTTCCGGAAATGCTTCCCTACTGAAACTTCTACCACCTGGCCGGGCTCATTCCCCAATACCAGGTCCAGTACAGCCCCTTCCATAGTTGGACTGTCTACATATTGTTTTAAGAAGCCCTCCTGGATGCTCCTTACAAACTCGGCCCAGTCTAAGCCCCCAGCACTAAGTGAGTCCCAGCCAATTTTGGGGAAGTTGAAGTCTCCTATCACAACAACCCTGTTATTTTTATTCTTTTCCAAAATCTGTCCACCTATCTGCTCCTCTATCTCCCGCTGGCTGTTGGGAGGCCTGTAGTAAACCCCCAACGTTGTGACTGCACCCTTCTTATTCTTGATCTCTACCCATATCGCCTCACTGCCCTCTGAGGTGTCCTCCCGTAGTATAGCTGTGATATTCTCCCTAACCATTAGCACAACTCCGCCACCCCTTTTACATCCCCCTGTATCCCGCCTGAAACATCTAAATCCTGGAACGTTTAGCTGCCAATCCTGTCCTTCCCTCAACCAGGTCTCTGTAATGGCAACAACATCATAGTTCCAAGTACTAATCCAAGCTCTAAGTTCATCTGCCTTACCCGTAATACTTCTTGCATTAAAACATATGCACTTCAGGCCACCAGACCCGCAGTGTTCAGCAACATCTCCCTGTCTGCTATGCCTCAGAGCCATACTGGCCCTATTCCCTGGTTCTCCCTCAATGCTTTCAGCTTCTGACCTATTGCTCCGGTGCCCACCCCCCTGCCATACTAGTTTAAACCCTCCCGTGTGACACTAGCAAATCTCGCGGCCAGGATATTTATGCCTCTCCAGTTTAGATGCAACCCATCCTTCTTATACAGGTCACACCTGCCTCGGAAGAGCTCCCAGTGGTCCAGATAATGGAAACCCTCCCTCCTACACCAGCTGTTTAGCCATGTGTTTAGCTGCTCTATCTTCCTATTTCTAACCTCACTGGCACGTGTCACAGGAATTAATCCCGAGATTACAACCCTAGAGGTCCTGTCTTTTGACTTTCTGCCTAGCTCCCAGAACTCCTGCTGCAGTACCTTATGCCCCATCCTGCCTATATCGTTAGTACCAATATGTACCACGATCTCTGCCTGTTTGCGCTCCCCCTTCAGGATGTCCGCTACCCGTTCGGAGACATCCTGGAGCCTGGCACCAGGGAGTCAACATACCATCCTGGAGTCTCTTTCACCTCCACAGAAGCACCTCTCTGTGCCCCTGACTATAGAGTCCCCTATGCCTATTGCTCTTCTGCGCTTTGACCCTCCCTTCTGAACATCAGAGCCAGCCATGGTGCCACTGCTCTGGCTGCTGCTGTTTTCCCTTTATGTTAGCTGCCAGTCTCTTCTCATGCTCTCTCCTTGTTTTTCTTATTAGTTTTTTCCATCCCCTCTGGTCCTTCTATATTCAGTCTCATTCTACATTACATTTTCTACTTGCAATTTGTTGTGCGCGCACTTCACCCTTTCATCTCTATCTCCTTTGTCATCCAGGGTGCTCTTTCTCCTTCAATATTGAAATTTCCTGCAATCCTATCTCTTTGAAGGTGGCCCACTGTTCAGGTACTGTCTTTTCTGCCAACATTTTATTCCAACTCACTGGACCCGGATGCAAAGTTGGTTTCCCCCCAATTAATTATCCTTGCTCTGGATTGCTCCTGGTATTTTTCTGTGGCCAACTTAAACAATGGTCAGTGTCCCCTAAATGTTTTCCTCCTGATATTTGATCCGCTCTGGCCAATTGAATCCCCAGATCCAGATCTAACTGTGCCTCCATCTTATTGCATGGAAACATACTGCTTCAGAACATTATCTATAATACATTCCAGGAACACTTGCTCTTCTTTGCACTGTTCCTACCCCACTCTGTCTTTGCATAATTAACATCCCCATTATAATGTAGGCAGCACGGTAGCATTGTGGGTAGCACAATTGCTTCACAGCTCCAGGGTCCCAGGTTCGATTCCGGCTTGGGTCACTGTCTGTGCGGAGTCTGCACATCCTCCCCGTGTGTGCATGGGTTTCCTCCGGGTGCTCCGGTTTCCTCCCACAATCCAAAGATGTGCAGGTTAGGTGGATTGGCCATGATGAATTGCCCTTCGTGTCCAAAATTGCCCTTGGTGTTGGGTGGGGTTGTTGGGTTGTGGGGATAGGGTGGAGGTGTGGACCTTGGGTGGGGTGCTCTTTCCAAGAGCCGGTGCAGACTAGATGGGCCGAATGGCCTCCTTCTGCACTGTAAATTCTATGAAAAATAATGTTAATTGTGAGGATTCACAGCATCACAAGAATGACCACTTATTAAAAAAAAGCAGTCAGACACCAAATCAATATTGTAAACTTTTAAAGCAATTCAGTGGAGCAAATGAAGTCACCAGATGCAAAATTATCATAATTAAACAAGTTACAGACAGAGGTGCAAGTACTGTATATTTTAATCAAAATTTGAACGTTACATGTTCAGCCCCACGTCTGGTTTGCCATCTGTCTTTCCTCTTGGGCAAATTCCTTCAAGTATATCATACTGAACACTAAATAGACTTTTATACTGGAGACTGAGCAGCAAGAGTTTTGCTATGCGCCTATGAATAAAATATCACAAGAAATAGGAGCAGAAGTAAGCCATTCGCCCTCTTGAGCTTGCAATGCCATTTGATAAGATCACGGCTGAACAGATTGTGGCCTTGACCCCACTGTATTACTGTAAGATTGTATTTTTTTCAAAAGAAACTGATCCTCCATCCAAATTATTGTACACCATATATAAAAGGTTGTCCATGTTTCTCCAGTTAATAAACTGCAGGACTGGTCACCTAATCCAGTATGTCTTCAGGGCCCATGTTATAAGTCAGTTGCACCTTTTCTACCACATCACTTGGACTGTCATGTTCTTCTTTTGGACATAAATGTATCAATCATGGACAAGGATTGGTGAAACAAAAATGTGGGTTATTTATTTGAAGATAAGACTATTGAGATACCCTCAATTATGACTCCGGAGAGGAGTTTGATAATACAAAGGCTTTAATAACCAGAAAACCAGACAGTTGCCGAGAAATGTGCTCACTGCACGCTGCCTGCTGAACGTAACCTTATATACAGCTTCCTGGGGGCGGAGGCGGAGTCCCCCAGGGTTTCAAACCCGGTCTTAAAGGGGCCTATGCATTAAAGGTACATATATATACAGATATCATTCATCACATTCACCCCCTGTTTAAAAAAACACATAGTCCGTCGGGGGTGAAGTGGAATTACAAGCTCAGTCTTTTGCGTGGTCTGATTGCCCGTGTCAACCTTCTCAGCTCCGGCGGTGGTGCGGCGGATACAGTCGTCCTCGGTGGTGGTATATCCGGTAGCACGGTTGTCTGAGCCTTTGTACGCGTTGGAGCAGGTGGGGTATCCGGGGTGACTAGGGTGAGTGGTGCCGGCGCCGGCTGTGAGGAGGGGGGGCGCTCTGGGTGGGCGCTGTCTGAGTCGACGGCCGGTGCGGGGTGGGGGGCGTCGGTGGGAGGGAGGGTGTCGGTGGGTGAGCCAGCGGGTGCCAGTTCTCGCAGGGAAACGGTGTCCTGCCTGCCGTCGGGGTGCTCGATGTAGGCTTATTGAGGGTTTGCGTGTAATAGTTGGACCCTCTCGACCAGTGGATCTGTCTTGTGGCTCCTCACGTGTCTCCGGAGTAGAATTGGTCCCGGAGTCATCAGCCAACGTGGAAGTGAGACCCCCCGAGGTGGACTTCCTGGGAAGACAAACAAACGGTTGTGGGGGGTCTCATTCGTGGCCGTACAGAGGAGCGACCTAATGAAGTGTAGGGCATCGGGTAGGACCTCCTGCCAGCGGGCGATTGGGAGACTTCTCGACCGTAGGGCTAGAAGAACAGCCTTCCAAACTGTTGCGTTCTCCCTCTCCACCTGCCCGTTTCCCCGCGGGTTATAGCTGGTCATTCTGCTCGAGGCGATGCCCTTGTTGAGCAGATATTGACGCAGCTCATCGCTCATGAACGATGTACCCCGGTCATTGTGGATATACACAGTACTCCCCGCATTGGAGATCTCTACTGCCTCCCAAAAATACATAAGGCCAACACACCAGGCCGCCCTATCGTTTCAGGCAATGGGACCCTGTGTGAGAACCTCTCTGGCTACATCGAGGGCATCTTGAAACCCATCGTACAAGGTACACTCAGCTTCTGCGCGACACGACGGACTTCCTACAGAAACTCAGCACCCATGGACCAGTTGAACCAGTAACATTCCTCGTCACAATGGACGTCTCGGCACTCTACACCAGCATCCCCCATGACGACGGCATTGCTGCAACAGCCTCAGTACTCAACACCAACAACTGCCAATCTCCAGACGCAATTCTGCAACTCATCCGCTTCATTCTGGATCACAACGTCTTCACCTTCGACAACAAGTTCTTCATTCAGACGCACGGAACAGCCATGGGGACCAAATTCGCACCCCAATACGCCAACATCTTCATGCACAAGTTTGAACAGGACCTACTCACCGCACAGGACCTTCAACCGATGTTATACACCAGATACATCGATGACATTTTTTTCCTTTGGACCCACGGCGAAGAATCACTGAAACGACTACACAATGACATTAATAAGTTCCATCCAACCATCAGACTCACCATGGACTGCTCTCCAAAATCAGTTGCATTCTTGGACACACTCGTCTCCATCAAGGACGGTCACCTCAGCACTTCGCTTTACCGCAAACCCACGGATAACCTCATGATGCTCCACTTCTCCAGCTTCCACCCTAAACACATTAAAGAAGCCATCCCCTATGGACAAGCGCTCCGTATACACAGGATCTGCTCAGACGAGGAGGAGCGTAACAGACATCTACAGACGTTGAAAGATGCCCTCGTACGAATGGGATATGGCACTCGACTCATCGATCGACAGTTCCAACGCGCCACAGCGAAAAACCGGACCGACCTCCTCAGAAGACAAACATGGGACACAACCGACAGAATACCCTTCGTCGTCCAGTACTTCCCCGGAGCGGAGAAACTACGTCATCTTCTTCACAGCCTTCAACACGTCATTGATGACGATGAACATCTTGCCAAGGTCATCCCCACTACTTGCCTTCAAACAACCGCGCAACCTCAAACGAACCATTGTTTGCAGCAAACTACCCAGTCTTCAGAACAGTGACCACGACACCACACAACCCTGTCATGGTAATCTCTGCAAGACGTGCCAGATCATCGACATGGATACCACTATTACACGTGAGAACACCACCCACCAGGTACGCGGTACATACTCGTGCGACTCGGCCAACGTTGTCTACCTCATACGCTGCAGGAAAGGATGTCCCGAAGCGTGGTACATTGGCGAGACCATGCAGACGCTGCGACAACGAATGAACGGACATCGCGCAACAATCACCAGGCAGGAATGTTTCCTTCCAGTCGGGGAACACTTCAGCAGTCAAGGGCATTCAGCCTCTGATCTCCGGGTAAGCGTTCTCCAAGGCGGCCTTCAGGACCCGCGACAACGCAGAATCGCCGAGCAGAAACTTATAGCCAAGTTCCGCACACATGAGTGCGGCCTCAACCGGGACCTGGGATTCATGTCACATTACATTCATCCCCCACCATCTGGCCTGCAAAATCCTACCAACTGTCCTGGCTTGAGACAATTCACACCTCTTTAACCTGGGGTTACCCCATCTCTGGATCTGTAAAGATGTAATCACCTGCTAATGCTCGCATTCCTAGCATTGTTTGGCATCTTTGAATTTGTCTATATATGTGTTTCTGGAACAGACTTCTTCATTCACCTGAGGAAGGAGCAGCACTCCGAAAGCTAGTGACATCAAAACAAACCTGTTGGACTTTAACCTGGTGTTGTAAGACTTCGTACTGTGGATATAAGCGGGGAAACCAAACAGGGTGAAGATGCTGTGCAGTGCCTTGATTACGGAGGCCGAGGTCATGTCAGAGCAGGGGACAGCGAATGGGAAGTGGGAGAATTCGTCGATGACAGTGAGGAAGTAGGTGTTGTGGTTGGTGGACGGGAGGGGCCCTTTGAAGTCCATGCTTAGTCGCTCAAAGGGCCCAGAGGCCTTGACCAGGCAAATCTTGTCTGGTCGATAGAAGTGCTGTTTGCACTCCGCACAGATCCGGCAAGCCTTGGTCATGGCCTTGACCTCCTCGGTGGAGTAAGGTAGGTTGTGGGACTTGATGAAATGGGCAAGCCAGGTGACCCCCGGGTGGCAGAGGTCATGGTGGATGGCCCGCAGACGGTCTTTCTGCACGTTGGCGCAAGTGCCGCGGGACAGGGCATCTGGGGACTCGTTGAGCCTCCCCGGACGATATGTAATATTGTACGTGTCGGTGGAGAGTTCGATCCTCCACCTCAGAATTTTATCATTCTTTATTTTGCCCCGTTGTGCGTTATCGAACATAAAGGCGACTGACCGTTGGTCGGTGACGAGGACGAACCTCCTACCGGCTAGGTAGTGCCTCCAGTGCCGCACAGCCTCCACTATGGCTTGTGCCTCCTTCTCGACTGCAGAGTGTCGAATTTCCGAGGCGGTGAGGGTTCAGGAGAAGAACGCTACTGGTCTGCCCGCCTGGTTGAGGGAAGCAGCCAGGGCAACGTCTGATGCGTCGCGTTCTACCTGGAAGGGAATGGTTTCATCCACCGCGTGCATGGTGGCCTTGATGATATTGGCCTTGATACGACTGAAGGCCGACTGAGTCTCTGCCGTCAGGGGAAAGACCGTGGTCTTAATGAGTGGACGGGCTTTGTCCGCATATCTGGGGACCCACTGGGCATAATAGGAAAAGAGCCCCAGGCACCGTTTGAGTGGAAGTTCCTTAAGGGGGCGCATGCGGTCGGGGTCTGGCCCTAGGACCCCGTTTTCCACGACGTCGCCGAGGATGGCTAGCCGGGTTGTGTGGAACACGCATTTCTCTTTATTGTATGTCAGATTGAGGGCCCAGGCAGTCTGGAGGAACTTCCTCAGGTTTTCGTCATGGTCCTGCTGGTCACGGCCGCAGATGGTGACGTTGACCAAGTACGGGTATAAGCCCGTAAGCCGTACTGGTCCACCATTTCATCCATTGCCCTTTGGAAAACGGAGATTCCGTTTGTGACACCGAAAGGGACCCTGAGGAAGTGGAAGAGCCGACCGGCTGCTTCGAAGGCTGTATAGGGGCGGTCCTCTGGGCGGATAGGGAGTTGATGATAGGCCGATTTCAGGTCGACCGTGGAGAATACTCGATACTGGGTGATTTGGTTCACCATTTCTGCTATGCGGGGGAGTGGGTACGCATCGAGTTGCGTAAAGCGGTTTATGGTCTGGCTCTAGTCCACCAACATACGTTTTTCCCCGGAGCGGACTACCAGTACTTGTGCCCTCCAAGGGCTGTTGCTAGCATCTATGACCGCTTCTTTTAGTAGCCGCAGAACATCTGACTTGATGAAAGTCATGTCTTGGGCACTGTACCGCCGACTCGTGGTGGCAACGGGCTTACAGTCAGGGGTGAGGTTCGCGAAGATGACGCGTCGGAAGTAGGCACATCCAGCCGCCGTGCACCCGCGTTGCGGGGCCTGTGGTCCCGGGAGTTCGATTTCTGGGCCCGATGAGACTTTTGTTTCTTGCCTTCGGGCCCAGCCAGGCAGACCTTCGCGAAGTGCGCCTTCTTTCCGCATTCGCCACAGATAGCGGAGCGGGCCGGGCAACTCTGTTGTGAATGCTGGCCTTGCCCACAGAAATAGCATTGGGGGCCCCCGGTGTGAGCGGGTCGCCGCGCGGCGCAGGCCTGAAGCGTTGCCGAGTCTGGAGGGGATCGAGAGGGGTTCGCAAGGTCTGCGGAGTACGTGCGGAGATTATGGTGGGCCGCTTCCAGGGAAGAGGCGAGCGTTACCGTGCCTTGGAGGTCCTTCGCTCCGTCTTCTAGGAGCCGCTGCCGGATGTACGTGGATCGGATACCGGACATGAAAGCATCACGAATATGTAAGTTCATGTGGACTTCTGCCGTCACCTCTTTATGGTCGCAGTTTCTGGCGAGCGCGGTGAGTCTCTCCAAGTATTCATCTAGCATTTCCCCGGAACGCTGGCGGCAGGTTGAGAGCAAATGTCTGGCATGTACCTCGTTTATCGGCTTTACGAAGCGCTTCTGTAGGATTTTGACCGCCGTTTCGTATGCCGTAGCTTTCTCGATCACGGAGGATAGTCGGTGGCCCACCCGGGCATTTAGTAAGCTCAGCTTGCGAGGTCCGTCAACTTCAGTCTCTGAGGAATTCAGATAGGCCTCAAAGTACCGGAGCCAGTATTTAAAAATTTCAGTGGCTTCCGGCGACCGAGCGTCCAAATTGAGCTTCTCCGGCTTTAGACCGCTGTCCAGCATGGTGTAGTCTGGTTATTAAATTGAGATACCCTCAATTACGACTCAGGAGAGGAGTTTGATAATACAAAGGCTTTAATAGCCAGAAAACCAGACAGTTGCCGAGAAGTGTGCTCACTGCAGGCTGCCTGCTGAACGTAACCTTATATACAGCTGCCTGGGGGCGGAGCCGGAGGAGGAGTCCCCCAGGGTTCCAAACCCGGTCTTAAAGGGGCCTACGCATTAAAGGTGCATATGTATACAGATATCATTCATCACAACTATATACAGAGAATGTTTAGCAGGAGGTTGAGCATAATCCATGATCTCTGTCCTGCTGCTTGTCGAATGGGACAAATGCATTGTATCCTGTTGAGATATGTAATGGCTGACAGCAATTTAAGGCCCTCCCAAAAGATTTCACACGTATCATCACAACATGTTCTGCTTTTAATTTTTAAATGGCTACAGAGAGTTCTACATTAAACAGAATAGCATACTGCAAATATTAAAAGAAACTGGAGGCGTGATTCTGTGGACAAATGCTTAAGTCCACTTTTGGGCACATTTAGCGGTGTATTTCGCAATGGTTGCAGCGCCAAGAAAGAACCCACTATTCAACAGCATTTTGGCATTTACTTCTGGTCTCAGGAATTTTTCCTGCCGAGGCCACACTTATAGGGGTTTCCTGCTGGCAAGCTGATCTCGTCAGGAGGAACGGTTGTTTGCAAAACGGGGAGCCATTTTCATCGGCAGCCCCTATCTCCCTCCATCCCTCCCCCCCCCAGCCCTTTCAGCTCCTTGCCACTTTCTGCATCCCCCCCCCCCATCCCCCCTCCCCCCTCAACCTGTTGAGGCCCCTAGGAACTTCCCTCACCTCCCCTCCAATTGACAAGGCCCCATGGGCCCAACCCCTGGCAGTGCTAAACTAGCACCTGGGTGCCAAGATGCCCAGGTGCCAGGGGAATGGCAGGATACCATTCTGCCCTGTCCCTGATCTCCTAAGTGTCTCCAATGGCCTGTGAGACCCCCCATGGTGCCATTACGCCTGGTTCACATTGTGTGGACCAGTACTAAACAGCACCCTGGCAAGGTCTCGCAGCCACAGCCATTAGGCTCACTTAAATATAACCAGCGAGGGCAAGATCCAAAACGCACCTGGAACAATCTTGTGACTTACAATCAGCCCGCCGCCTAGTGGGGAGCCTGATTAGGGGCTCTCCTGGGATTCACCCGGCATTCCCGGGTCCACACCCGGTGCAACGCGATCACTCAATTACGCTTGTCTTTTAATGTGAAAAATGCTCAAAAGTATCTCACAGAAGCACAATTGGATGAAAGCCAATGCCAAAACAAGGAAGAGAGCATTTGTAAGGCTGAGCAAATGTGTGGTCAAAGATGCGGGTTTTGAGGAGGATCTTCGAAGACAACAATGATGAAGGGGTTTCAGGTGGAAATCGAGAGTTTGGGATCTGGACAGCTGAAGGGAGATACACGGGAATGCAGAGTCGAAGAAACACGAGTACTCAGAGTTGGGGGGCTGGAGAAGGTGAAAGATATGGGGCAAGATTCTCCGACCCCCCGCCGGGTCGGAGAATCGCCGGGGCGGGCGTGAATCCCGCCCCGCCGGCTGCCGAATTCTCCACCACCGGATATTCGGCGGGGGCGAGAATTGCGCTGCGCCGGTTGGCGCCACCCAGCCCCCCCCCCCGGGTCGGAGAATCGCCAGGGGCTGGCGTGAATCCCGCCCCCGCCGGCTGCCGAATTCTCCACCACCGGATATTCGGCAGGGGCGAGAATTGCGCTGCGCCGGTTGGCGCCACCCCCCCCGCCCCGCGCGATTCTCCGGCCCAGATGGGCCAAAGACCCGCCGCTAAAATGCCTGTCCCGCCAGCGTAGATTAAACCATCTACCTTACCGGCGGGACAAGGCGGCGCGGGCGGGCTCCGGGGGTCCTGGGGGGTGTGTGGGGCGATCTGGCCCTGGGGGATGCCCCCACGGTGGCCTGGCCCGCGATCGGGGCCCACCAATCCGTGGGCGGGCCTGTGCCGTGGGGGCACTCTTTTCCTTCCGCCTTCGCCATGGTCTCCACCATGGCGGAGGCGGAAGAGACTCCCCCCCACTGCGCATGCGCGGGAATGCCGTCAACGGGCGCTAACGCTCCTGTGCATGCGCCGCCCGGAAATTAGTCCGGCGCCGGCCTAGCCCCTTGAGGTTGGGGCTCGCCCCCCAAAGATGCGGAGCATTCTGCACCTTTGGGGTGGCGCGATGCCCGACTGATTTGCGTCGTTTTGGGCGCCAGTCGGCCGACATCGCGCCGTTTCCGGATAATTTCGCCCATGGGCAGTGATGCGGTCATGAAGGGATTGAGAGAGGATATTGAGAATTTTAAATCTGAGGTGTTGGGAGATGAGGAGTAAACAGAGAGCTGCTGGCTTTCCTGCAGGGTAAGCTACTAACATTCTGTTCTAGTGCATGAAAATCCATTGCTCACTGGATTCATTCTGCCAGTGAAATGTTTAATGATTGAAAGTAGCTAATGAGATGATGAGCTATTTTGCATCATTAAAATGTGAAGGGTGGTACAACAGACTACAAATTAGTTTTAAACTTCCCTTTTCTGCAGGAATTTATGCAGCCTGCTTTCACATCACAGTTAATGACTATCCTTTTCATAATAAACCACCATTCTCCAAATGATTTCATGGATTGAAGCGCTGCTCCGACAGTTAACAAGAGCTCACTCACTCATGATAACTGAAGAAAATCAATGATGTGCAGCAGCCACATTAGCAGTAATAGGACAGGGAACTCCGATTAAAGAACAGGTAACCCATCCATTGCAACCTCGTGAATGTTATGAAGTACTGCATTATGTTTTTGCTCTTTGATATCCTCCCACACGTTAGGTGAGATATGTTTTCTGCTTTGTGTCTGCCCTAATGATGTGACTAAAGCAGGCTAAACAAGAGTTGATTTGACTTAGCAGCCAGGTTTTGTTCTTCCAGATAATGAATTGTTAGCTTTCATTCTTTCTTGTGCAGAATAGTGGTGTTGACAATAAGTGCGAACTTCTTAAAAGAAACATGGTTGTGGATATAAATTCAAAAAGGATGGAAAATAAGAGATGAATATAAGACTGGAGAGGTCCCAGTCTGAGAGATGTACAACATTTGGGACTGCACGGTGGCACAGTGGTTAGCACTTCTGCCTCACAGTTCCAGGGACCCGGGTTTAATTCCAGCTGTGGGTGGCTGTTTGGAGTTTGCATGTTCTCTCAGTGCCTGCGTGGGATTCCTCCCACAGGCCAAAGATGTTCAGGTTAGGTTAATTGCTAAATTGCCCCTTCGTGTCCACGGATAAACAGGTTAGATTGGGGGGGATAAGGGTGGGATCGGGGCAGATCCGATGGGCTGAATGGCCTCTTTCTGCACTGTATTGATTCTGTGATTCTATGATCATGCAGGAAGGGCGGTATTAACAGAGTGCGAGGAAAACAGACTGGGAGAAGCAATAGAATAATTTTGAGGAGAAATTGTTTGGTTGGTATCCTTCCATGTTCTCACCCATTACTGTGGAGAAGGACTGAGCAACAAGAGGCATCCAGGATTGATAAATGGGAAATGAATGAGTCTTAAAGACTCGCCAAATTAAGGCTTGTTTTTTTTCTCTGCCATTTACGAAGAATTGTGCAGGCATTGAATCATGTTTCAATTCTTTTTACAACAAGTAGATATTGCATTCTTCTTGCTAGATTATATGTTGCTTTTTGTTGGAAATTACTGTATGGTAGCTGGGGGACAAAATAAGAGAGGAAGGAAAACAGAATATATTACATGGGAAAGAGATTTGATTAGCCTTTTAGTGCAGGCATATGCTGTAATACAAGACCTACGCTATCGTGCAATGCAGAGATCTACATTAATCAGAAGCTTGATTGCCAAATCTAACTGACAGCAGAAGAGTTCAATACACAAGACAGAAAACACAGATTCGAGGGCTAAGATAACAGTTTTTGCTTGTATGCGACCAATAACATCCATAATCTGCAGCAAACATATTCTTCACAATCTAATCAATGATACCTGGTACAGTTGGCAGATGTGTGGATATATAGCTCCTCCTCAGATGGCGCACATTACCTCTGATGCAGACAGATTATCAATATTTGCAACATTTCTTCTGGATGCTTAGCACTCTCCCTTCTGTATATATGCTGTTGATGATGAATGCAAAGGGACTGGAGTCTAAGGTGCATTTGTTTTAATGCAAGAAGTGTAGTAGGTAAGGCAGATGAACTTAGGGCTTGGATTAGTACCTGGGAGTATGATGTTATTGCTATTACTGAGACTTGGTTGAGGGAAGGGCATTATTGGCAACTAAATATCCCAGGATAGCAATGCTTCAAGTGGGATAGAGAGGGAGGTAAAAGGGGTGGAGGAGTTGCATTACTGGTCAGAGAGGATATCACAGCTGTGCTGAAGGAGGGCACAATGGAGGAGTCGAGCAGTGAGGCGATATGGGCAGAGCTCAGAAATAGGAAGGGTGCGGTAAGAATGTTGGGGCTGTACTACAGACCTCCCAACAGCGAGCGTGAGATAGAGGTTTAAATATGTAAACAGATTATGGAAAGATGTAGGAGCAACAGGGTGGTGGTGATAGGAGATTGTAATTTTCCCAACATTGATTGGGATACACTTAGTGTCAGAGGTCTAGATGGAGCAGAATTTGTAAGGAGCATCCAGGAGGGTTTTCTCGAGCAGGATGTAAATAGTCCAACTCAGGAAGGGGCTATACTGGACCTGGTGTTGGGGAATGAGCCCGGCCAGGTGGTTGAAGTTTCAGTCGGGGATTACTTTGGGAATAGTGATCACAATTCCGTAAGTTTTAGAATACTCATGGACAAAGATGAGAGTGGTTCTAAAGGAAGAGTGCTAAATTGGGGGCAGGCCAACTATACCAAAATTCGGCAGGAGCTGGGGAATGTGGATTGTAAATCCACATTTGATATGTGGGAGGCTTTTAAAGAGAGGTTGATTAGAGTGCAGGACAGACATGTCCCTGTGAAAATGAGGGATAGAAATGGCAAGATTAGGGAACCATGGATGACAGGTAAAATTGTGAGACTAGCTAAGAGGAAAAAGGAAGCATACATAAGGTCTAGGCGAGGGAAGACCGACGAAGCTTTGGAAGAATATCGGGAATGTAGGACCAATCTGAAACGAGGAATCAAGAGGGCTAAAAGGGG
Organism: Scyliorhinus torazame; assembly: GCF_047496885.1. NCBI lineage: Eukaryota > Metazoa > Chordata > Chondrichthyes > Carcharhiniformes > Scyliorhinidae > Scyliorhinus > Scyliorhinus torazame. The sequence continues at coordinate 111,726,763 of NC_092721.1, forward strand.
TCATGAAATATCTTTAGCAAACAGGGTTAAGGAAAATCCCAAAGCCTTTTATTCATATATAAGGAGCAAGAGGGTAACTAGAGAAAGGTTTGGCCCACTCAAGGAAAAAGGAGGAAAGTTATGCGTGGAATCAGAGAAAATGGGTGAGATTCTTAATGAGTACTTTGCATCGGTATTCACCGAGGAGAGGGACATGACGGATATTGAGGTTAGGGATAGATGTTTGATTACTCTAGGCCAAGTCGGCATAAGGAGGGAGGATGTGTTGGGTATTCTAAAAGGCATTAAGGTGGACAAGTCCCCAGGTCCAGATGGGATCTATCCCAGGTTACTGAGGGAAGTGAGAGAGGAAATAGCTGGGGCCTTAACAGATATCTTTGCAGCCTTGAACACGGGTGAGGTACCGGAGGACTGGAGAATTGCTAATGCTGTCCCCTTCTTGAAGAAGGGTAGCAGGGATAATCCAGGTAATTATAGACCGGTGAGCCTGACGTCAGTGGTAGCGAAGCTGCTGGAGAAGATACTGAGGGATAGGCCCTATTCCGATTTGGAAGAAAATGGGCTTATCAGTGATAGGCAACATAGTTTTGTGGAGGGAAGGTCATGTCTTACCAACTTAATAGAATTTTTTGAGGAAGTAACAAAGTTGATTGATGAGGGAAGGGCTGTACTGTCATATACATGGACTTCAGTAAGGCAGTTGATAAGGTTCCCCATGGTAGGCTGATGGAGAAAGTGAAGTCTCATGGGATCCAGGGTGTACTAGCTAGATGGATAAAGAACTGGCTGGGCAACAGGAGACAGAGAGTGTAGTGGAAGGGTGTTTCTCAAAATGGAGAACTGTGGCCAATGGTGTTCCACAGGGATCCGTGCTGGGATCACTGTTGTTTGTGATATACATAAATGATCTGGAAGAAGGTATAGGTGGTCTGATTAGCAAGTTTGCAGATGACACTAAGATTGGTGGAGTAGCAGATAGTGAAGGCGACTGTCAGAGAATACAGCAGAATATAGATAGATTAGAGAGTTGGGCGGAGAAATGGCAGATGGAGTTCAATCCGGGCAAATGCGAGGTGATGCATTTTGGAAGATCCAATTCAAGAGCGAACTATACGGTAAATGAAAAAGCTCTGGGGAAAATTGATGTACAGAGAGATCTGGGTGTTCAGGTCCATTGTACCCTGAAGGTGGCTGCGCAGGTCGATAGAGTGGTCAAGAAGGCATATGGCATGCTTTCCTTCATCAGAGGTGGTACTGAGTACAAGAGTTGGCAGGTCATGTTACAGTTGTATAAGACTTTGGTTCGGCCACATTTGGAAGACTACGTACAGTTCTGGTCGCCACATTACCAAAAGGATGTGGATGCTTTGGAGAAGGTGCAGAGGAGGTTAACCATGATGTTGTCTGGTATTGAGAGCACTAGCTATGAAGAGAGGTTGAGTAGATTAGGACTATTTTCATTAGAAAGAAGGAGGTTGAGGGGGGACCTCATTGAGGTCTACAAAATCATGAGAGGTATAGACAGGGTGGATAGCAAGAAGCTTTTTCCCAGAGTGGGGGACTCAATTACTAAGGGTCATGAGTTCAGGGTGAGAGGGGAAAAGTTTAAGGGAGATATGCATGGAAAGTTCTTTACGCAGAGGGTGGTGGGTGTCTGGAATGCATTGCCGGCGGAGGTGGTAGAGGCGGGCACGATAGCGTCATTTAAGATGTATCTAGACAGATACATGAATGGGCAGGGGGATACAGATCCTTAGAAAATAGGCGACAGTTTTAGACAGAGGATCTGGATCGGTGCAGGCTTGGAGGCCGAAGGGCCTGTTCCTGTGCTGTATTTTTCTTTGTTCATTGTTCTTAGCACAAGCCTGGATGATTCCCAGGTCTAGACCGAGTGCTGTATCAAAATCGGTGACACATTGCTATTTTTTATGTAAAGGCTCTAAATGGACCAGAGGTGAGTTCAGTACACAATTATTAGCATCAGGCATGTCTGGAGGTGCAAACTATCTCTGGATGACAATTTTCAAAGGCAGGCAGCAGATGTAAGTGGACTCACTGTTATCCTTGTGCAATGAAGCAGGCCGAAGAATAGAGGGCCAGCAATCTCATGCTCCAATCAAGTGCCCAAATGTTTTCTCATCATGTACCTAAGTCTGCTTAATTCAAATGATAACATCTTTGTCCCACCACAGGAACACCTCTGCTTGACTATCTTCTATTTCCCCAAGATCAGCAGCTTCGACAAATAATAATTCCCTGCTGTGCTCCTGACTGCTGTGCATGAACATGTCCCAGATTGTTCACTTTTCCCATTCCTTACCTTTGAACAATTCATTCTGTCTCCCCCAGCTTCTTCACTAGCTCCTCAGTGATCTTTACAGCCAATTAATTGGAGGCTGAGGCTTGCTGGCACCCCATCCACCTCCACCCAGCCTTTGAAAATTGCAGTGTGCCAACAGATGCCTCAGAAATCTGACATATTGTGGATAGCACAATTGCTTCACAGCTCCAGGGTCCCAGGTTTGATTCCGGCTTGGGTCACTGTCTGTGCGGAGTCTGCACATTCTCCCCGTGTGTGCGTGGGTTTCCTCCGGGTGCTCCGGTTTTCTCCCACAGTCCAAAGATGTGCAGGTTAGGTGGATTGGCCATGATAAATTGTCCTTGGTGTCCAAAATTGCCCTTCGTGTTGGGTGGGGTTACTGAGTTATGGGGATAGGGTGGAGGTGTTGACCTTGGGTAGGGTGCTCTTTCCAAGAGCCGGTGCAGGCACGATGGGCCGAATGGCCTCCTTCTGCACTGTAAATCTATGAAAACTCTATGATATCATCAGGAAGCACTATTTTCAAAGTGCACCAACCTCACTCCCACAAGCGATTGAAAATTGAGTCCCCAGCTACACCATGCTGGAATTCAAACAAACGAGGATCATTTTGCCCACCATCAATATTGGAGTTAAAATGTTATGCTATCACTTCACAAACTCAATTTCCTCTCTCCAACTATTTTTCCAATTGTTTTTCTTGTCTAAATTCTATTTCCAAAGGGTGAAATAAACACTTAAAATATGATCCCCATGGACTTTGCAACAATTACCAGTATTTGTATTCCTATATGTGGCCGCTTACAAATAAATGAACAATCCCTTTAAATTCACCTGTGACTTCTTGAAAACAAAAAGGAGAGATCAGAGTTTCATAGCTCTCCCAGCTTTTATTATTCACGTACATTTCAACGTGCAGTTTCCGACAGACCTGTATCTCCTCATACCTAGAGCCTGCATTTTTAAGTTTTATAAAAATTCTGTCTCAGGGTTGAGGTGAAGCTCCACAGTTGGTGCCATACTTCCAATGCCTTATCAAAATGACGGTTGTGCATTTATGAACAGCCTTAGAGAGTTTTGGCACATTACTTCCTCCTCATCCCCTCCTCCTTGTCAGTTATGCAACAAGATTCCAATCTACCTGCCAGTGTTACTTCTCTTGAGACAGTGCAGTCATCTCTACATTCTTCATTACTGCAAAAAAATTTATTTGCACCTTTGTCAATTCCAGGGAACAACTTTTACATCTCCGTCAATTGCAAACTCTTCCAGAAATTAAGAGCTCACACAAAATTGTTTACCCATCTGTTTAGGCCAATTTCCGAAGAGTCCCTATCCCTCAGTGCATTACCTTTTAAAATATTAAATTTAATCTGAAAATGTTCCATATCCATATTTTGAAACTGATCCAGTGTACATGGCTGCCCACGCCCACCATCTTCCGATTTCGGCACTCAGTTTTCCCTATTGTCAGCCAACTTGAACTTAGGCCAGGATTCTCGGTTCCCCATGGCTAAGATCAGGAATACCGATCGGATGGAGGATCCTGGGCGGGCCAAAGTCAGGATTCGCGCCAGGCAGCAAACAGTTGCGGGCCTCCATGCCTGCCCTGCCAGCCATAACGGGTTTCCCAAGGATTCAGTCAGATGTCCAGCCCCAATCTGGCGGATCCATGCAAAAAGCTCTTTAGAGCTATTTTGTATGTCATTGATGAGCAGGGTGCACCATTCACAAGCTAGGAAGGATGTTTTGGTTCCCCCCAGCTGAGAGGCCCGCTGATGTGAATTGGTGCAACTCCTCAGGAGCGTGGACTGGCAGCTCACAGTCTGAGGGACGGCAAGGTGGAAAGTACCTTCCCCGCAAGCATGGCGAGGGGGTCTTTCCTAGGAGATGAGGGTCAGGGGGGCTTGTGCTGGGCTAGAAAGGCTCAGATCGAGGGTCTTCCCTTGGATGAGGCTCCTTTGGCTTCTCTCACCATCTGCAGCCTTTAAACCCATTAAGCAGTCACTCAATATATAAAAGTTAAAGTTTTCCCATAATAAAGTGTAAATATGCTCATCTGTACCCCAGAACCATTTTTTATGAAACTGTCTCTTTGTTCTCGATGCTTTTAGGAGCCAATGGAGTGTGAATTTCAGTGTCAACAATCCAGTTCAAAGCATTCAGCCTCCTCGCCATACACACTGACTTAAACACTTCAAAAGGCAATGAAATTGACTGTGCAAAAACTATTTATTTATGGAGAAATAAATATGACTATAGCTGAACGCAAGTAAGATGTAGAGCCATTCTTGGTCAGCACATGTGTATAAAAACAATATTTGATAGCACCTAGCTGATGCTGCAGCAAAGAAAGTGTGGAAGCTCCTTCTTAAAAATCCCTTTTTCACAACAGTGAAACCCCATCAACTATATTCTCTTTTTCAGATTGGCTAATGTTCCAAATCGCATTAGAAACTTTCTGCCGATACTCTTCATTTATGTAGTTACATATATATTTTATTGTCCCATTCCAATTGAGGGACCAATTAAATATCTATAGGGTAGTTACAATGAGAAGCAGTGGCTTTCTGGAGTATCTTGCTGCTCATCCAATCTCAATAATCTTGGTGACGATGTTTCATAAGTCATTTAAATAAGTATATTTTTCTCGTTAGTATAAATTCAGCTGATCAAACAAATTCATCTCACACGGTCACCTTGTTTTGTATATGAATCCTTATATAATTGCTAAGTAAATTTAAATTAAATCAAAGGAACGTTGAAGCATTGCCAGTAGAATTAAAATCAAGAACTGGGTATGTGTAATTTCTATAGTGATATTTTCAATTTGAAGTTAGAACTTTCTCTCAGTTTAATAACATGTAAGCCTTGAAAGATATCAAGCGTTCACAAAAATAGAAACAATTGCATTGAAGTGCTTCAGAAATTTGATTGCTGTGACAATCCAAAATGGGTGAAAAAAACAGAAGTTTGTTTTTCGCAATTAGGGTGAAAAAATAACAACACAGCAACTGTAATTTTCTGTATTTGTTCAAATGTATGGAACAGGCGCTGAACCTTGGTATTATTGCTGCTCTTCCTCACTGTAAGGGTCCCGCAGATAATACGCCACGCCTAGGGCGAAATTCTCCGGAAACGGCGCGATGTCTGCCGACTGGCGCCCAAAACAGCGCAAATCAGACGGGCATCGCGCCGCCCCAAAGGTGCGGAATGCTCCGCATCTTTGGGGGCCGAGCCCCAACCTTGAGGGGCTAGATTGGCGGCGGACGAATTTCCGCCCCGCCAGCTGGCGGAAAAGGCCTTTGGTGCCCCGCCAGCTGGCGCGGAAATGACATCTCCGGACGGCGCATGCGCGGGAGCGTCAGTGGCCGCTGACGGCATTCCCGCGCATGCGCAGTGGAGGGAGTCTCTTCTGCCTCCACCATGGTGGAGACCGTGGCGGAGGCGGAAGGGAAAGAGTGCCCCCACGGCACAGGCCCACCCGCGGATCGGTGGGCCTCGATCGCGGGCCAGGCCACCGTGGGAGCACCCCCCGGGGCCAGATCGCCCCGCCCCCCCCCCAGGACCCCGGAGCCCGCCCGCGCCACCTTGTCCCGCCGGTAAGGTAGGTGGTTTAATTTACGCCGGCGGGACAGGCATTTTAGCGGCGGGATTTCGGCCCATTCGGGCCGGAGAATCGAGCGGGGGGGCCCGCCAACCGGTGCCGGAGACTTTGGCAACCAGTGGGGGCGGGATTCACGCCAGGCCCCGGCGACTCTCCGAACCGGCGGGGGGTCCGAGAATCTCGCCCCTAGTATATAATGGAATCGCTGCCATAGACTAAAGATGCTCCAGGAATGTAATTTGTTATGATAATGGTCATTGGCCATGAAAACAGACAATAAACTAAAATATAGTTATTATGGCGAATCACATTTGGTGCGTAGATTTGTGGATATATTGCACTACTGGTCTGAAACTATTCACTCTCAATTGTAGGCTTTAGCTATCACAGTACCCATTCTAGTGTGGGATGCAAATAACATCGCCAGAATGTGCGTGCTTATACTGAAATACATAGCTCCATTCGCAAATTGGTAATTTTTTTAAGATTCAAGTGCACCTGGTGAGAGCATCTAGTTCTCAACATATATATATCTTTTTTAAAAAGATTGCATTAAATTCATAACATGCCCCAAAATTCCAGTGGACCATGTTTTATATCTTTGTAATCTTACACAAGTTAGACTCCATACCATATCACATGTAAGCAATGTCAAGATTCTTTTCAGCAGGCTTTCTTGATGCTTTCAACAGCTTCTGAAAAGAGCCTAGAATATAGGCAATGACTCAATGAGCTGATCAGCTTCGGAGAAAAAAAAATGGGCAGGATTCTCCGCGAACCAGCGGGCCGGGCCACTCCGGCGCCGAGGAGTGGCGTGAACCACTCCGGCATCGGGCCGACCCGAAGGTGCGGAATCCTCTGCACCTTCAGGGGCTAGGCCGGTGCCGGAGTGTTTGGCACTGTGCCAACTGGCGCCGAAGGGCCTCCGCCGGCCGGCGCGAGTTGGCCCATGCGCAGGAGCGCCAGCGTGTGCTGGCATCAACCCAGCGCTTGTGCAGCGGGGGTTCTTCTCCGTACTGGCCATGGCGGACCGTTACACCGGCTGGTGCGGAGGGAAAGAGTGCCCCCACGGCACAGGCACACCCGCGGATCGGTGGGCCCCGAACACGGGCCAGGCCACCGTGTGGGCACCCCCCGGGGCCAGATCCCCCCGCGCCCCCCAGAGGACTCTGCAGGCCGCCCGTGGAGCCAGGTTCCTGCCAGTAAGGACCTGTTGTGATTTACGCTGGCGGGACCTGCCGTAAACGGGCGGCCACTCGACCCATCGCAGGCTGGAGAATCGCCGGGAGGGGGGGGGGCGCTGCCACCAGCCGCCGACCAGCGCGGCACGATTCCCGCCCCCGCCAAAACCCCAGCGCCGGAGAATTCGGCAGCCGGCGGGGGTGGGATTCACGCCGCTCCCCCGGCGATTCTCCGACCCGGCGGGGGGTAGGAGAATCCCGCCCAATATATTTTTTGAGAACCAGATGGGGACGGAGAATAGCGGGGTGGGCTCAGGCAATGGCCTCAGGTGGTGGATAATTGGCGCAGTGTACTCCCCGAGTAAGCCACTTTTCGGGGGAGGGCGGAGAATCGCTGAACCGACGCCGGTCCCAATTTCATGCGGGAATCTAGATTCTCCGCCCCGTCGCCGAATGCGATTTCGGTGTCAGGTGCGAAGAATCCAGCCTCCGATTTCGTGAATGTTCATTCCTATTGCTAAAGTTCACATTGATCAAATATTAAAGATCAAAATCCTTCCTGAAAACTCAGAAATCAGCTCAAGATACAAAATCATTTTAACAATGATTTGTGGAAACCTCGCTACTGCTATAATCTTTCCACGCCTTTAAAAAGGCTCAAAATCCCATTTTTTTAATGTCAGGTTTTAGATCACACTTCCTAATTCCCCCGACCGGCCGAATTCCTGATGGCATGGACCACTCATGGTCCCACCATTCAGGATACTTGTGAGGCAGCTGCGGACTCGGTCCACGGCAGCCACAGTCATGGGTGGGCCGATCAGCGAGCAGGAGGAGCCTCATTCAGGACTGGGCTTTTATTGTGCGGGCGGTTCGGGTCGGGCACGCTGCTGATCGGGGGCACTATTTCCATGGTCCAAGTCTGCGGTCTGAGTCCGCCATGGAGCATGGCGCGGCCGCTGGAGGCATGCGTGGCCTCTGACCTGGAAGTGCGGGGGCCTCCCTCAACCTTTGTCCTAGTTCCCAGTAATAACATCTCTCTGTCTCTTACTCTGGTACGGTCCCCCACTTCCTTATATTCAAGGGACGCAAACTTGATAGAATATGGTGGACAAATGGTTGAGCCATCCACTGGCAGATCTGGGTGAACCACATGAAACAGTATCAGGTCCTACTCCTATTACACTATTCCGGGATCATACTGGTCTCCAAAGTAAACCCCGATTTCTTGTCTCAATTGCAAATCAGCTTAAATGTCTCTCACCATCCCCACTTCCAAAAAAAAAGTGCAAGGAGCTCATGGGCTAATTTGTCACTCATATCACAGCGATCCAATCAGCTGTTTCTACCATATTCCTTCCTTCACTAGCCCACCAGGGTAAACTAACACTACAATTTTCCCCTGACCTATCCCTGATCTTGCATCTTTCTTTAGTTTCTCTCCTATCTCCCTCATTCCCTCTACAAGTTCACCTTGTCCATGTGGAGCAGTTCCTGCTCCCTCAACCCTATCCCACAAACTGTTGACCACCCAACGATCCCTCCTGGTACCCAAGCTAATCAATATTGTTAATTGTTCTATTTCTTCACCTGTTGTCTCTCTCACTTTTAAATCTGTAGCTATCATCCCTCTACTGAAAAAAGCAGCCCTCACCCCCAAGGACCTTGCAAACTACCCATTGCACCTTCAGCATCCCTTTCGTCTCCAAAGTTCTTGAATGTGTTGTTGCCTCCCAATTCTGTGCCCCTCTTTTCGGACCTCCGTGTTTACATCCCTCCAATCAGGCTTCCACTCCTGCCACTGTACCAAAATGGCTCATATGAAGGTTACAATTGATATCCTGTGTTCCCACTCTGCCACCTCTGTTGTCCTCTAAGGACCCCCCCCCCATTTCTCATCTACATGTTGTTCCATAGTGACAGCATCCAAAAGCACAGTATTCAATTTAACATGTACACTGGGCAGACTTCACCACTGTCTCTCTCAACACCTCCATTGTCGCTAAATTATCAGACTGCTTATCTGAAATAATATATTGAATAAGCACAATTTTCCTCCAGTTAATTATTGAGAAGACTGAAGGCTCCCATTGCGAACTCTGTTCCCTTGCTCGTGACTCCATCCCTCTCCCTGGCAACAGCCTGAGATTAAGGCAGTTTATTCACAACCTTGATGTCAGTTGACCCTGAAATGAGCTGTTCGATGTCATAAGTTGGGTGGAACAGTGGTTAACATTGATGTCTCAAATGCCAGGGATCTGGGTTCGATTCCACCTTGGGTGTCTATCTGTGTGGAATTTGCCCATTCCCCCCGTGTCTGCGTGGGTTTCCTCCGGGTGCTCCAATTTCCTCCCACTGTCGACAGATGTGCAGGCTAGGTGGATTGGCCATGCTAAATTGCCTCTTCATATCTAAAGGTTAGGTGGGGTTACAGGTTTGCGGGAAAGTGGGCCGAGAGAGGATGCGTTTTCAGAGGGCCGGTGCCAACTCAATGGACCGGATGGCATCCTTCTGCACTGTAGGGATTCTATAATTACATCAAGATCATCTATTTCCACTTTGGTTTCATTGCTCCAAATCACTCCTGTCCCAACTCATCTGCTGCTGAAACACTCATTCAAGATTTTATTACCGCTAGACTTGACTACTCAAGCAGCATGGTAGCACACGTGGATAGCACTGTGGCTTCACAGCGCCAGGGTCCCAGGTTCGATTCCCCGCTGGGTCACTGTGTGTGCGGAGTTTGCACGTTCTCCCTGTGTCTGCGTGGGTTTCCTCCGGGTGCTCCGGTTTCCTCCCACAGTCCAAAGACGTGCAGGTTAGGTGGATTGGCCATGATAAATTGCCCTTAGTGACCAAAAAAAAAAGGTTAGGAGGTGTTATTGGGTTACGGGGATAGGGTGGAATAGGGTGGAAGTGAGGGCTTAAATGGGTCGGTGCAGACTTGATGGGCCGAATGGCCTCCTTCTGCACTGTATGTTCTATGTTCTATTCCACTCCTGGCTGGTGTCTCACATTCTACCCTCTGTAAACTCGAGATTACCCAAAACTCTACCATCTGCGTCATAATTCACAACAAGCCCCATTCCATTTTCCCACCTGTACCCACTGACCTACATTCACCTCAGACCTGTTTCTGCAAATTCTGGTGCAATGAATTGTCAAGCGTTGGCAAAAAGATAACGCAAAACCAGAACTAGTGGACTATCAAAATCCAGTTGCAGGAATTTATTTTGGAAAACATGTATTCCTATTTGTTTCATATATTAGATATTTTACAGTTCAAATATAATTATGGAACTGATTTAGTTTAAAACATTTTTTATTCCTTCACTGCTGGTTGTATAATATGTTCAAAATAGACTGAATTTACTTCACTTTAATTTCCATATCCTGTTTCTTGGAGTATATCTATAATTTCTCACAACGAAAGATGCAGTACTTGTCCCCCTGTGGCTCAGTGTTAATTAAGAAATTAATAATTAATACAAAAGTCAATAATTTCCCATATTACTGCAATTTATGTTTAAATTGACATTGCCTGTATATAATTTTAACCTTATTCCAATACAGCAAGCACTAATTTATTATATTTAGTTTGTTATGGTATTTTACTAAATGTCAAATCATTTTTGTTCCCAAGAGACAGCACTGAAGGCCTTCTGAAAAGGAGCAAGTCAAGTACACAGATTTGACATGTTGAACCTTCCTATGAAATGAATGTACAGAAAACCTCTCAGTGCAGCTAAATTTTGATCTAAAGAGACCTAAATTATATATCTGAACCACTGAGAGGAACAAGAATATTTTCCAGAGTGTAAACATTTTTGAGGTATCTCCCTCAGTCACATCTTTGGTGCTCGAGTGGTTAATAATGCACATTAAAAATGTACTTGTTGCAGTGTTAATGTAAGCCTACTTGTGACACTAATAAAGATTATTATAAGTTGGCTTGACGTCGAATCATCCAGGTACACGCAATGTTCCCTCCTTCCGGCATGACATGGCATGACATAACTTGAGATTGGTGCGCCCTTTCAATTAGGTGGCACAGTGGTTAGCACTGTTGCCTCATAGCGCCAGGGACATGGGTTCAATTCCAGCCTTGGGTGACTTCCTGTGTGGCGTTTGCACTTTCTCCCTGTGTCTGCGTGGGTTTTTTCTGGGCGCTCAGGTTTCCTCCCACAGTCCAAAGAAGTGTAGGTTAGGTGGTTTAGCCCTGCTAAGTTGTCCCTTAGCATTCAAAGATGTGAGATGGGGTTACAAGGAAAGGACAGGGAAGTAGGCCTAGGTAGGGTGCCCTTTCGGAGGGTCAGTACAGACTTGATGGGCCGACTAGCCTCCTTATATACTGTGGGAATTCCAAAGTTCTATTCTATGGTTCTAAATTGGCACCCTGACCTCTGAGGACTTGGGACTTGCTGACATTTTTAGGCCCTGCCCTTCTCAGTGCCGAAGTAAAACGCCCCCCACCCTCCCGCTCCAAAAATAATTGGGTTTGGGAAGATCACAATCCGATTCATGCCTGAACATCCAGCAAGAATCGTACCGATTTCTGCACCCAAAATGACAGTGATTTTTTGGGGGAAATCCCGCCTTTGATAACAGTTAGCCTCACCATTATTTTTATTGCTAATTATGAGCAATTATGTGTGCAGGATCTATGAAAATGCAATGAATAATATATATTTATTAAACTTTTCCTTCAATATTGATTGCTTTACATTGATTGCAAATGGAACTAAAATTCTTCACTCTGCGAAAACACCTGAAATTACTTTGCAATTCTCATCATTAAAATAACAAATCTGTGATCTTTTTAAGTATATTTGAACTAACCAAAAAGAGAATGTTATATTCAATAAATAAAAGATTTTGTTTCTTCATTGTCCCCTCATAGTCTACATTTCATTGAAAAACTGCACAGATTTCACTTGCTGAAAACTTGGACATCTTCTGTGTATATTTTCAGTGGAGGTGATTTAAGCTGTCAATAATCGTGCAGATCTACGGACTACACAAAGGCAGTCTGTTCAAATAAATAACCAGGCCAGGCACTTTCTTCAGTTGTCAATTTAAGTATATGAATTGTGATAATGGCATCCGCAAAGTTTAAAGAGATTGGAGATTAGTCTGACGAATAGCAATTCATAAATTTAATGTAGAGAAAATATCGATGTTTTCAGAAGAACTCTGCAACCATGTGTTGGTTAATACTCCAGCAGAAAAATCACTGAAGCGCAATAAGTCATACAAAGAGCATGATTTAATTTTGGTTCTAGACACTTAGAAGGGATATGAAATTGTACCTGTAAAACTTGTGCAGTTACTTTATCAATTTTCCTGGAAATCCCTGCATAAAAATATATTCTTTTCAGACAGCAGTCAATTGATGCATGAAGATACACATCGGAAATAACTTGCTTCTCAGGCAGTTCAAAATACCTGGTGCCTTCAAAACTGTCACCGTTTTTCAAAATCTCACCCTTGAATTATACAGCGATCTCTATCTGCCCCCCTTTCCTCTCGATTCCGCAAAAGGTCTTGTCACTACCCACTCCTGCCTTGTTACTTTGGACATTTCCCAGGACCTATCTTGAGTCCCTACATGTTGCCCGTCAGTGCCACCATCCAAACAAGTCATATAAGGACCCGCATTCTCAAGTCTTTGGGACTCTCTTTTGCCCCTGGCAGTGTACCGATGCCTGCGGGTTTCCCGGCCACGGGGGTGGCTTCAATGGGAAATCCCATTGAAAAGCGGTGGGAGTAGGGAATTCCGCCGCCAGTGGACGGCACGTCGCCGAGAAACACGCGGCTGGGGGACCAGAGAATCCAACCGCAGGTTCCACATGTACACTGACAGTACCCATTTCTACCTCATCATCAAGTCTCCCCACTGCCCTGACTTGTCACGCTATTTGTTCAACATTCAGCATTTGAGGTGCTAAAAACTTCCTCCAATTAAACATTCTTTGTACCTGCGACAAACATTCTCTGGCTTTCAATTTCATCCCTTTCCGGATTGTTCATAACCTTGGCTCCTATTGAACCGATATCTAGAATACCATTTAGACTGCCTACGCCTATCTTAATAACATTGCCCGAGGTGCCATGATTTGGCTCATCTGCTGCTGAAGCCCTCACATGTGCCTTTGGTTCCTCTTGACTAAACTGTTCGAATACTCTCCTGACTGCCCCCTCCCCACCCCACCCTACTAACAAACTTGAACGTATCCAAAACTGTGCTGTTCCCCATCACCCTTGTGCTCATTGGCCTGTACATGCTTCTGGTCCAACAAAGCCTCGATTTTCAAACTGCTCTGTATCATCGCCCCTCTCTATTTCTGTAATCTCCTCTAGTCCCACAACCCTCCCAGCCTCTTGTCCATTCCTGATTTCCACTACCCCATGACTGGTGGCAATGTGTTCATCCTCTAATAGGTTCCAAATTCTGGAATTAACCTCCTAAATCTCGCTGTTTTTTTCTCTTCTCCTTTAGAATGCTCTTCCAAACCTCTCTTTAACCAACCATTTGATCACCTGCCCTCATAACCGTTTAATAAAAATAAAAAAATGGTGGACTTCCTCACAGGTCTGCTCGCATCTGTGGAGAGGGAAATAAAATTATCGTTTCAGGTTGCTGACCTTTTGGCAGATTTGGAAAAAGTTAAACATTTAATAGGGTTTAAGTAAGCACAGAAACAGGAAGATCTTTAGAGCAGGGGAAAGAACAGAAGGAAAAGCCTGTAGTATATTCTGATGACCACATTACTTTATCCCTCTTGACACCATCAACCTTTCTGCATCAGTTCATGTGGTGACCATCCTTTCAAAACATTTCAGCTCCATTTACAGTGGCTTTAAAGTGGCCTTGCTTCCTTCAATTCATACTTATCTAAACATAGCTAACTTTACTCCAGTAACTGCTCCCGCTGCCAGGATGTTCCAGTCCCACCAATGGCAATCCTGAGCTGTGGGTTCCCTTTGCACCCACGTCCTTCTGGAAACTGTCCTGCTCCCATTCTTGTCAATGCATACATAGTGATGCGACCGTCAATTCACTCGACGCTGCGGGCACGGGTGTTGGGCTCGTTGACACTGGGAGCGTGTCATCTGGAGCGTCATCACTGTAGGTCGGCAATGGGGGGAGGGGTGGTGTAGGCCATGTAGGGGCGGGGCGGTGTTCGGTGTAGGGTGGGGGGGGGGGGTTAGGTGATGGTCACAGGGGAACCGGCTGGTGCCAGATCCCGGAGGGAGACTGTGTCTTGTCGGCCGTCGTGGTGCGCCTCGTAGGCATACTGAGGTTGGCGTGAAGGAGCTGGACCCTCTCGACCAGGGGGTCAGACTTATGGCTCCTCACGTGCTTCCGGAGGAGGACAGGTCCCGGTGTTGTCAGCCAGGACGGAAGCGAGATCTCGGAGGCGGATTTCCTGGGGAAGACAAATAGGCGGTCATGGGGGGTCTCGTTCGTGGCTGAGCAGAGGAGAGACCTAATTGAGTGGAGCGTGTCGGGGAGGACCTCCCGCCAGCGGGAAATTGGGAAACTTCTAGACCGTAGGGCCAGAAGGACGGCCTTCCATACCGTCGCGTTCTCCCTCTCCACCTGTCCGTTTCCCCGGGGGTTGTAACTGGTAGTCCTGCTCGAGGCAATGCCCTTACTGAGCAGGTACTGATGCAGTTCGTCGCTCATAAACGAGGAGCCCCGGTCACTGTGGATGTAAGTGGGGAAACCGATCAGGGTGAAGATGCTATGCAGGGCCTTAATGACAGTGGCCGCGGTCATGTCGGGGCATGGGATGGCAAAGGGGAAACAGGAGTACTCGTCAACGACGTTAAGAAAATACACGTTGCAGTCAGTGGAGGGGAGGGGCCCTTTGAAATCGACGCTGAAGCGTTCAAAGGGGCGGGATGCCTTCAACATATGGGCCTTGTCTGGCCGATAGAAGTGCGCCTTGCACTCCGCGCAGACTTGGCAGTCCCTGATCATGGCCCTGACCTCCTCGGTGGAGTAGGGCAGGTTGCGGGCCTTGATGAAGTGGAGAAGCCAGAGGTCATTGTGGACGGCCCCGAGTCGGTCATCTTGCGCGCTGGCGCATGTGCCGCGGGACAGGGCATCTGGGGGTTCGTTGAGCTTCCCCAGACGATACACAATATCGTAATGAAGGTGGAGAGTTTGATTCTCCGCCTCAAGATTTTATCATTATTGATCTTGCCCCGCTGTGTGTTGTCGAACATAAAGGCTACCGACCGTTGGTCGGTGACGAGGGTGAACCTCCTACCAGCCAGGTAGTGCCTCCAATGCCGCACAGCTTCCACAATGGCTTGAGCTTCATTTTTGACTGAGGAATGTCGAATCTCGGAGGCGTTGAGGGTACGGGAAAAAAAGGCCACGGTCTGCCTGCCTGGTTAAGGGTAGCGGCCAGGCCAACATCTGATGCATTGCTCTCCATCTGGAAGGAGATGGACTCGTCCACCGCGTGCATCGCGGCTTTGGTAACGTCTGCCTTGATACGGCTGAAGGCTAGGCGGGCCTCAGTCGTCAGGGGAAAGATGGTGGCTTTGATAAGTGGGCGGGCTTTGTCCACATAGTTGGGGACCCAGTGGGCATAATAGGAAAAGAACCCGAGGCATCTTTTCAGGGCCTAGGGGCAGTGGGGGAGGGGGAGTTGCAGGAGGGGGCGCATGCAGTCGGGGTCGGACCCTAGGACTCCGTTTTCCACGACATAGCTGAGGATGGCTAGTCGGGTTATGCGGAAAACGCATTTCTCCATGTTGTAGGTGAGATTGAGGGCTTGGGCGGTTTGGAGAAATTTCTGAAGGTTAGCGTTGTGGTCCTGCTGATCATGGACGCAGATGGTGATGTTATCCAAGTACGGGAACGTGGCCCGCAGCCCGTACTGGTCAACCATTTGGTCCATCGTTCTTTGGAACACTGAGACCCCATTGGTGACGCTGAAGGGGACCCTGAGGAAGTGGAAGAGGCAGCTGTCTGCCTCAAAGGCAGTGTAGTGGTGGTCTTCCGGGCGGATCGGGAGCTGATAGTATGCGGACGTCAGGTCTACCGTGGAGAAAACCCGGTAGTGTGCAATCCGGTTTACCATGTCCGCTATGCGGGGGAGGGGGTACGCATCGAGTTGCGTGTAACGATTTATGGTCTGGCTGTAGTCTACAACCAACCGGTTCTTTTCCCCGGACCTGACGACCACCACTTGGGCTCTCCATGGGCTATTACTGGCCTCGATAATCCCCTCCCTCAAGAGCCGCTGGACTTCTGACTTGATAAATGTCCTGTCCTGGGCACTGTACCGCCTGCTCCTGGTGCGATGGGTTTACAGTCGGAGGTGAGGTTCGCGAAGAGCGAGGGAGTGGCGACCTTAAGAGTCGCGAGGCTACATACGGTGACAGGGTGTAGGGGTCCGCCGAACTTCAGGGCCATGCTTCGGAGGTTGCACTGGAAATCCTGTCCTAACAAGAGGGGAGCGCAGAGATGGGGGAGGACACAGAGTTTAAAATCGGCGTACTCAGCGCCTGTATCGCGAGGTTCGTGACACAGCACATTCTGCACTGAATGTGATCCGGAAGCGAGGGAGATTGTTTGGGATGCAGGGGAAATCTGGAGAGAACAGCGCCTTACCATGTCTGGATGTATGAAGCTCTCCGTGCTCCCAGAGACAAACAGACAGGGCGTTTCATGCCCATTGACCCGGACGGTCATCATCGAGTTCCTGAGGTGCTTGGGCCGTGACTGGTCAAGGGAGACAGCGCCGAGCTGCGGGTAGCCGGCGTGGTCAGAGGTAGCGGGGTGGTCCCAAGATGGCAGCCCCCGTCGGTCGCACGTGTCGGGTGGCGTTGAAGATGGCGGCAAAGATGACGGCCCCCATGGGTCGCACATGGTGGGCTGGGTTGAAGATAGCGGCCCCCATGAGTCGCACGTGTCGGGCTGAGTTAAAGATGGCGGCCCCCACGAATAGCACGAGGCGGATGAAGGGGGCGGTACCGGCAGGCACGCAGCCACGCTGCAGGGTCTGCGGGCCTGTGAGTCTGCGTACGTGGTCATTTCCTCGATTAATACGGAGATTTGGTGGCTTACACGGGCGTGGAGGAGACTCCGCTTCAATGCCTCGGTGAAAGCGGGCGAGAAGGAGGCGGCGAGGTAGACCTCAAAGCAGCGGGGCCAGTGCGAAAAGATTCCTTTGGCTTCAGCTGCCTGTGGGTCGAGTTCCAGTCGATCAGGTTTGAGGGCGGCTTCCATAGCGATATCTTAGCTGATTAAATTGATGCGACCATCAATTCACATGAGACGATGAGTAGAAGTGAACAGTGGTTTAAATCAGCTAGAACTGTGCCTGCCTGCGACTGCTCTGTACTGAGTGCCGCCTACAGGCTGCAGATCTATATACCTCCCCCGAGGGGGCGGAGCCATAGGCGGAGCCCACAAGGGCATCAAAATAATACAATACAATGTAATGCATACAATGGTGAATGGTAGCAGTAATAGGTTCACCACATTGACACCATCAACCTTTCTGCATCAGTTCATGTGGTGACCATCCTTTCAAAACATTTCAGCTCCATTTACAGTGTCTTTAAAGTGGCCTTGCTTGCTTCAATTCATACTTTTCTAAACATAGCTAACTTTACTCGAGTGACTGTTCCCGCTGCCAGGATGTTCTAGTCCCGCCGATGGCAAACCTGAGCTGTGGGTTCCCTTTGCATCCACGTCCTTCTGGAATTTGTCCTGCTCCCATTCTTTTCAATGCATACGTAGTACCCCTCAGCGCAGGTTCACCTTTCAAATTCCTCCATGCTTGGCCCCTCCCTAACTCTATAATCTCCTTCTGTTTATCAATCTTCCACAATAACTGTGCTCCCAAATTCTGGCTTTGTGAGCAGCTCTGATTTTAAGCACCATTGGTGGCAAAGCCTTCTGTTGTTTCGGCCCCCTGTTCTGGAATCTCTGCCCCTTTACCTCACTTTCGTCCTTTCAGACACCTCTTAAAACCTACATCTTTGACCATTACCAAATGACCTGACATTTCCTTCTGTGGATGTGATATCGTCCCCACGGTGTGTTTTGCGCTGATGAAGGCAGCCCACCATTGGTCCATGGTTGGTTATTCCAGTCCCACCGCTGAAAACAGATTTACCCATTGTTTTTTTAAAATGTATTTTATTGCAAACATTTATCAAAACAGGTTGCAGGTAATAAACACCCTGGGAAGCGTACTTCCCAGCAATCAACTATACAGTCTGTACAGACTTTTCCCCTTTTTCAGCCCTCCATCCCCTGCGATGAACACAGTCACAAACATCTTCCACCTTTTCTCAAACCCCCCATGCCGAGCCCCTTAACTCACACTTTATCTTCTCCAACTGCAGGAAGTAGTGCAGGTCCCTCAACCAAGCTGCTACCCCCGGTGGCGATGCTGACCGCCACTCCAGTAAAATCAGCCACTGTGCAATCAGAGAGGTGAAGTCCAAGACACCGGCCTTTCTCCTCTCCATGAGCTCCGGCTTCTCTGAAACCCCAAATATCGCCACCTAAGGGTCTGGGTCCACGAACACTCCCGCCCAGAATCTTCCCAGTATTTCACACCCCCAAAGGTTTCCCCATTGTTTACACCCTCCACTGCCAGGGAACCCATGGCTGAAGGATCACCATCGGCAACAACAGGAACATGTCGGCCTGTGTCTCAAAATTGTATTTTTTGTCTTATTACGTGACGTACCTCTGAATGTTTTACTTTATATTAAAGGTGCTATATAAATAAATGTGTTTAAATTACTGTTGTAGTTGTTGTAGATTTATATATAGCCTGACCTTTCGATTCTTCTTCCAAGGCATAAAAAAGCTTTAGCTGCAAGCTTTTACAAGAGTATATAGTTATGATGTTTGACAAGATGATCTGTAGGAACAGGTTTTTATGGAAAACTATGGCCTGAAAACCGACTGTCCGCTAGCCACAAAAACATCAGCCTGATGCTAGACTGGTTGACAGATTTCTTGGATATGTTCATTCTTGACCTTCATAAATGAAGGACAGGATTATTATTATGTGTCATTTGGGTAGTTCTGAAGCATTCAGAATTAAATGCCAAATTAGTCCTCACTCTAAATGTATGGCCAAAGTTACATGTAGGTAAAGTAGTCATAGTCCCAGATGACCATAGGCTGCTTTCCCCTTTTGAGGAGAGCTGACTGGTGTTGATCACACCTCCGGTAAGGGCCAAGGTTGAGAATGCGGGCCTTCATGAATAACCTCAGCCGGTATAAGAATTGAACCCGCACTGGTGGCCTTGCTCCGCTGTCCAGCTAACTGAGCTAAACTGACCCCCATACGTATAATACATTCCTAATGGATGTGAACAGATTAAATTGGCATGAAAAGTAACGGCATACATTGACTATATCACATGAGTAAGCAGTCTTTAGCATTATCTTTCCCAAGCTAACTTTGCCCATCAAATGTCACCCTCGATCTCAACCTTGGAAATGGGATTGGAATCAATAATGCAAATAAGGGGAAGCTAGATAAACCCATGGAGGACAAAGGAATCAAAAGAATGCTGATTCAGATTAGATTAAGATGGGAGGGAAAATGCTTGTGTGGAGCATAAATGCTGCATTAACTAGTTGTGGTGAATGGCCTGTTTCTGTGTGAGAATGTATTTGATATACAGGGTACAAACTGCACCCAGCTGGAGATTTTCTCTTGGGTGTGAGTTTGCATGTCATAATAGACAGGTATCTTCTTGTTTACAAAAAAACTAAAATGAATATAATAAAAGTAATCAAACCTTTGCCCCCGTCAAGCCATCAGACTTGCAATGGGCACACGTTTATCAGCTGGTACCACATTTACCCTTGGTTACACCAGTTATTGTTTAATCATTCTTATAGAAATAAGTTTGATAACTGATTAAATAAGAATGTCTGATTCGTTGTTATACGACTCACACAAGGGGCTTAGTGTGAAATAGAGGAGCAGGTGCTGCACATTTTCATGTATGTTTCATTTAATATTCAACAAGCTGTTAATTAAAGTAATTTTAATTTTAACTCTAATTCACAGTACAATTAGCTCTTGGGTATCCTCATGCTCAGAGATAAAAGAAAAAATCATTATCCCTGAGCCATGGGGATCAAAAATGTTTCAGGTTCGGTCCACAGTCTGTGTTTACCTACCCGGTGTCAGCTGAGACAACGAAGGTGCCACATTTAACCACATTGATTTTGGCTTTGAGAAGAGATAAATAGCCAGTGTTCCTGTCCCTGGCTGCTATATAGTAAGTTCTAACTAAATGCAGATGCCCGCCACAATTGGATGCCTTGTCAACATTTACTATAGCTCCAATGTGAAGCCAGAACAGTTTATTGGAAGTTATGTTTGTACACAATTCCATACTCACGTTATTCACATATGACTCCAACAATCTTTTAATTTAAGGCCCTGATATTAAAATCTGTAATGTGACTGTAAAAATTAGCTACAGTTTTTAGATTTTCCCTGCAAACCGCTTGTACTGTGAAACAACTGATGCTTACTAACCATTTTGTGCAGTTCATGATATCCAACACTACATAGGTTCATCACCTTCTGGCTCCCGATCGTCAGACTTAGGGGATACCCCAATGATACTCTGGGGAATCCCTCGAGGAAATTCCCAGTGTCCAGCAGTGCGAACTTCCCCGGCCAATTGCGCTGGGCTGGAAACCATCCAACAGAAGCAATTTAAATCGATAACTTTGGATGGTTCTGCCAGTTTTACCCTGATAGTTACTCTGAAAGAGTTAAAAGGAAAAAAATAATTTGTAACTCCAGAACAACTATTTAAAAAAAACAGACCGAACCTCGCACAAGTCAGCCTGCACACACCCAACCCCCAGTAGAACCCTCACATTACTCCTACACCCGACCTGACCACCCCTGCAACCTCCACCCCCTCCATTCCCGGTCTGAACATCCTGACCCAAAACGGCCAACCCCCCACCGCCAACCCTCCCCCACCGCCCTTAAGCTTCCCAGTTCGATCCCCCCCACCACCACCATCCCGGTCTCAAGGACTGTCCGAACCACATCACTTTAAAACTTTTTAAAAACTTACTTTCTCCCTTTGAATTGATCCTTTACACACCAACTTTGTGGTCACTAAGCCATAAAATTGGGACGTTCCTTTCTTCCCTGCGCCCCAGTTACTCCAAGCAGATGCACATGGCGGCTCCCTTCACTGCTCCTGTCTCACCCATTTTGATTGAGGAAGGTTAGGCGAGACGGGGCTTTGGAATTTCATGTGCGTAAGCCCAGCCACAGAGGGCTTATGTTTGACAATATGAGGTTTGGTCTTCAGTCATTTAGTTGGACAACATATTGTTTCACTGAGTTATTTTTAAATCATGGCTTTGTGACAATTTTTGGCAATATTGCCATCATAATAAACCCACATTGAAAAGATTAGGGGCGGAATTGTTCACTCCGGGCCTCTGTTCTGTCATGAGGATGGGAAGCAAGAGTGTTTTCTGCCTCATTAATTATGGAGCCGGGGGTGTCCTGACGTTTCTCATGGTGGGGGTAACAGGATGTCACATAACGCTGCATCATATCTAGGCTGCATAATTAAAGGACACCCAGACAGCTATTTGTATCTCGCTCTTGACAATGGGCCAGAACAAGGCATGCAGAAGCCAAAGAACAGAGGCCCTCAGATTCAGTGATGCATCACTGGTAGTATTGCTGAATGCAGTGGCATAGTGGTATTGTCAGCTGGACTAGTAAACCAGAAATGCAGGGTAATGCTCTGAGGACCTGGGTTCGAATCCCACCAGTGTAGATGGTGAAATTTGAATTCAATAAAAATCTGGGATTACAAGTATAATGATGACCATTGTCGATTGTCGTAAAAACACTAATGGTTCACTATTGTCCTTTAGGGAAGGAATTCTGTCACCCTTACCTGGTCTGGCCTACATGTGACTCCAGACACACAGTAATGTGGTTGACTCTTAACTGCCCCCTCAAGGGCAATTAGGGATGGGCAATAAATGCTGGCCCAGCCAGCGATGCCCTTGTCCCATGAACAAATAAAAACAAGAGGACAGGAGGAATGTCCCTTTTACTCAGGGATGAGAGGAAGAGACCCACCAACTCACTAGCCCTGTATTGGAGGCAGTCCTGCGGGTGGTGTGTGCCAGCTTCACTCATCAGAGGACCACCCTTCAGTGAAGGAAAAGGATGAATGACCTTATCCACCAAGGTAAGTGAACCCTCTGCTGCTCATACTCACCTCACTGCGTGGGATCTGGCATGGGCCTCTGTTAAGGCCACCATCTGTCCTGTCCATGCATAAGAGCGGGTCTCACTGTGCTGCAGTGAAACCTCATTGCTCCAAAACATTTTGTGTAGTCTTTAGCTAGGGAGGCAACCTGACCCTGCTACACTGACAGCTCAAATTTTGGGGTTGGAGGTTGGTAAAGAGGGCAATAGCATTTATTGCTGATACCATACCTATGTTCACCTGTTAACCTTCCTCCAAGTGCCCCTTCTCCTCAAGGAGTCGGGGAGGGGCCTTTGGGCACCCAAAGGGAAGAAGAGCATCAAGCAGCCACCCCTGGGATTTCCACTCAGGACTCTGAAAGTGTCTGGCCCTTCTGAATCCCCCTTGTCTATGAATCCATCAGCCTTGGCCTCTAGGATTGCAGAGGGTGCATCTGCCCCAGTGCAGGAGTGGGCCAAGGCCCACCAAGCTTTGAGGAAGCAGAGGATGCCCACCTTAATACTTTGGGAACTTTTATAAGAATTATTGGTTAATTTACTTGTGTTGAGACTCTGGGGAATGTGGGGCTGGAATCAACAACGCACTTGTCCAGTGTGGCGTAACAACTCACCACAAACCATGCTACTGACAGAAGGGGACAATCCCACCATAGGTTTAACACGTGCAGAATAATTTTGTGAATTTGGAGCATTTTTAATCTCACATTAATATCACTGTGTTGTAATTTTAAGTAATATGTACATTTATTTCATTTTAAATTTAGAACATAAAACTGGTAAAATTCAGCCTGTGTTTTAGAAGCAAATGAGCTAGATAAAATGAAACAGTGATTTCATAAATTAAAACAGCCACTTGGTTAGATAGCCCAGTGCAATTGTGCACAGCAATAATGTTGAGCTCGTCCTGCATTCATTTGACTGGAACGAAGAGAAGAGTCTTAAAAACATCAGGCAAGATTTTCCACTGGCTATTACTTAATTTTAGGTGACATTTTGAGTTGTAATTAGGAATTTATCGGAACTTTGCCCATTTTTATGGCAGTTTGATTTTCCAGCATCACTTCCACTAGAATATTTATACGAATTGTATTTTAAAGACATTTTTCCCACCATTATTACTTCCAAGTATGCGAGCCTTTGAGTATATCACACAAAACTGCTGGTTACCTTTGCAAAGCAATCAGTTAATGAATGAAATGTATTTGAAGAGTGATAACAGGCACTGTGAAAAGTCTTGTACTATCCTTATTCTGACACCATTTTAAAATATATTTCTCCCGAGACTTGCATTTTTGTCCCTTCAACATTCTACGCAGGGCACAA
Organism: Scyliorhinus torazame; assembly: GCF_047496885.1. Taxonomy (NCBI): domain Eukaryota; kingdom Metazoa; phylum Chordata; class Chondrichthyes; order Carcharhiniformes; family Scyliorhinidae; genus Scyliorhinus; species Scyliorhinus torazame. The sequence goes on from NC_092721.1 coordinate 111,750,466, forward strand.
TGCTTTTGATTGATAATACACCAGTGTGTGTGGTCTCGACAATCAGCAAGGCACAATCGCAGAGTGACAGGGAAGTGTTATAATTAAAGAACCCCCAAGCTCGGATTTAGCAAACGGTCTGGAGGTTTACTCAGTTTTCCAGGTTTCCCTCCACCAAATAGCATGACTTTTTTAGGATATGTCGAACATTTATTGCTCCTGTCCTACCTGCGGTCCTTCCCTTCACCCTCTCTACACAAATGCTGAGTATTTTTCCAGCATTTTCCATTTTTACATCAAGATGATTGATGGACTTAGCTAGCTGCCTGGCACGTGAGTAGATTTGATGGTTGTGGGGGAGAAAGAATTGGAAAGTGGGAAGGGAGTAGTTCTGCAGAGGATTTGGGGCAATGGAGCCATTGAGAAGTTGGAAGGGGCAGAGTTAACTTGGGAGGAAATCACTGATCTTGGGAAGGGATCACAAATGTGGATATAGGGCAATTAAAAATAGAAGCCTTGTTAAAATGGAGGCATGCAGCCTCCTCAACTGACTGACTCACCTCTGAAAGTGATTGGACATCCATCCCTTGTCTCACCTCAGTTAACATTGGAAGTGGCTAGGTTCAAAGTAGATTGGGTTTGGATTTTTAATTAAACTTAACATTACTGTCTATATCCAAGGAAGTATACAAATGCTTCCTGCTATTATGTTCAGTCCACAGCAGAAATATCTACATCAATCACTTCCGTTTATATAGCGGCTGTTAATGTAAAGAAATGAGAAAATGAGCACAGGGCCAAAGAAGATGTTAGAAAGAATTATCAAAACCCGAGTGAAAGATATAAGTTTTAAAGAGGGCTTTAAAAAGAGATACAAGTGGAGAAGCAGAGAAGTTCACTGAGATTCCGGGTGGCTGAACGCTTTGTTGCAAATGGTGGTCAGATGGTTTTGTGGGATGCTCAAGAAGCTGGACTCAGCGGAGTGGCAAGTTGGAGGACAGGAGGAGTATGACTGCTGGGTGGTATGGCTGCTGGGTGGTATAGCAGCTGGGTAGTATGGCTGCTGGGTGGTATGGCTGCTGGGTGGTATAGCAGCTGGGTAGTATGGCTGCTGGGTGGCATGGCTGCTGGGTGGCATGGCTGCTGGGTGGCATGGCTGTTGGGTGTCACATAGATGTGGAGGAGTGATATCATGATGGATTTAAACACAACTATGAGAATCTTAAATCCAAGGCCCTGAGGAGCCAGGGGTCAGTTTAGATTGACAAGAACAGCGGGATGAATAGGTTGAACCAGATGCACAATCTGAAAAGGGCAACCAAAGTTTGGATGAGCTGAAGGTTGAGACATGTGGAGGATGGGAAGTTGACCAGAGAGCATTGCAATGGTTCATCTGACGACATCAGCATGAATTAAGGTTTCAGCAGCAAATGGGGCTGGTTGAGCGCAGCTAAACAGCTGGCTTCTAATGCAGAACAATGCCAGCAGCGCGGGTTCAATTCCCGTACCGGCCTCCCCAAACAGATGCTGGATGTGGTGACTAGGGGCTTTTCACAGTAACTTCATTGAAGACTATTTGTGACAATAAGCGATTATTATTATGGTGGAGGTATATTAATGATTGAAAGACATAGGCATCAGAAACTCAACTCAATGTTGAATACAACAACAAAGTTGCAGTCTAGTTCAGCCTGAGATGATACCCAGAGAGGAGAATACAATGGTCTATAATGTCAAAGGTCGCAGAAAGAACAAGGAGGGAAAATACCCCCCAGTCATGGTCAAAGGGTGCCATTTTTACAGGTCGTTGCTGACAGCTATAGCCTCCTAGAGCAAGCCATTCAAGCCAGCAGACTAGGTAGGCATGCATTGCCAATGAGCAACCACACCTATCCACTCCCCAACCTCCCCAGCTGTGTCTTTTCCTACTATTGTGCGCTAGGAAATAAAGCAGAGAGGTGTGATTGGTTGTCATGCCTTATATGGAGAGGACAGAAGAACAGCTTTTAAGGAAGATGGCTGTGAGGCATGTGTGCGACAGGGCAGTAGGCTGAGGATGAGTTTACATCTTGACTGCTTGGTTGGGGATGTGAGAGGGCTAGAAGAGTGGAATGAGTGGATCTGTAAGGTGTGTTGTTCTGAGGAGTGCTGTCCAAGAGAAGGGCAGAGTGTGGGGCTTGGCATCTGAAGGTGTTATGCCACTCTCTTTCCTGCCCTTGAACAATCTTGGACCCTTTTGATGCAATGTCTCCAGTTTGGAGAGAGAGAGAGCATTCCTGCTGCTGCCTTCCTCAGCCATTTCAATCCAAATCTGCTTGGTTGGAGAGATTATCCTGTTCCCCTCGACATTGAGAATGATCACCTCACTGTACTTTCTGCGATCCTGCCTCCGGACAAGGCAAGGTGGAAGGACACAGGAAGCAGCCTTCTCGGGTTTCCATTCCGATGGGTGATGCAGCTTCAGAAGTCAGAATGCTGAAGACTCTTCTAGCCCATCTCACCGTTTTAATTAAAAATCCTTCCTCTGACTGAATGGACGTGTCATCCCACCTTCTGTCATTGGTCAGGAAATGTGGAAGTGGGATGCTGGAGCTGTAGTTGAATTCAAGAGTCTTGGCAAATCTGTTCCTGGCTTGCAAATGGTCCTGATGTTAAGTCTGGAAAACTTTGCCCCCTTACTTATCTGTACTATTTATTCAGAATAAAAAATAGGTACAGTAGTCTAAAGTTTTGCAATCATAAAATGAAATCAGAGCCTGACTTGCAAAAAAAACTATTACATTTCAACAACTGTTACAGAAACAATTAATTTCTTGTGTCATGTTCCATTTGGGAGAAGAAAAAGCAATGAGCCTGAGCTTAATGAAAGTAGAATATTTAAATAGAAGATCCCACTCATTTTAGTTACAGCAGCAGTTTATAAAGAAAATAAACATAATTTTATTTGATTTGTGGAAAATAATAATTGCTGGAAATTACAGACCACGGAACAAATTAAATGATTCTAAATAGAACATATTCTCGCACCAGTTAAGGGAGTTGATCTCTACCTTAGAGGTTCCAATAATTGGACGGCATGGACTTTTTGTGTTGTTAGATACTACTGTATTTTCCGGTAATTTAGCTACAATATTTATGTTGGTTATCGTCAATATTCAGCCGAAAGTATTGTACAATGTGTGTGAAGTACAGAATGAATGGGCATTTGACAGAAATGTGTTAATTTTTGAACTATACACTTTAATGAAATTATTGTATGGGTAAAAATGGAAATGTAAAAACGATGTAACATTAACTGATGCAGGGAACAAAAATATGGCAGAGAACATTTCTACACATCTTTTTTAGTGTGGCCAATCCATCTACCATGCACATCTTTGGGTTGTGGGGGTGAAACCCATGCAGACATGAGGAGAACGTGCAAACTCCACATGGACAGTGACCCAGGGCTGGGATTCGAACCTGGGTTCTCAGTGCCATAGGCAGCAATGCTAACCACTGTGGCACCGTGTTGCCCCACATTTCTGCATATCTCACCCATCCTGGAGGTATTTTGTATTTATGCTGGATGCCAAAAATAAAATATATTACATTCTCCAGCACATATATTTCCATTCATTTGAAAATTATGCGTTAATACATTTCTACCTTCTTACTTGAATTAAAGACGGGGTGCAGCTCACTGCACAGCAGAGGCCATATTCATGCTTCTGGTCAGTGCAGTGTGTTATGTTACGTGATTGTAATACGTCATTACTCTTTTGCTTACTTCCAGAATGGTCTGATGGTTATAGTTCAGTAAAACTATCAGTCTTCAGTTTAAGCAAATAACATTTCATGAATAACAAATATAAATACTAATGAGTTTGTTCACTCTTCTACAACTATAACTGATGATAAAGTAATCAGAAGAAATATTAATAAAGTTTAACGACACGTGCCAACTGAGCTATATCTCTCTAACACTCTGCTGTCCAGTCACTCCTGATGTGAAGAGGCGGGAAGATCCTCTGAGTTCAGTTTATATACATGGATCTGGTGCTGCCATCTAGTGGATGTCTAGCACTATGATACAGTTGTTAACCCATTACATACCAGCAGATATGCAGATCACCACACAGTGGATATGAGATAGATACTTAATGGAGTTATTGTGTAATACCACAAGTGCAAAAGCCCACGGTGGCACAGTGGTTGGCACTGCTTTCTCACAGCGCCAGGGACCTGGGTTCAATTCTGGCCTTGGTTGACTGTCTGTGTGGAGTTTGCATGCTCTCCAGTTTCTGTGTGGGTTTATCCGGGTGCTCCGGTTTTCTCCAACTGTCCAAATAGGTGAAGGTTAGTTGGAATTACAGGGATAGGGCGGGGAATTGGACCTAGGCAGGGTGCTCTTTCAGAGGGTTGGTGCAGACTCAATGGGCCAAATGGCCTCCTTCTGATCTGTAGGGATTCTAAGAAGTTTTGCGTCTTTCCTTAGGTAATTTCTCAGTTACAGCAGTATTGATTCATCCCATAATATCAACTAATGAATGATGTAATCCAGGGCAGCATGGTAGCACAGTAGTGGTTAGCACAGTTGTGGCTTCACAGCGCCGGGGTCCCAGGATCGATTCCCGGCTGGGTCACTGTCTGTGCAGAGTCTGCACGTTTCCCAATGTCTGCGTGGATTTCCTCCGGGTGCTCAGGTTTCCTCCCACTAGTCCCGAAAGACGTGCTATTAGGTAATTTGGACATTCAGAATTCTCCCTCCGTGTACCCTAACAGGCATCGGAATATGGCGACTCGGGCTTTTCACAGTAACTTAATTACAATATAAGCCTACTAGTGACAATAAAAAGATTATTGTTATAAAGAATAATGTAACCCCAGTGTAGCAATAGCACCCATAAGTGATCTGAACTGTGATTTGTGTTTTCGGCATGTGCTTCTCTAATCATTCAGAATGAAAAGCAAGCTGCAAACCATTAAGCTGCTTTATTTCACACTAAGTAAGCAGGCATATCAATAGTTATGATCATCCTCACTTAATTCAATTAGTCTAACTTATCTTTGCATAATTAGAAAAATGAGCATGTTGCATTTCACATTTTCAATAGGTTGGCTTGCTTGAATTAAATAGGGTATTTCATTCTGAGTCTTGCCAAGGCTTGCCATTGTTGCTTTCTTATTAAAAGCTGAATGATTTTCCAGCTTTTGCTCTGTGTTTCAATCCCTATTTGTATTGCCTGGTTTACACAGCCAGAAGGAAACATCTGCCAGCCAACTCTGCCAAGCACTTGGGACCAGACACCTTCCAACACAGTGAAATATTTATTTATTATTGAACAAGATAATCAATTGTTAGTTCTTTACCGCCTTTAGGGAAAATGAGCATTTTAACCACTTCTTCTAAATTCATGTTTACATTTGTGTGGTTATTTTGCTTAGAAAGCACAATCCTTCAAAATTCCTCAGATCTTTTCTGAAAATTGAGACAGAAAATCCTGAAATATATTGCTCTCATATTCACATACAGATAAAGGACAATATGCAGCCAATTATTTGTAAGGCTATGTCTGTGTCTTCTGCACAGTTAGAAGCAGAAAGAAAAGAGCTCAAAAGATTAGAGAGGATAGGAACGATGAAGAAGTAGAAGAGCAGTGAATGGGTCACATCCATTGTGGTGGTTCAAAAAGTAGGCGATCTGTTCGGATTTATGGAGATAGTCATTTGGTTGTACAGAACTTGTGTTGCTGTGAAAAGGTGCATGTTGTCAAAGCTTATCATCTTGCACTCATCAGGACAATTCACAATAATACCAAAGAGAAAGGAAACAACAATTTGTACTGCATGAGAAGAGAGTGCTGATTGCTTGGCAAAGGGACTCGAACAAATAGAAGTGTTGCCCTGGCAAATATACCAATTAACTCATGACTGACAGTTAACTGTTAAGCTTTGTTTAAATTCAAACCTGGCAGGTTGACTCTGATTGGTTAAAGCATTACCCTGGGGATTGAACCAGAGAATGGCTGCCACCTATATTGTTTTGTTGAAACGGGTGTAATCTGTATACTTGTTCTTTCTGTCTCCAAAAAATAGGACCCTGTGTATTAATACATGTAGCTTCTAGTATGTGTAAGTGTGTGACACTGAGAGTCCAGCTAACAATCCTAAATTAGCTGTCAATGTAATTCTTAGCACATTCAGGATTGTTTAGTAACTGTTGTCCAATCACGGAATCGCATCTAATGTTAGACACTGTGTTTTGAGTTTTGCAAGCATGGTGGGTTGTGCAGTCAGTGCCTTGCAAACAACCAAAGGGACATACCATTTGATAGGCCAGTCTTTGAGATGTATGGCCTAGCATCACACTGGCACTGAACTTTATATCACATTACTCAATTCTGTGATAGGCAGGACGTCATTTTGGCATTCTCCAAAAAATGCTTCTACCAATCAAAGTCCACTTGCCAACCATTCAGCAGTCTCTTCTCGTGAAATATAGACCATTATTCCCTTTACATTTGGTATTCTTGCAAATTGTCCCGATGAAAAGCTTTGACAACATGCCTTTTTTCAGAAATATTTATGGACATCGTAAACAAGCAGCAAACTATGTGATAGAAAATGATACTTCTCCATTGCTTACCAGTGCAGATTTGTTTTCTAATTTAGCCAGTGGGAAGGTATTCAATAAGATAAATTTGCCAGATGTAGGTGTGTAATTTGAATAAACTGACGAGAGCAAAGAGCTGCTTCCCATTCGTGAATACAAAACGTTGTACCAGTACAAAAGATAACCACTTGGGATATCGACTATACCCACTGTGCTGAAGACCATCACAGATCAGGTATTAAATGGGCCAAAAGATGTGCGGCTCTTGTTGACATCGTAAGAGAGCAAAGAGAAGAACAAAGAAAAGTACAGCACGGGAACAGGCCCTTCGGCCCTGTGCCGAACATGATGCCCTAACTACAAACAAAATCTTCTGCCCTCACTCGGTCCATATCCCTTGATTTCATTCCTATTCATGTACCCATCCAGATACGTCTTAAATGTTAAAGAACAAAGTAATTGGCAGTAAGACAGAGAAAGAACACATTGCAAGCTTGAACAACGTATCCAATCAATTTTGATGGCATATCAAAAAGCACAAGTCTGATTCATGGTGGTGGAGGCTGATACATAGGAACATAAAAAATAAGAGCAGGAGGTGGCCATTCGACCCTTCGAGCCTGCTCCTTATGATCATGGCTGATCATCCAACTCAGTAACCTGTTCCCGCTTTTCCCCCATATCCATTGACCCCTTTAGACCCAAGAGCTAACTCTTTCTTGAAAATATACAGGGCTGGCTTCTCCATCAGCAGGATCCTCCACTTCGCCGACAGCACATTCATGCCCATAGATTTCTTGATGGCGTGGGGATACCCACAATGGGAAACCCCATTGGCCGGCTGTCGGGACAAAGGCTCCTGCTGCCGGCCGGGAGGCGCCGCTCCAGAAAATGAGTGCGGCGGGGCGGAGAATCTCGCTCATAACGTTTTGGCCTCAACTGCTTTATGTGGTAGAGAATTTCACAGGCTCGCCACTGTCTGGGTATACATTTCCAGCCACTGAGCTCTATGTGAATTATTTCAAATACATGAATGGCATGCTGGTGTCTGCCAGAGAAATTAGTGAAGCAGCTCCCAAAGATGTGTTGCTCAGTTGACTGCTCAAGTATGGCATGAATGGCTGGCCTAAAGAGTGTGGTGATGAGCAATTGCAGGACTACTTCGCAAGTAAAAATTATTTGAAGGTAGATTCAGGCTGTCTCCAGTGGTGTTTAAGAGTGATTGGACGAGATTCTCTGCCTCCTCGTGGCATGTTTCTTGGCTGCAGGACACAGCCTGCTATTGGCTGGCGGGGGAACTGTCAATGAGCTTTCTCGTTGAATCCATTCACCCCACCAGGAAGCCCATGAAAGGGGCCAGAAGATCCCACCAATGTGAATAGATGGAAGTTCTCGCCCAATAATTATCCTACTGAAATTTAGATTGTTGCAGGAACTTCATCAAGGCACACAGGGCTCATTTCCACCTTCTTATCTCCTTTGGTATCCAGAAATTGATAGAGATATTGAAGAGTTGGTGAAAAGTTGCGAAGTGTGTCTCGGAATGAAAAATTATTCAAAAAAAGTTTTTCTAATTCTGTGATCAAACAGGAAATAACTGGAGATGAGTACATATTGACGAAAGAAAATTTTGTTTGAGTCAATACTCTATGCCCAATACCACAAGTGCCAAAACTATTGAGGTTTTCAGAAGTTAGGTTGCAACTAAAGGGTTGCCAGAGGTGTTGATGTTAGAAGATTTTGAAATACTTCTGAGTAAGAATGGAGACAAAATACACTCTAATATTATCATATCACCCAGCATCTAATGGTGCTGCAGGAAGAAGTGTGCAGATTCTGGGGGAGTCTTTGGAGAAGTATTTGCTTAGTTACAAACTTGACAGTGATTTCCATGTTTCTCTTTGACATGAGTTAGGCAATTTTTGGTTCTTTTACAGAATAACTGCAGTCTGCAACAGGTTGCGCACCTTATGATTTAATGTTTCAACACGCTCCCAGGACAAGGTTTAGTTTGCTTAAGCATGATGTCAATAGCAAAGTAAGAAAAGTCAAATCAGTAGATACTGAAAGTTTGCTAGCATCACAGAAGCTACAGGTAGAATGAAGTGCTTTGGGGTGTTTGATTAAACCAAATCAATCAGTGTCACAATCCTATTCATTAAATGGAGTTCGTAGTCAAAGTCATAGTTCAGGGGCGCGATTCTCCGACCCCCCCCGCCGGGTCGGAGGATCGCCGGGGGCAGGAGTGAATCCCGCCCCCGCCGTGTCCCGAATTCTCCGCCACCGGAGATTCGGCGGGGGCGGGAATCGCACCGCGCCAGTCGACAGAAATCGTGCCGGTCGGCGGGCCCACCCACGGCGGTTCTCCGGTCCGCGATGGGCCGAAGTCCCGCCGCTGTCAACCCACGCTAGCTGGCATGGATTGAACCACCTTTCGAACTGCGGGACAAGGCGGGGCGGGCGTGCTCCGGGGTCCTGGTGGGGGGCGCGAGGCGATCTGGCCCCGGGGGGGGGGGCCCCCACGGTGGCCTGGCCCGCGATCAGGGCCCACCGATCCACGGGCGGGCCTGTGCCGTGGGGGCACTCTTTTCCTTCCGCCTTCGCCATGGTCTTCACTATGGTGGAGGCGGAAGAGACCCCCTCCACTGCGCATGCGCGGGGATGCCGTGAGCGGCCGTTGACGCTCCCGTACATGCGTCGCACGGCAAAGTAATTTCCGCGCCAGGTGGCGGGGCGCCAAAGTCCTTTCCCGCCTGCCGGCGGGGCGGAAATCAGTCCGGCGCGGGCCTAGCCCCTCAAGGTGAGGGCTCGGCCCCTCAAGATGCGGAGAATTCCACACCTTTGGGGCGGCGCGATGCCGGACTGATTCACGCTGTTTTTGGCGCCAGTCGGCGAACATCGCACCGATTGCGGAGAATCCCGCCCCAGGTTTGGCACAAGCAGCGATGTTGACAGTGTAGAAATAAGCTAAAGAAAATTGAAGGAGAAACCCAGACAGAAATTGAAAGAGCCCAGATAGTTTCAATTAACTTGTGGGAAGGAAGAAGAAAAAAAGTTGTTCTTTTCATTATTCTTGTCAAATGATAATATTTTTGTTACACACAGGCCTGAATTTTCCAGATGGCGGGGTTTCATTTCCCGCCGCCTCCGAATGCTGCACAACCATTTCACACTCCAATGAAAATGGCTGCAGGTGGGGCTTCTGCCTCTCAATCGAAAGGATGTCCTGCCTGTTCCCCACCTCCCCGCTCCCCCACCCACATCCCACCTGAGATGTAACTCTGCAGATTTTTGGCCTACCCCCCCCCCCCCACCCCCACACACACACACAAGCTCAATCATTTCACTAGAGGTTAGGTGGAAGAGGTTAGGTGGGAAACAGTCCTTAAACTGCCAATAACTGGCTACTTAAGTGCCTCAATTTGAACAAGGTGTGGGGGTGAGGGGGCTTCCTATCCAAGGCCTTTCCCGCCGCAACATGAAATCATTCGGCTGGATTTTTCAGCCCTTCCCACCGATGGGATTTTCTGGTCCCTCCTAAGCCGTCTCCTGCTGCGAGAGTGGGCCATGCAAAACGTTGTAGACTTTGGTCGGACCAGAAGGTCCTGCCGACGGACAATGGCCATCTGCCACTGCCATGGAAAACCTTCCTAGTGTGTGTGTGGTGGTGGTGAGGCGGGGAGGGGGGGGGGGGGCGCGGGTCGGTGCTGGTGGTGGCTGGAATGGGAAGGGAATCTGGGAAGAGTTTCAAACCGAAGGCATTAAAATCAATTCCTGGCAGATTCTATGCACACTTGTTGGCTATTAATAGAGACTAGCAGTCAGAAAGTCACAAGACCTGGCAGCTAAGCTTATTATTTATGGTATTAAAACTTGCTTTCTGGTATCTTCTTCAGCCCGCTACTGGCTCCCTTTACCCCACTGATTTGAGGGCAGTTCCTGGATGACTCCATTGCCAGCTTGTAGATGCCCCTTCGCCAGAATGATAAGAGAAAGAAACAAGGGATCAAGAATACTCCCACCCAATTTATTTACATAAAAGCAATGAGCATAGACTCAGTGCAGGCCAAACTCAATGCATCCTCCTTCCCAACACTGTCCCCATCCTAACAGTTCCTCCCTGAGGTCATCAAAAACATTATGCCTGGAAGATGGGTGTTCCTAGAATGAAATACCAACACATTTAACCCATAAATCTTTATATACATTTTCAATAGACAACGATATCCCAAGGTTTAAGTATATCAGCTGCATCTGAAAACAACTATTGTCTATGTGGAAGAAGTGAGTAAAATATAGCCTGGAGAAAGCTGTCACTTTCCAGGGAGAGGGGCCTGCCTCTGTTAATGGACTGATGATATTCAAAATCTAATTGTTCCACAGGTTTCTTAAAGATCATTGAAAAATAATCCCCAAGATTTTCCCTGCACCATTTGATGGGAATTTACGTGGTGATTGCCACAATAGTTCAAGTTGTCATGCCATATGAAAATTGCTGTAAACTTTCAGTTCCAGCTCAGTAAACAAATCTTCAGACAGCAAAAGGGTTGCTGTTCATATCCCAATAGATTCACTTAATAGAAATAATTATTATAATTATCTTGCGTTTTTTTCAAAGGAAGATGTCAGGAATGAAAGGACTGTTTTGATCTGCATTGACAAAAGCATGACAGAAGAAACCAAGTGAAACTATTCTGCCATTACTTTTCAATTGTTTGCTTCAATGCTTTAAAGGTGAGATAGAACTCCTTGACATAGAAAATTACTTATATAACGATTATCAAACAAAATTGTAGGCCCAGAACCTCCAATCTCATGGAAGGGGGGGGGGGGGTAACCTGTGGTACCCTGGATGTTCTCCCCAGGAAGTCCCCACAAATGGACTGCACAGAAATGCCTAGGAAGTTCAAATGTATGTTGGGTAATTGCCCTGCACTAGGGACCAGCAATACCCTGATTTAAATCAGAGACTTTGGATGGTTGCTCTTACCCAGGAACAATTAGATTTAAAACCTTGTGGGTAACTATAGTACTGATCCCCCAATCCCACCCCGAACCTATTGACTACACTCCAGACACCTCAACTACAGCCCCAAGCCCCTAACCATCCTCCTGGCCCCCTGACTACTCCATATCCCATTCCAATTGCCCAGCAACCCCCCCCCCCCCCGACTATCCCCAACGATACCTCCCACTCCTGACTACCCTCCCAAATCCCCTACTCTCCTTTACCCTGACCACCTCCACCCTGATTACCCTGACCACTCCTGATTAATCTCCATGACTAACCCCTCTCCCCTCCCACTAACTCGTTTAACTCTCTCTCTTCCCCCCCCCCCCCCCCCCTCAGGCAGTTTAACGTATTGAACAAGTAAATATATGTAATGCTGATTATTCAGGTTTATTTCATTTGCTGCTATGGACTTGTGTCTTTGAAAGAATCTCAATCCTAGTCTTGTCTGCATTATCCAAAGGTGTCTGTACTATGTCTAATTGATAATAGGATGGTGAATAAAATAGTCACTATGATCTGGGGCAATCTCACAAAGTAAATATAAAAAACAGGCAACGCTGATGAGGACTGGTCAAGTTGGAGAACTAAACTTTGTAATAAATCTAAAGCCAACAACCTCTTGGGAACAACATCTCAGGTTATAATGGACTTTCAATTTGCTTTAATTTTCTTCTTTTTTGACATTGAAGCTGATTTTTAACTGAGAGTTTTACTAACAAAGATGAATGGCACCACAACTGTTTGAAGCAATATTGTGCATTTCATGTGAAAGGCCATCTGTTATGATTTCTGGCAGCAGTATATTTTCCTTTCAGTTATCAGACTTAATGCGTTAGTGTTGCAAGGTATTGTGTTAGTGCTCTGTGCCAATGTCTCCTTCTCCACCTTAGCCATCTGTTAAATATAGGTCAGAAATTTAATATTCTGCACAATAAAAACAATATTCTGCTTGAAGAGACTAAATTTCAACTTCTATAATCTGCTTTCAATAGTGCGATGCTTAATTAAATGCACATTGGATCCTTTCTGACTATTGCAGTCCTGCACGAGTTTAATTATGAAAGATAACTGCTTGAACCAGGATCCAATGCTCAGCTTCTATTATTTTAACAGGTCTTTAAAAGGCAAGGGATTGCCTTATTTAAATGCGCCTTGCCTTATTGAGGTTCTTTCAATCCACTAGTCACTATGGAACATCAGACTACTTTGGCACTGCTAAACCAAGCAAATCTGCATAATATAAATGAATAGCTGCACAAAATAAGTGTTCATTCTTCTTCTTATAAGCTACAAGGAACTAAGTGACAATAAGCCACCTCATTCCTTCATCAGTCTATGTTTCACCTCGGTATCTCCACGTGATTTACTTTCACCACTGCTGGCATTTCAATCAGGTGCCATAAGGGCCAGTATGGTGAATATGGTTGGTTGCGTTTCAGTACAGCACCACCAATGACACCTCCCCCCCCCCCCCCCCGCCCCCCGCAACCCCTGCCAGCCCAACAACTGGCTTCTGATAGCAAGGAATAAACTAAAAGCAGAAAATGCTGGAAATGCTCAACAGATTTGGCAGGATCAGTGGAAGGAGAAACGGAGTTAACCTGTTTCACATCTGTGACTTTTTATCAGAACTGGGAAACATTTTTGTTGTGTTATTCACCCTGGGGTAACACGGGCTGCAACAGGATGCTGACGAATGGTAAAGCAGACACCAAACATAGGTGTTGGTTCAATACGATTTATTGAACTTCTGTAACAATGCACACAGTTGGCTGTGGGTTGACACTCTACTACTCTAAGTGCACTACTCTAACTTACTCGACCAGACTAGATCTGATCCACATGTAGAAGGTGCTGACTGATATATACACCCTGACTGACACCACAGGTGTCACCAGTAGAAAGAGGCGGAGTGCTGATGCCTCGTGTGTTTTATAGTTGGAAGCCCCCCTTGGTGTTCTGTCTGGTGATTGGTTGTGTTCTTTCCTGTATGTTGATTGGCTAACCTGGGTGTCTGTCACTGCCTGTTTTTAACTCGTGATGTGCATGGGTGCATATTATGACATCCCCCTTTTAAAAAATATTTGTCAGTTGCTTAGAGCATATACGGCATATTTACAGATATAACTATTTACAGCAAATGGCTAGTGAATGCATATGTACATGTAAGGTGTCTAGCATGCAGATACAGAACAATATGTACAAAGGAAATATTTATAAGTCCAATCTCTGGGGCTGGCGTTGGATCCTTGTCGACCGCCTGAGAGGTGGAGGTGGGGACGGCGGCGCCTTGACAGGTGGGATTGCAGCCAGATTGGTGGCCTCGTGGAGCGAGGTGTCCGGAAAAGGCATAACAACAGCTGGGAACATGAGATCCAGTGGTGGGCAGGCAAGTTTGCGTAGTGCCCTTCTGTTGTGCCTGACAATGGATCCATCAGCCATGCGAACCACGAACAACCTGGGAGCAGCCTGTCGAACAACAACAGCTGGAGCTGACCAGCCTCCACCAAGCAACTTGATGCGAACAGCATCTTCCGGAGAGAGCACAGGCAAATCAGTAGCACGAGCATCGTATGTCAGCTTTTGCCGGTTTCTGAGTTGCTGCACCTTTTGCAGCACTGGGAGGTGATCCAGGTCAGGTAAATGAATGGCCGGAACAGTCGTCCTCTGGATCCGTGGTGTTACCACGTTCCGAATCCAGCATCTCTTGCTGCACACTTCAAACGCGTTTGCGTTGGAACTGGGATCGCTGGCCCACAATCGGTGGTGCAGATCTGCACAAGGCTGCATAATGGCCAGGCTTCACACAATGTAAACTTCGCCTGCCTCTTGCAGGGCATTGCCGCTTTAAGTGGGCGGTGCCGCAGTTCAGGCACGTCATGATGTTGACGTCGTAACGCTCCGTGCGTCGTCACACATGCGCAGTGCGGTCAGCCGCCGCTCGCACCTGCGCAGTGTGGTCTTCGGCCGCTTCATTTTCCCGTCCGTGGTGCGCATGCGTGGAATCCCGGGAAAAGCGCACAAATTGGCCGCCTTCATCGATCCTAAGGCGCCGCATTCGGACGATGGCCTGTACATGCTCTGCCTCATGGGAGGCAAGTTGATTCTATTCTGCTGATTTAAGGCGGGAGTAGCGACTTTTCGCCTGTTCATGCACTTTACATGTCTCGATGGCTACTGGCAGGGTCATGTTTTTTATTTTTAGGAGCTGCTCCCGCAGGGTGTCGGAGTGGACCCCAAACACGATCTGATCCCTGATGAGGGAATATTAGCAGGATTGCGCTCATATGCGCAGATGAGTTAGAAAGGATTGGAAAGGCTCATCCTTACCCTGAAGGCATTGCTGGAAGACATAGCGCTCAAAGCGCTCGGTTGTTTCGACTTCACAGTGACTGTCGAATTTGGCTAACACCGTCTGGAACTTGGTCTTGTCCTCGCCGTCGGCAAAAGTGAGCGAATTGAAGATTTGGATGGCTTGGTCCCCCGCAGTCGATAGGAGCAGCGTGATTTTTCTGGCATCGGACACGTCCTCGAGGCCTGAGGCCTCAATGTATAGACTGAATTTCTGCTTGAAGACCCACCAGTTGGCGCTGAGATTTCCGGAGATCCGGAGCTGTGGAGGGGCCTGGATCTTCTCCATGCCACTGAAAGGCACTTGCTGGTCGTCACTGACTTATTCAAGGTAAATTACTGAGATGAAGTAGACTCCTGGTATCATGTTATATTATTCACCCTGGGGTAACACGGACTGCAACAGGATGCAGATGAACGGTAAAGCAGACACCAAACGTAGGCGTTGGTTCAATACGATTTACTGAACTTCTGTAACAATGCACACAGCTGGCTGTGGGTTGACACTCTACTACTCTAAGTGCACTAACTTACTAGACCAGGCTAGCTCTTATCCACGTGTAGAAGGTGCTGACTGATATATACATCCTGACTGTCACTACAGTTGTCACCAGTGGAAAGAGGTGGAGTGCTGATGCCTCGTGTGTTTTATAGTTGGAAGTCCCCTTCTGGTGTTCTGTCTGGTGATTGGTTGTGTTCTTTCCTGTATGTTGATTGGCTAACCTGGGTGCCTGTCACTGCCTGTTTTTACCTCATGATGTGCATGGGTGCATATTATGACAATTTTGAGCAAATGAAATAGGAAGAGTGGAAAGAAGAACAAAGTAAAGATCTGTGACAGGATTGATTAAATAACAATGTTCCGTGGTGTAAGGACAAAGGGAGTGGTATTGGCACAAGTGAAGTAACAAGAGATGTGTCTGGAGAAGCTGTGAGTGGCAGGATCTGAATAGCTACCATCAAAACAGCAAGTAATGGATATGGGTAAATGAACAAAAAACAAAACAAATCTGTCATGAAACACAAAACAAAAGGAGAGCAGAGATTATGATTTAACATTGTTTAACTCAGTGTTGAGTCCCAGATGCTGTTGGCTCCCAGTTGGATGATGAGATGTTGTTTCTTAAACTTGCATTAAGTTTCAATGGAACAGTGCAGGAGGACAGGAAATGACTTAAAGCTTAGGGCCATGGATGCGGACTGAACAGAGATGTTCTGTAAATTTGTCATCCGGTCTGCATTTGGTCTGCCCAGTGTAGGGAAGACCACATTAGGGGCAGTGAATACACAATACCAAATTGAATGTCTTACAATAAATCCCTGTTTTCACCTGAAGGGAGTGTTGTCTCTCCTGCACTTGGCTGCCATAAGAAAGGGAAGAGGTGTTGGAGTTGGTGAGGCATGACCAAGTGTTGTGGAGGGAATGATCCTTTCAGAATGCTGACATGGGAGGGGGAACAGGGCGTTGTGTTTGATGGTTGCATCACACTGACGGTGGCAGAAATAGTGGATGGGGATCGTTGAATGTGATGCCATTGTTTCCAGGACTGTCCTGGTCGGTCACTGACTCCTCTTGATATTTCTCCTCCTTGGTCTCCAAACTCATTGTTCCCCAGTCTTGTACAGACCACTTCTACCTCCTTTCCAAAATCTCCAAACAAAACTTTCAGAATTCCAGATGCGAGGCTTACACGCTGAGAAAAATACTCAGACATCAAACTAGAATCCCAGTAGCCACTGTGAAAAAAGGCAAATGGCAAAAGAAGCTTGATCACCCTCCAATGTTCTGACTCAAAACCATACAACCAATGGAAGGCAGATGTGGACATGATGTTGTCACTTACTACCAGAAATAAACCAGATGTATTGTCACTTGCTACCAGAAATAAAAACAAAGTGAAGTATTTTGTGAGATGTAGCCTGTGAGTTGGAGAGTGTTAAATATCTGGTCATTCCATCAGAGATCTGAGATTAAACTTACCAAGAAGATCATCTTCTAAATACTGAGGAGGCATGGAGAGAGTTTGATAGATTTTGAAATAGACTTGGTCAATCCATCGTGGGCATATTGTATAAAGGATTGAAAAAATTCAATTTGGTCAACGCTGGATCAGTACCAGGGCTTAAATTGCTGGTTTGTGCTAATTCTATACAGACAGACTCTTGGTTCTGACTGGTGTTCAGCTCTCGGAGAGGGTGACCCTGTTGGTCAGACGTCTGCTGCCTTGAAAAACTTGCTGGGGAAACAAAAATTTCTATCAGTCATCATGGAACAAATTGAAGCTAAAGTGACAAATGATTGTAGACTTAAGAACCATCCAAATACTGGTTGCAAGTGCTTTGGATTGTTTTGGATTTGCTTATTGTCACGTGAACCGAGGTTCAGTGAAAAATAGTGTTCTGCATACAGTACAGACAGATCATTCGTACATGCAAAGAAAATACATAGGGCAGGCATAAAATGCGCCGGCTCGGAGAATACCCGGAGGACGCCGGAATCGTGCCCCGACGCCGGCTTACCTATTCACCGGCACCGATTCTCGGGTGCTCGTGGGATCATTGCCGCGCCGGTCGGGGGCCATTTAAAGCGGCCCCCCCGGCGATTCTCTGGGCCCCGATGGGCCGAGTGGCCGCCGAGTTCGGCCGAGTCCCGCTGGCGTGGGTTACTCAGGTCCCACACGGCGGGACCTGGAAAGTGTGTCTGCAGGGCCCATCCTGGGGTGGGGGGGGGCTATCCGACCCCGGAGGGGGTGTCCTCCAAGGTGTCCTGGCCCGCGATTGGGGCCTACCAATTGTCAGGCGGGCTGGTTCAGTGGGGGCCAAGGTTCCTCCGCACCGGGACCCTGTCGGGCTCCGCCTTATTGCCCGTGGGCCGGCGCGGAGACGGGAACCCATGCTGCGCATGCGCGGAATCATGCCAGCCGTTCCAAGCATGTGCGAATTCGCGCCGGCCGTTCCGTGCCGGCTGAAGCTGCGGGGACCACTCCGACGCTGCACTAACCCCCAAGGAAGGGGAGCATTCCTCATTATCGGGGACCATTGACGCCGGAGTGGTTGGCGCCACTTTTCACGCCAGCGTCAGAACTTGACCACGGGATTGGAGAGTCCCCGCCATAGACACAAGCATCGGATGAAGCATACTCAGTAGAGATGATGTGTGAAGAGATCAGATCAGTCCATAAGAGCACTGAGACCGGGACACATCACTCAGTGAGTAAGTCATGTCCCTCACTGCCTCAGCCATGTTCCTCTGGAACTGTGCAATGTCCCTCTGAAACCATGCCATCTCTCTCTGTGCCTCTGATATGTCCTTCTGTGACTGGCCAATATTCTCAATGCCCTCAACCATGATCCCTTTTGAATGGACCAAGTTCCGGAGCTTTGCAGCAATGGCCATGTGGACCCAGGGCATGCATTCCTGTGACTGGGCTCCCTGTCCAGTGCCTCAGCTATCGACTGCACAGTGTGCCCCAAGTTTTGAATGTCTTGACCTATGACTATGACATCTTGACCTAAAGTTTCCATCGTGGATGTCACCCATTCATTGTTGGCCCAGGCACCACACATTGTAGGCACAATCCCCTGCACCTGAGTGTGGTTGGACTACTATAGCTGCATCTGCAGACACTGGAAGGTTGCTGATGCCCCCCTCTTGTAAACCCTGGCTCTGTGTTTGCATCTGTATCAGTGATGGAATGATACTTTCCAGAAGCGCAGGAAGTGGGGGCAGGTCTCCCCTGTGCCGTCTTCTTGGCTGGAATAAGAGTGTGTGGCGAGTGGAGTGCTTATAAGTAGCTCCAGCTTGTCAGCCTCTCCGACACCAATTCAGGCAATTCAGCCCCAAAGTCAACACCAATCCTGGCCAAAAATACAGGATGGTCCCTTTTGAATGCCAAGAGAGGTGGGAAGGTGTGTTTGGTTGTTTTATTTTCTTCTTTCCTGGTTGGTGGGCATCATGGGCAAGGCCAGCATTTTTTGCCCATCTCGAATTGCCTTTGAACTGGGAGACTTGCTCGGCCATTTCAGAGGGCAGTTGATAGTGAATCACATTAATGTGGATCTAGATTGACATGTAGCCCAGACCAGCTATTGATAGCAAATGTCCTCCCTGAAGGGGCGAACAAGATGGATTTTTACCATAATTAACAATAAGTTCATGGTTACCATTACTGATATTAGCTTTATATTTTCAGAATAATTGATTGAATTTGAATTCCACCAGCTGCTGTGGGATTTGAACCTCTGTCCCCAGAGCGTTTTCCTGGGCCTCTAAATTACTCATCCAGTGACATTGTAAGTAGATTGTAAATCTACTGTAAATTGTAAATTGTAGATACACCACCAACTCTCTCATGGCGTAACATTGGAGGTGGTAGAAGAAGATCCCTTGAATGTAGAGGTTGGCAGAGGAAGGTGAAGATGAGAATAATCCTGTCGTGATTCTGGCAGGGAGGGGATGGGTGAGTTGGAAAATAAGGGAAATTGAATGGCCATGGTCGAGGTCCTGTCAACCTGGAACTGAGAGGAATTCCCAGTTGAGGAAAGGGAAGATGTATTGGATACACTGGAATTAAAGGTGGATCATCAGAACAGATAGAACGGAGATGTATGAACTTGGAGAATGGAAAGGAACCCTTACAGAGACCAATGTGGGAGGAAATGTAGTCAAGGTAACTGTGAGAGCCAATGCGCAAATATTGGTCGTTAGGCTAATTTCCAGAAATGAAGATAGAGAAATCAGGGAAGGAAAGCACTGAAGATGGACCATGTGAAATAAGGGAAGGGTGGAAATTGGAACAATATTGATCAAATGTTCACGTTTGACATGAGACAGCAAACTATATAATACAGTCACCAATGTACCAGAAAGGTGAGGGTGGGGACCTGATTAGGACTGGAAAAAACTCACATATCTCAACCAAAGGGGAGGCATCGCCCCGTATCACCGGTTTCCAATGCAACACCTTTTTTGGGAAAAGGAGTGAAAGGAGGTGTTCAGTGTGAGAACAAGTTCAGCCAGACAGAGGAGGGTGGTAGTGCTGAAGACTGTTGGGAGTCCGTCAAGGCAAGGAAACTGTGGGGAGGATCTTTGGAAAATTGTTGATGTAGTTGGGAGGAAAGAGTCAAAATAGGATGAAATAAGTTCTGTCAGGCAAATAGTGACTGAAATGGTGCTTCTGCCAGGCCAGCCCTGTTTAATGATCATGGGAAGAAGGCAGAAGCAGGCTGTAAGAGGTTGGGGGATGGTGAGGTTGCAAGCTGTGGTGAGGAGATCTCCAGAGAAGAGGATGTCAGTGATTTTACGATCGCCATAAAGACTGATAACTTTTAAAAGGAAATTCAAACTTGCAATTAATAGCTGAGCAGATGACACAAGGTTTCACATTTTTGGATGCTTACTGTAGAAAATAGACTAAAAGCACTATTGATTCAACACCATTTTTATAAGGCAACCTGTACTTTAACCTACAAAACAGAACTTCTAACACAACGAAAAAAGTCAGTCATAAATAAACATTACACTATTCTTTAAGTAAACGTTCAATTCTCTCAAAACTAGTTTCAGAGTTCTCTAGAGTTTGATGAAAAAATGAGTGGCAATCTCATTGAAAATTACAAAATTCTTAAAGAGCTCAACAAGGTATCGGATCGTGTTTTCCGGGTCCTTAGGGGGGAGGGGGAGCAGCCCCAAGTCGTGGTCCACATTGGCACTAACGACATAGGTAGGAAAGGGGACAAGGATGTCAGGCAGGCTTTCAGGGAGCTAGGATGGAAGCTCAGAACTAGAACAAACAGAGTTGTTATCTCTGGGTTGTTGCCCGTGCCATATGATAGTGAGATGAGGAATAGGGAGAGAGAGCGATTAAACACGTGGCTACAGGGATGGTGCAGGCGGGAGGGATTCAGATTTCTGGATAACTGGGGCTCTTTCTGGGGAAGGTGGGACCTCTACAGACAGGATGGTCTACATCTGAACCTGAGGGGCACAAATATCCTGGGGGGGAGATTTGTTAGTGCTCTTTGGGGGGGTTTAAACTAATGCAGCAGTTTGGGGGGGTTTAAACTAATGGGAACCTGGATTGTAGTTTTAGGGTAAGGGAGAATGAGAGTATAGAGGTCAGGAGCACAGATTTGACGTCGCAGGAGGGGGCCAGTGTTCAGGTAGGTGGTTTGAAGTGTGTCTACTTCAATGCCAGGAGTATACGAAACAAGGTAGGGGAACTGGCAGCATGGGTTGGTACCTGGGACTTCGATGTTGTGGCCATTTCGGAGACATGGATAGAGCAGGGACAGGAATGGATGTTGCAGGTTCCGGGGTTTAGGTGTTTTAGTAAGCTCAGAGAAGGAGGCAAAAGAGGGGGAGGTGTGGCGCTGCTAGTCAAGAGCAGTATTACGGTGGCGGAGAGGATGCTAGATGGGGACTCATCTTCCGAGGTAGTATGGGCTGAGGTTAGAAACATGAAAGGAGAGGTCACCCTGTTGGGAGTCTTCTATAGGCCTCCAAATAGTTCTAGGGATGTAGAGGAAAGGATGGCGAGGATGATCCTGGATAAGAGCGAAAGTAACAGGGTAGTTATTATGGGAGACTTTAACTTTCCAAATATTGACTGGAAAAGATATAGTTCGAGTACATTAGATGGGTCGTTTTTTGTACAGTGTGTGCAGGAGGGTTTCCTGACACAATATGTTGACAGGCCAACAAGAGGTGAGGCCACGTTGGATTTGGTTTTGGGTAATGAACCAGGCCAGGTGTTGGATTTGGAGGTAGGAGAGCACTTTGGGGAAAGTGACCACAATTCGGTGACGTTTACGTTAATGATGGAAAGGGATAAGTATACACCGCAGGGCAAGAGTTATAGCTGGGGGAAGGGCAATTATGATGCCATTAGACGTGACTTGGGGGGGATAAGGTGGAGAAGTAGGCTGCAAGTGTTGGGCACACTGGATAAGTGGATCAGCTACTGCGTGTTCTTGATAAGTATGTACCGGTCAGGCAAGGAGGAAGGCGTCGAGCGAGGGAACCGTGGTTTACCAAAGAAGTGGAATCTCTTGTTAAGAGGAAGAAGGAGGCCTATGTGAAGATGAGGTGTGAAGTTTCAGTTGGGGCGATGGATAGTTACAAGGTAGCGAGGAAGGATCTAAAGAGAGAGCTAAGGCGAGCAAGGAGGGGACATGAGAAGTATTTGGCAGGAAGGATCAAGAAAAACCCAAAAGCTTTCTATAGGTATGTCAGGAATAAGCGAATGACTAGGGAAAGAGTAGAACCAGTCAAGGACAGGGATGGGAAGTTGTGTGTGGAGTCTGAAGAGATAGACGAGATACTAAATGAATATTTTTCGTCAGTATTCACTCAGGAAAAAGATAATGTTGTGGAGGAGAATGCTGAGACCCAGGCTAATAGAATAGATGGCATTGAGGTACGTAGGGAAGAGGTGTTGGCAATTCTGGACAGGCTGAAAATAGATAAGTCCCCGGGTCCTGATGGGATTTATCCTAGGATTCTCTGGGAGGCAAGGGAAGAGATTGTTGGACCCTTTGTTCAAAAAGGGGAGCAGAGACAACCCCGGCAACTATAGACCGGTGAGCCTCACGTCTGTAGTGGGTAAAGTCTTGGAGGGGATTATAAGAGACAAGATTTATAATCATCTCGATAGGAATAATATGATCAGGGATAGTCAGCATGGCTTTGTGAAGGGTAGGTCATGCCTCACAAACCTTATCGAGTTCTTTGAGAAGGTGACTGAACAGGTAGACGAGGGTAGAGCAGTTGATGTGGTGTATATGGATTTCAGCAAAGCGTTTGATAAGGTTCCCCACGGTAGGCTATTGCAGAAAATACGGAGGCTGGGGATTGAGGGTGATTTAGAGATGTGGATCAGAAATTGGCTAGCTGAAAGAAGACAGAGGGTGGTGGTTGATGGGAAATGTTCAGAATGGAGTTCAGTTACAAGTGGAGTACCACAAGGATCTGTTCTGGGGCCGTTCCTGTTTGTCATTTTTATCAATGACCTAGAGGAAGGCACAGAAGGGTGGGTGAGTAAATTTTCAGACGATACTAAAGTCGGTGGTGTTGTCGATAGTGTGGAAGGATGTAGCAGGTTACAGAGGGATATAGATAAGCTGCAGAGCTGGGCTGAGAGGTGGCAAATGGAGTTTAATGTAGAGAAGTGTGAGGTGATTCACTTTGGAAGGAATAACAGGAATGCGGAATATTTGGCTAATGGTAAAGTTCTTGGAAGTGTGGATGAGCAGAGGGATCTAGGTGTCCATGTACATAGATCCCTGAAAGTTGCCACCCAGGTTGATAGGGTTGTGAAGAAGGCCTATGGAGTGTTGGCCTTTATTGGTAGAGGGATTGAGTTCCGGAGTCAGGAGGTCATGTTGCAGCTGTACAGAACTCTGGTACGGCCGCATTTGGAGTATTGCGTACAGTTCTGGTCACCGCATTATAGGAAGGACGTGGAGGCTTTGGAGCGGGTGCAGAGGAGATTTACCAGGATGTTGCCTGGTATGGAGGGAAAATCTTATGAGGAAAGGCTGATGGACTTGAGGTTG
Source organism: Scyliorhinus torazame (assembly GCF_047496885.1). Classification (NCBI taxonomy): domain Eukaryota; kingdom Metazoa; phylum Chordata; class Chondrichthyes; order Carcharhiniformes; family Scyliorhinidae; genus Scyliorhinus; species Scyliorhinus torazame. The sequence continues at coordinate 111,773,961 of NC_092721.1, forward strand.
TTTTCGTTGGAGAGAAGAAGGTTAAGAGGAGACTTAATAGAGGCATACAAAATGATCAGGGGGTTAGATAGGGTGGACAGTGAGAGCCTTCTCCCGCGGATGGAAATGGCTGGCACGAGGGGACATAGCTTTAAACTGAGGGGTAATAGATATAGGACAGAGGTCAGAGGTAGGTTCTTTACGCAAAGAGTAGTGAGGCCGTGGAATGCCCTACCTGCTACAGTAGTGAACTCGCCAACATTGAGGGCATTTAAAAGTTTATTGGATAAACATATGGATGATAATGGCATGGTGTAGGTTAGATGGCTTTTGTTTCGGTGCAACATCGTGGGCCGAAGGCCCTGTACTGCGCTGTATCGTTCTATGTTCTAAGGTAGACGCAGGAAGGATGTTTTCCCCAAACTAGCTCTCTGTGGCACTACATAACCACATAGTTCGATACTGTGCTGTTCTTTTTTCATGCAGAATAGGTCACGAGTCCTATCTGACAACATCTTTCACCTCTGGGATGCATGGGTAACATCAACAAAACACACTTCTATAAACTGTCTCTCTCTCTCTCTCTCCATTTTTGTTTAGCCAGCTCACAGTTGCCTCCAAGAAGTCTTGTTTCAATTTCTGCCAAACAGCGAACCTGGTCTCTTTCTGAGAGTGATTTGTTTCTTATCCTCACAAGAATTCTCTGTGTGCTTCTTTCTGTATCTGTCTATTTTTGCTGTGTCTGCATCTGAACGCTGGCTGCCAACGCTGTCCAGCTCCTCTGCTCATAGCTCTCATTTGTATCTGCAGCTCTCCTTTGTGTCTTCCAGATATACAGCTTTAGTATCTTAACTTATTTCCAGTTGGCACTGCTTCCAGGTCATATGTTTCCTGGTCACATGGACCTGTATTCCTTGTTGTTCAACAGTATTATAGTTAATACTATCACAATTTTTAAAAATTAATTAAAACATTTTTTTTAGAGTACCCAATTCATTTTTTCCAATTAAGGGTCAATTTAGCGTGGCCAATCCATCTACCCTGCACATTTTTGGGTTGTGGGGGCAAAACCCATGCAAACATGGGGAGAATGTGCAAACTCCACATGGACAGTGACCCAGAGCCGGGATCGAACCTGGGACTTCAGCGCCGCGAGGCCACAGTGCTAACCCATTGCGCCACAGTGCTGCCCTTGATCCTATCACAATTGATACAAACTGTCTTTGAAAGAGTTACAAATTCCAAAGACCTGTTAAAGAAATTATAAATTATACATTTTCTTTACTTCTTTGTTTCTGGGTCAAAGGTTGTCACAATAAGACAATCATTTCCAGAAGGTCAGTGGATCTGAAGTTAACCCAGTCAAGGCATTTGTGTATCTCCTAAACGAAACTTGATGTTTCTCATCCGATTGCTACATAAGGATCAATCTCATCAGGTGTTGAAAATTAGTGGGAAAAAAGGAAATTGCAAGTTACGTAGACAATTTGCTCACCTTTGTTGGCAATGTTTAAAAATCCTGCTAAAGGATGAAGGTGTGGTTGAGGAAGAGCATACAAAGTTGATAGATGAGATTTGAGAGAGTTGGCAAAATAATTAACAAAAGAGATAATGGTGAGATGAGAAAAAAATGTTTCTTTTCTGGAGCGAATGGTTCGGATCTAGAATGCCAGAGTGTGATGAAAGCACATTCAATTATTGCTTTAAAAAGAGAATTGGACAATTATCTGAAGAGAAACAGGCCTACAGGGAAAGGTTTGGAGGTGGAGGGGGTCTCGGGGAGTTTCTCCTGCAAATAGCTGGACAGGATGGACTGAATTGCCTCCTCAGTGCTGTAAATTATTCAACAATTCTCTGATTTTAAGTTTGCTATCTGCAAAAGGTATTGGAGAACATCATCACATCCTATTGTATGCCTCACATTGGCATCTGACATTAACAGGTGGTTACCAAGAATCTAACCAGATGCAACAAAGACAGAAATATTTCTGTTCTCCATCTGTGGATCCATTGACCAGATTTTCTTTTCTGACAATAATGCAGTTTTAAACATCATCAGAAACCTGGCCAGGATTATGCTGGGATGCACCTTAGTTTGGAACTAAATGATCCAAAATATTTGGGGATATAAAAAAGTTCCATAACAATCATTGACAACTTTAGTAGAGCTGAACTCGGAGGTTAAATCACTTATTTTGCATCTTTTATGATTCAATTAGTCACGTAGGATTATGTCTCAATATATATTACAGTTAACCTCAAATAATCTTTAATGTTATTGTGTCTCCAGACCACTTAAAGAAGTTGCACATTGAAGATGAGGAGTGTTTGAAGTATAAGGAAGCAAAGAATAATTAAAATATTTTCTTAGATATTAAAAAGTACAAATGAGGGTATCGTGGGCGATTGATAGAAGGATATGGCACCAGGAAGTGCTGAGGGTTTTGGCCAAGGGTGGTATCAAAACCGGTACAGGCATTGAAGGCTGAAGGGCCTATTCCTGTGCTTCCTTGTTCTTTGTTCTTTGATGTTAACAAGATCAAGTTTCTGCATTGCTGTAATCAGTGATCTGGACAGATATTGCAATCAATATTGCATCCCGAAAAGAAACTTAACCCTGTTTTATTTCAAAAAGAGTTGCCCTGGCTTTCTGCTGAAATCTATCTAGTATTGCCAAATGTTAAATTTGCCATGAACCAGTTCAATCAGGCAATGTTATATTTTTTAAAATTAGTCTCAAAATATGTTCTTTGATAAAGTTAAGAATGGTGACTTGGTGCAGTTATATTACTAAAGCTAAAAATAGAATTTTTCCAAAAAATACAAAGCTTTAATCATAGTGCCAACCCACCTGTGAGTAACCATTTGCTCAGTGGTCAGTTACTCAGTGAATTAAAGCAATTATAGTTAACAACTTTGAAAACAGCATAACCATTAGAGCTTCCTTAAAGGTTTGCCAACAAGTGTAATTAGTGGAAGCCCTTATTGATGATTCATTCACCCTGGGGCATGGCCAGTTTTGCACGTGAGGCCAGATTCTAGCACAACTTTTCTTTCGACAATCTGATTTCAGGTGAATTGCATGAAATAAACAACACAACCCATCAGAAACTCTACCCTATACATGTCATTGCTCAGCTACAGATTGTACACAAACATGCACATTGAAGGTAAGTTACAGAATTTAGCGATTACATTATTTGCTTTCAATTACAAATATTGTGCTATGACTCAGAATTAATTAATACAGCTAAAGTGTTGGAAATCTGAAACCTGTCTGTTTATTCCCTACTACAACTTCAAATTTTAATCACTTGTATTTATTTACAGAGGCATCTGACTACTTTTTTATATCACCTTAGCCACATACAAACAAATGATACATTCAGAATGGGTGCATCAATTGGCATTTAATTAGTGAAGTGCATACACAGTTTTGCTGACAGTTTAACAAATTCCAACAATTTATGAACTGGTAGAAGTAGAAATTCTTAAGCACACTGAATAATCCCCACAGTATATTAAATTAATCTATTTTGTGACCTAACTCTTGATTTACTATGTCACAAAAATTGCATATACATTATGATCTTAAATTTTGAAGAGCAACATTTATCAAACTTTATCAACATCTGTTCATCAGTTTCTTAATAACCTAGACAATTGCTATCCTCACAAATCATATGTAATTGGCAATACTCAACATCTTCCTTTATTAATTTTAATAATTGTTTCAGTGTTTCTTGTTCATGCTACTTTAAAGAATAAATAAGCATCTTGATTTTATTAAATTTCACATCTGTCCTCTTTCCTGTACTTTTCACTTAGGTTTCAATAACTATGACCCCATAGGTTCAAGCAGACACATTTGTAACACAGGCAATGAGATTAATATAGCAGCCACAGCACAATCTGAGATACTATGAGACGTGCAAAGTATAATTTGAAGTAACTCCATGTCTAAAGTATTCCAAGTACTTTATCGGGATGTAAGTGGATCGATGCACTAGAGCGTGTTAGCAAACAGACCAAGGATGGTGTGGTAGCATGGCCCCTTTGAAGGGCGGGCCTGGCAGTCCATGTGACCAGCTCAGGGCCTATCACGCGGGAGCATGCAAACCCCAACCAATGGGGAAACAGCACAGGGTCCTGGGAGCGGGGTCCCGGCAGAGTGGAACATGGAGCCAGAGAGTGAAGACCTGATTAGTGACTCTGTGCTCGTCTATAGTCTACCTTTACTTGTTACCAATAAACCCTTGTTCAGTAACACTGTAAGCCTTCCCAGTATTGCCTCGAGCCACCACAACGTTGATGAGATAAAGTGGATCAGATCAATTGCAAGTCCTCAGTAATTCAGAATTCGAGGGGGAAAGAAAAACCTCCAAAATAAACAGAGAAACCGGAAAGTGTCAATGGCATCATAAAACAATGAATAAAAAATGCCCATGATTGGGAAGCTTGACCCATTCGTCCAGGGGGAGGAAGACTGGAGACAGTATACATATTTTTTCACAGCAAACAAAATAAGGGGGGAGGATGAACAGAATGTTATTCTATTAATGGTATGTGGGTCCCAGACCTACAACCTCAGAAGGAATTTAATGTCCCCTGAGGCACCCAACACAAAGTTGTTCGACCAGTTGTTGGCGTTGCCAGGTTAACAGGCGCAGAGGAAGTTCAGCCATGGTCCCACGATCAGGGTCGCAGTAAGTAGTCAGGAAAGAAAATAGGTTGTCAGCCCAGATGTCAAGATGATTTCTACCAATAAGGGAGAGAGCACCCCCAAGAAGTGTGCCACTGCAGAGAGATTATTTGTTCTCGGAGTAATAGGTAGGGTAATGTCCAAGCATGTTGCCGCTCACGCAGTATGCACCAAATCAAAAAAAAAGCAATTCATGATTCTTGTGAATAAAGTAAAGAGGAATTCAGATGAAGAACCTGAAACGTGAAGATTAAACATGGTGAAATGAGTAAAACCCTCACAGCAAATGGAAGATGACTAACAGTGCAGGTTGACACCGGAGCATCGACTGTGGTTGTGGATGAACAAATGTTCAATTATCTTTGAGAAGGAGTTCAGTCTTTGAGCTAAATAGTGCAATCATAGAATCATAGAATTTACAGTGCAGAAGGAGGCCATTTGGCCCATCGAGTCTGCATCAGCTCTTGGAAAGAGCACCCTACCCAAGCCCACATCTTCACCCTATCCCCATAACCAAGTAACCCAACCCAACACTAAGGGCAATTTTGGACACTAAGGGCAATTTAGCATGGAAAATCCACCTAACCTGCACATGTTTGGACTGTGGGAGGAAACCGGAGCACCCGGAGGAAACCCACGCAGAGACGGGGAGAACGTGCAGACTCCACACAGACAGTGACCCAAGTCGGGAATCGAACCTGGGACCCTGGAGCTGTGGAGCAACTGTGCTAACCACTCTGCTAACGTGCTGCCCACACTGAATTGGCAACATATACAGGGAGCTCTGAAAACTGTGTGGGAAACCACAACGCTTGTGTCATCGTATCATCAACAGGATTCCCAGCTACCTATGGTCATTGTCGAGGGACATCAACCAAGTCTCATGGGGAGAGATTGACTGGACAAAAGTCAAGCTGAAATGGTTGGAGATCAGGTCATTAGGATGTGCCTTTGGGCAGGGGCAGCCGCGCTAGAAGGCTATGCTGGTGAACGGAAGTGAGGTGGTGGGGGAGAAGGCCAAGAGGGGTGGCCGGGGGGAGGGGGGAAAGGGGAAGTGGGGGGAAAGAAGGGGAAGGGGAAAAGTGAAGGGGGCTTTCTGCGACGTGGCAGAGGGTGATAGATGACATGGTCAAGGGCGAAGAAAGGGGCCATCTGGGCTGGTCTCGGTACAGAGTGGAATTAAAAGGGCAGGGGTTAAGTGGGGAAGATGACAGACGATAGAGGGGATTGGAGGTGCAAGCCTCCGGTAAGGTTGGTAACGTGGAACGTTTGGGGACTGAATGGGCCGGTTAAACGGTCGCGGGTGTTCACGCACCTCAGGAGCTTAAAAGTGGGGATTGGCTTTTTGCAGCAGACACACCTCCGTGTGAAGGACCCGGTTAGGTTAAGGAAGGGGTGGGTCGGGCAGGTTTTTCACTCAGGGTTTGATTTGAAATTGAGGGGTGTGGCGATTTTAATGAGCAAAGAAATGGGATTTGTGAGTGTGAAGGAGGTGAGGGATCCAGGTGGGAGATATGTGATTGTGAGTGGGCTATTGGAAGGGGCACCGGTAGTGTTGGTAAATGTGTATGCCCCAAATTGGGATGATGTGGGTTTTATGAGCGGGTTACTGGCAGCAATTCCGGATTTGGCCACGTATCAGTTGATCATGGGAGGAGATTTTAACTGTGTCCAGGAGCCGAGGGTGGATAGATCGAGCCCCAGGTCGATGGGTAGGGTACGAATGGCAAGGGAGCTGGGGGGTTTATGGAGAGGATGGGTATGGTGGATCCATGCGCCTTCAGAATTCAGGAGGAAGGGAGTATTCCTTCTTTTCACATGTCCATAATGTGTATTCGAGGATTGATTACTTTGTAGTCAGTCGGGAGATTTTGGTTGGTATCATGATATTCAGGTGAACATCACAGCACATACATACACACATAATGATGGACAGATCAACGGACCAATCAACACACAAAACACGACAGCAAATCACGGACAAGAGCACATACAGTACAAAGCAGGGAACACAACACTTCCTGGACACTCGAGCAGGAGAGGGCTCAGGGAACAGACCTCATTGCCAGCCACTCAGAGGTTCGCCATGTGCTGAATACCAGAGTTAAATATGTTAATAGTTCATTGAAATAAAACTGCGTTGTACCATTCGCAACCGTGTTGGTTCGTCTGTGTATCAGAGTACCCAACACTTCAGTTGGGGAGGAGGGGGCAGAGTATGCGGGGATAGTTATCTCGGACCATGCACCCCACTGGATGGATATTCGGTTCAGTACGGGACGAGAGCAGAGGCCAGAGTGGAGGTTTGACTCAGGGTTGTTGGCGGATGGAGATGTTTGTGATAAGGTGCGGTTGCTGATTAGAGATTATGTGGAGTTCAATCAGAATGGGGAGATGTCGGCGGGCATTTTTTGGGAAGCACTGAAGGCAGTGGTCCAGGGAGAAATGATCTCATTTACGGTTCGTGTGAATAAGGAAAGGAGGGCAGAACATGACCGTCTAGTGAGCGAGATAGTGGAGGTGGACAGGGAATATTTGAGGGTGCCCACCATGGAGGGATTGGCGAAGAGGAAAAAGTTGCAGGGGCAATTTGACAGGCTGACAACGGGGAGGGCGGTAGGGCAACTGCGTAGGGCAAGAGGGTACAATACGAGTATGGGGAGAAGGCGAGCAACATACTGGCGCACCAGCTGCGGGGACAGGCTGCGTCCGGACTGGGGATGTGGTGTCAGAGCGAGGGAAGATAAATGAGGCATTTAGAGAGTATTACCAGGGACTTTATCAGGCAGACTCAGGAGGAGAGGAGGGGGACATGGGGTGGTTTCTGGATGAGCGGGAATTTCCCCAGGTGGAGGAATAAAAGAGGCAGGCATTGGAGGAGCCCCTGGGGCTGAGGGAGGTGCTGGATAGTATCAGGGGTATGAAGTCGGGGAAGGCCCTGGGGCCGAATGGGTACCCAGCAGAATTTTATAAGGAATTTGCGGCAGACCTGGCACCACATCTGTTGGGGGCATTCAATGAAGCACTGGAGAAGGGGGAGTTGCCGGAGATGATGAAGCAGGCAATAATCTCACTAATCCCCAAAAAAGGAAAGGTTCCGGTGGAATACGGGTCGTATAGACCCATATCACTACTGAACACGGATGTGAAAGTATTAGCTAAGTTGTTGGCGGGGAGGATGGATGATTGTGTCCCGGGGGTGGTTGCAGAAGATCAAACCGGCTTCGTGAAGGGCAGGCAGCTCACGAGTAATATAAGATGGCTGTTGAATGTGGTGATGAATCCGTCGAGAGCTCTGTACCGGAGGTGGTGGTGACCATGGACGCAGAGAAAGCATTTGATCGGGTGGAATGGCTGTACTTGTTCGAAATTTTGGGAAGGGTTGGGTTTGGGCCGAGATTTGTGGCATGGGTGCGGTTGCTATATGTGGCGCCAAGAGCGAGGGTGAGGACGAATGTTATGAGCTCACGTAGCTTTGACGAACACAGGGGTATGAGGCAAGGGTGTCCTCTGTCGCCGCTGCTGTTTGCGCTGGCTACAGAGCCATTGGCGATGGCTCTCAGGGGGTCGGCAGAGTGGCAGGGGATAATGAGGGGACAGAGGGAGCATCGGGTGTCGCTCTATGTTGATGACCTCTTGCATGTTTCAGATCCATTGGAGAGCCCAGTGGTGCAGTCCACGGTGAAGATATGGAATCAGCTGAGGAGGCATTTTAGGATGGAAGGGATGTTGGTGCTAACGCCGCTGTGCGAGAATCATGGGTTTGAGCCGGGGGGGATGGATAGTGTATACAGGAGGTGGAGGGAAGTGGGGCTGGTCAAGGTGAGGGATTTATATTTGGAGGAAGGGTTCGCCAGTCTGGAGGAGCTAAGGGAGAGGGTAGAGCTGCCGAGGCGTAGTGAGTTCAGGTATCTACAGGTTAGGGACTTTGCACGAAAGGTCTGGAAGGGATTCCTTAGATTGCCGGGATACACCCTGCTGGAGCGACTGCTGCTTCCGGATGTGGAAGGGGAGGGAAGAAGTGGGGATATATATAAGTGGCTGGGGGAGCAGGGAGGCAAGCGGGTGGTGAAGATCAAGGAGAAATGGGAAACGGATTTGGGAATGGAGATCAATTGGGGAGTATGGAGTGAGGCACTGCGAAGGGTTAACGGGACCTCCTCTTGTGCAAGGATGAGCCTGATACGGTTTAAGGTGGTGCACAGGGTGCATATGACTCGGGCGAGAATGAGTGGGTTCTTTGCAGATGAGTGTGAGAGGTGTGGGCGGGGACCAGCGAATCTCGCGCACATGTTTTGGGGTCGTGAAAAATTGGGAAGATTCTGGGCGGGAGTGTTCACGGTCTTAGCCAGGATAGTGGAGGAGGGAGTGGACCTTTGGTGGCGATATTTGGGGTTTCAGAGAAGCTGGAGCTCATGGAGAGGAGGAAGACCGATGTCTTGGCCTTTGCCTCTCTGATTACATGGCGACAAGTTTTGCTGGAGTGGCGGTCAGCATCGTCACCAGGGGTAGCAGCTTGGTTGGGTGACCTGTATGACTTCCTGTGGTTCGAGAAGATAAAGTATGAGTTAAGGGGCTCAGCAGGGGAGTTTGAGAAAAGGTGGGGGATGTTTGTGACCGCGTTTGAGGAGCTATTCGTCGCAGGGGGGTAGGGGGTGGATGATGGGGAGGGCGGGGTGAAAAAGGAGAACAATCTGTACAAACTGTATAGTTGATTGTTGGGAAGAATGTTTGCCGGGGTGTTTATTTGCTGTAAGCTACTTTGATACAAGTTTGAATAAAATGCGTTTAAAAAAAGAAATAGTTGGAGATCTTCAAAATTTCAGACAGTGTTTTCCTGGAAGTCTTTTACACCAGATACACCTTTCACATCTCCTTGGCCTGTGAGATTTTTCAACGCACAATGGAGAATCTGCTCCAGGGCGTACCGAAGGTTGAGGTCTGCCTGGATGATGATTTAGCAACAGGAACATGACATGAAGAGCACCTAGCAAGTATAGAAGAGGTGGTGAGAAGATTTAGAGATGTGAGAATCTGACTGAAGCATGAGAAATGCACTTTTCAAGCTAGTGAGATCACGAACCTAGGGTTCAAAGTGGACTCAAAAGGACTGAACCCACTCAAAGACACGGTGAGAGCCATAAGAGAAGTACCAGCACCTGAGAACATGGCAGAATTAAAATACTCCCTTGGGATGATAAACGACTATTTCATTTTATCCCCAGCGAGCAATGACGTTGGCACCACTACATTTGTTGTAAGAAAACTCCAGCTTTGGCATAGGAAGGAACCACAGGAACAGATCTTTCAACACATTAAGCAGGCCTTACAGTCATCAGGTCTATTGGTTCACTTTGACCTAGTAAATCAATCACCATAACAGGCAATGCATCGCTGTATTGGATAGGGGTGTCCTGTTCCATAAAATGGAAGATGGCACAAAGAGGCCAATTGCCTTTGCCTCCAGAACTCTTGCCAATGCTGACCGTAAATATGCACAGCTCAAGAAAGAAGTCCTTGCTGTATTCTTCTAATTTCATCAGTATGTTTATGGGTGATGTTTCACAATAGTAATGGACCATGAGCCTCTGTTGGGGCTCCTTTGTGAAGCCCCAATACCTCCTTTGACAATACCTCCAATCACCTCTGCCAGAGTACAATGGTGGGCTTTGTTGCTGGCGGCCTACAATTGCATCTTTCAGTATACAAATTTTGACACTGATGTGCTGAGTGGGCTCCCACTTCCAAAGAACCTGGCACCACCATTGGTGCCTCAAGACATCATCCTGGCACTAAACGTTCTTGACACTTTGCCAGTATTGTCAGGTCACATACAGCACTCGACGCAACGTGACCCAGTCCTCTCCAAAGTGAAGCGCATGATCTTAACTGCGTATCACTATGATAAATCTGATCAGTTTAGTCCTTACCTCATTTGTGAGGATGGAGTTATCCTCTGGGGTTCCCAAGTGGTGGTACCACTCCCAGCAAGAGAGCCAGTGTAGCAGCAATTGCACAGTGCCCATCCGGGTCAAAACGAAAATAAAAATGCTAGCGAGAAGCCAAGTTTGGTGGCCCAGCATAGATAACGATATTGAACACATGGTGCGCCAGCGCAACCCAGACAGCAGATGTTGTCACCCATAGCCAACCTCCACCCATGGGAATTACCTGGTCGTCCATGGATGAGGGTACATGAGGATTTCACAGACCCTTTCTTGGGCAAAATGTTGCCGCCCGCTTAAAGTGGTTGGATCAACAAGAGATAGGGACGGCAAGCATGGCAGCCACAATAGTAGCCCTGTGGAAGATCTTTGCTACCCGTGGCCTCCCCGATGTGGTAGTGCCCGGCAATGACACTGTAGAAGGTCCCCCATCCCCCAATGCCACCACGGGCGTCACACCGGCAGAATTACCCATGGGCCGTTACCTCCGGACCTGATTGGACTTAGTTTTCCTGAATTTGGTGATGAGGGCAGAGTCACAGCAGGCCTCCCAGAGGGAACAGCACATTTCATACAAAGGAGACAGGTCATTTCAAGCTGACAAACTGGTCCTCATCAGGGACTTTGCCTCAGGTCTACTTTGATATAAATCTGCCTGGTAGTCAGGCACAGGTTCGTACGTTGTCGATTTGAACGACATGAGAATGTGGAAGCATACGAACCACGTAAGAAGCCGGGGGACCAAAACCTCAATTTCGGAACAGTTGGAGCCAGCGGGCAACACCAGTGCTCCCATGGCAGAGCCAGAACGAAGTGAATCTAAGAGTTCTGGGGAGGCCCCTTTGGTGACCCAGGAGGGAACTGAAGAAGTTAATGCCCCTGCTGTAGTGGTCAAATCTCAAGAGACAATCTCCCATGGATGACAATGTTGCTACCTCAGAGTTGGAGGAGCCAATTGGGGGACTAAGGCAGTCTATGGGACCCAGAAAACCCCCAACAAATTGACATTGTGACTCCCCGTGCGTTTATCAATCTTTTAATTGTATATAGTAACTGTACATATAAATATGTTATTGAGAGACTTAAAGGGGGAGGGATGTGGTAGCACAGCTCCTTTAACAGGTGAATATTCACTGTCCACGTGATCAACTCGGAGCCTATCGATTGGGAGCGCGCAAACACCAACCAAAGGGGAAAAAGCGCAGGTCTGTGGGAGCAGTGTCCCGGCAGCCTAGACTCTGAAGATGGAGAGTGAAGTGATTCAGTGCCTGTGTACAGTTTACCTTGTTACCAATAAACACTTGTTCCATTATTCTGGAAATCTCCTGAGTATTGCCTTGAGCCACCACAGATTGTTTGCACATCATTCATGTAGGTCGCTATAGCACTCAACCAGTCAATTCAGTTCAGGTTAAGATACAGAATAAATTGTATTATATCAAAAGGAAGTGTCTCAGTCTGAGGGGCTTCAATACTTTAATATTTAGAGGTTTTTTTTTACAATGTGTTCCAGTTGTCCAGTTCCATGAGAATATTCTCATGTATTTGCACTATTCTTCATCCAATAAAATCAGAGCATCTTGATTAAAAGTTTCTGTTGCAATGCTGATGTCAAAGAATCATAGAATCACTACAATGCAGAAAGAGACCATTCGACCCATCGAGTCTGCACCGACCCTCTCTGAAAGAGCACCCTACCTAGACCCGCTCCCCCGTCCTATCCCTGTAACCCGGCAAACCTTTTTGGACACTAAGCGGCATATTATCATGGCCAATCCACCTCACCTGCACACCTTTTGGACTGTGGGAGGAAACTGGAGCACCCAGAGAAACCCACGCAGAAACGGGGAGAACATGCAAACCCCACACAGACAGTGACCTGAGGTCGGAATTGAACCCGGGTCCCTGGGGCTGTGAGACAGCACTGCTAACCACTGTGCGACCATGCTGCCCTGGCACTGTTGCATTGCAGGGCATGATTTAACAAAAAGAAACAGACTCCCATGTTGAGCACGTTTAGACGTGTGTTTGCCAGTGCTGGCAGTGCAGAGAACGACCCTGCAATTAAACAGGACCTTGCTTCATTGCTGGGCCTCAGTGATGAATGACCTGCCGACATCACACTTAGTCCCATTTCCTGCACTGTTCCGCTTGCCAGTGCAGGAAGGGATTGGGGCACGTCTGGATCCCCCAACTCTCTAACCCAACAATAATGGGGTCATTAAGCCTCCCGCACCCTACCTCATGAGGGCAGGGCACCCCCGGGCCCGATCCCAGCACAGGCCTGATGCCATCTGGGCACTTTGTCACTGCCAGCCTGGTACCCTGATGGTACCCTTGCCAGCCTGGTACTGCCATCTTGGCACCCTGGCACTGCCAGATGATGCAATAAATGGGAGGAGCCAGTTCTGCCTGTAGCTTTATAGACTGTGATAAGATTTTAAGTTGAACAGTAGTTTGACATAGGATTTCAGTCTGACAAGACATCGGCATATGATAATTGTAAAGCAATTTCTTTGATGGTAATGTGGTTAATTCTCTGTTTAAATTGAAGTTTGTTTTGACATAAAAATACCTATTGGTCATGGTCATCACTCCTGGGTTTGAAGTGTCCATTCCTCACAGTTTTACAAATAGAAAAATTGGGCTGGATTCTCCGGTCCAATATTTCTCGCAGCATGCCGTTTACTGGTGACGTGTTTCTATACTCCCGCCGCTTGTTAATGGGATTTATCATTGAAGCCACACCACACTGCTGGGAAACCCATTGGCGGGGGTGCACTGCCAGCAGGAAAAGTGATTTGCGCGGCCGAGAATTCCAGTCATTGTTTGGGGTTCTTGTCCGTCACCCTAACAAAAGTTGGGGTCTGGTCCAGTATCTTAGAGCCTTAAATGAACTTCACTGAAATCTGCTTTCTGATGGTGTTAATGATGAATATAAAGGAAACCCATGAATTATTAAGTCTGTCTAAAATGGCTTTATAATTTTGCTGTTATGATGATATATCAGTGGAGTGAAATGTGTTTCCAAGATCTCTTTGAGTTTGTGACAGAAAAATGATTAATGTGTACGTTTGCATTCCATGTGGGCTGAGACATCAATATCTCTGCAGAGGTAAACAGGAGGTTTGCTTAATTTATTAGTTCTCATTATAGAAGACTCGTGGAAGCCAAACTCCTGTTTGTGTTGGATTTGACCTTTGTGTTTTACGCATCAATCTACCAGATGTTAAATCTGCTAGTTAATATTTCAAAAAATTACTGCAGCTGTCAAGAGATCCAATTATTGATTCAATCATAGATATTTGTTAAAGAATTATTATTAGCCATGGGTCTATAATTTAAAACATTTTACCAGCTTCCTGTCTCTTATCATGTATCAAATAGAGATTCCAATTTCATATTCACAGGAATCAGTCCTGACATTAATTATACAGTTGCCTATATTTACTGATGTGTGAACCATGCATTTTATGTTTTGGGCAGTAGTTTTACCATGTTGCAGTGAAATAGAAAACCTGTTTTCTGGAGTGAAATAGAACTTTCTGTGAGATGCATTCCCACTTTAGAAACCGCACAACGATTTGTAAAAGTCTGACATTATCTTCCCATAAATGCAGCCGAGGTCCTCACAACTACAATATTTTATGCATTGTTCACAAATTTTAGCAAATTAGTGAATGTAAAGGTGAAACTGCATTTAAAAAAATGCATGTCTAAATTTAATGAACACGGGAAATGTAATTCAAAGTGATTGGCATTGGAACAGGTCTACGTGATTAAAGCCCTTGGGTTTTGCCTGCCATTCAGTTTGATCATGACAAATCAGTATTGCAACCCCATTGACAGAACTTTTCCCGATTATCCAAAAAACCTTTCCATCTTGGTCTTAATAGTTTAATTATTCCAGCATCCAACTACCTTTGAAGGATTGAGTTCCAAATTCCCACAACCTTTAATGTGGAAAAGTGCTCCCTGATTTCATTCCGAAATGACCGAGCTTAAAATTTAAGATAATGCCCTTTTGTGCAGGTTGTCACCTCTATAGAAAATAGTTTCTCTCTGTCGACTCTTGTCAAATCTCTTAATCATTGTAAATGTCCCTCAACATTCTAACCTCAAGGGAATAAATAAAAACACATTTGAACAGCCTGTCCTCCGAACTGAACCCTCAAAGCTTTGCTAGCATTCTGGTGAATCTGCACTGCAATTGCTCTTTAACAAAGGCGTAGGGAGTCAGACGAGTAATACAAAGAAGATGTTTATTTATAATGCGTGCAATTTACAAAGAGGCCTGATTAAACTTCACATATCCTCTCTCTCTGTTGATCAGTTCCTGTTATTACTCCCGTCCCCCCAAAATTCCTAAGAGCACCCAAAGGGAATGATGAGGAAGCCAAAGACGAGGAGCGGATGAAGAATAATTTAAAAAACTGATGATGAGGAAGACTTGGAAGAAACCAGTGGAGCTCCAACAGGTGGCAGGTGACGCAGGTGCTTCCTTGGGGTTCCCTCGAGGAGCCTCCGGAGTGGAAGACTGCCGAGCATGAAGATGGTCGAGGTGACGCTTCATGAGTTGACCTCAGCACGGATCTGATATGAAACAGAATCTGTTTGGCGAATGGCAACCCCAGGAAGCTAACATGGGCCTTGACCAAAGTTACATGCGCTGACCGCCTCGCCTAGTGTGAAGCGATGCAGAAGAAGATGCGTATTCGGGGCAACACCCCTGCGAATCTTATGTGCGACCCACTTTTGCGTCAAAGTCGGGTAGCAGCAAACCTACCGAGTTCAGAGCTGACGACCCATCAACATTTTGGCCAGAGCCACTCCTGTAACAGCATCAGAAGTCATCCTACATAAGAAGAGGAAGTGTGCCAACCTGGTATCTGTCATGATATACATCAGCATATCATGGTGCAATCACACGCACACTGACACACTGATGGACATACAGTCGGACCAACCAGCATACACAACATCGCAGCCAATCAACAGTGAGAGCACACGCACTATAAAGACAGGGGACACCAGAGTTCCCGCTCATTCTAGCAGCAGCCAGCTCAGAGCACAGAGCTCACAGCCTGCTTCTCAGACATTCACCATGTGCTGAGTGCCTCACTTAGATAGTGATAGGACAGGGTCCACAGATAAGCTGGTAATGCACGTACCCAAGCTTACAGTATGTTATTACAGTTGAGTTCTTAATAAAATAGAGTTACACCATCTCCAGCCGTGTTGACCTGTTTGTAGACCAGAACACCCAACATGACATGGTTCCAGGAGTGGAAGCATAATAACCCCTGTGAGACCTACCTGCAACTTATCAGCAATCCGCCACCCTGCAGCATGGAGAACTACGCCTGCAGGGTAAGGACGAGCCTTTCCATTCTTATTTAACACACCTCTACAACCTTGTGCAGTCCTGCGGCTATGGGCCCACCTCTGACTCCATGATACACGACCAGATAGTTTTCAGGGTCATGTCGGACACCCTGCGCCAGCAACTCCTTAAAATCAAGCAACTCACCCTAGCGACGGCCATCGAGACCTGCGTCCTGCATGAGAATGGCACCAGCCGGTACTCACACATCCAGGTGGTTGAAACGGCGCGGCAGGGGCCCCATGAGGCAGAGCGGGTCCAGACGATCGAGTACCTCCCGGCCCGCGACCCGGAGGAGGGTGGCCATTTTGCGCGCTTTCCGAGGCCTCCCGCGCTTGTACGCGCCAAAAGAGGGGACGTTGACGCGGAGGAACGCGATGCGCAGGCACGCACTATGCAAGACCGCACCGTGCATGCGCGGTGGCACAACGAACGCACTGACGTCATGACGTGCGGCAACTGTGGCCCCGCCCATTTGAAGCGGCAATGTCTGGCCAAAGTGCGACAATGCCTACGCTGTGGCAGGCTTGGCCACTATGCTGCCTGCTGTCGAGCATCTCAGCCTGAAAACTCGCAACAGTTTAACCAGCCTCGCAGAAATGTTCGGGCAATTCTACCCACGTTCACCGAGTCCAATCCTGACATCATACAGACCAGTGACACTGAGGACAGGGAGCCTTTCCGCATTGCTGTCATCAACAAGAACAAGCTGTCCCCGAGTCGAACGCACCAGCCGCTGTTGGTGCACAGCATTGATCCGGAAGACGAGTGGTGTGCCACCCTGACTGTCAACCGATCCCAGATCACATTCCGCCTGGACACTGGTGCTTCTGCAAATCTCCTCGCATGGTCAGCACTTCAAACCCGGAGGGTCAAGCCAGCAATTCTCCCATCCATCTGTCAACTGGTCGACTATAATGGCAACGTCATCCCCGCCACGGGGTCGTGCCAACTCAAAGTGACGCACAACTCGCGTAAAGCCATCCTACCCTTCGAGATTGTGGGCTCTTCAAAGGACTCTCTGCTAGGCGCACAGGCGTGCAGACTCCTCCACCTCGTTCAGCGAGTACACTCTCTCCAGAAGGCTGACTTCCAGGATGCGGAATTCAGGGCGCAACAAAACTCAATCCTCACGCACAACCAGGATGCTTTCGAGGGCATGGATACACTGCCCTACACATACAAAATCTTGCTCAAACAGGATGCCACCCCGGTAGTTCACGCACCTCGCAGAGTCCCAGCACCCCTCAAGGACCGCCTCAAGCTGCAGCTGCAGGACCTTCAGGACCAAGGAGTGCTTTCCCGGGTGATGGAGCCAACTGCATGGGTCAGCTCCATGGTGTGTGTCAAGAAGCCTTCCGGCGAGCTCCGGATCTGTATTGACCCGAAAGACTTAAATCGCAATATAATGAGGAAACATTACCCTATACCCAAATGTGAGGAGATCACGTGTGAGATGGCTCGGGCAAAAATATTCACCAAGCTTGATGCCTCAAAGGGCTTCTGTCAGATTCAATTGGATCAGTCCAGCAGGAAGCTGTGTACCTTCAACACTCCATTTGGCAGATACTGCTACAATAGGATGCCATTTGGAATCATATCGGCCTATGAAGTTTTCCATCGCATCATGGAACAGATGATGGAGGGTATCGAAGGCGTGCGCGTCGATGTGGACTATATCATTATTTGGTCTACCACACCGCAGGAGCATATCAGTCGCCTCCAACGCGTCTTTCAACGGAGACGGGAGCAGGGCCTGCGCCTTAACAGAGCCAAATGTTCTTTTGGCCAAATCGAGCTCAAGTTCTTGGGGGACCACATCTCCCGGTTGGGTGTGCGGCCGGATGCCGACAAGGTGGCAGCCATCATGGCTATGCAGAAGCTGACAGACAAGGCGGCGGTGCTACGCTTTCTAGGAATGGTCAACTTCCTGGGAAAACTCATCCCTAACCTCGCTTCCCACACCACAGCTCTCCGGCACCTTGTCAGGAAGAAAACTGAATTCCAGTGGCTTCCCACCCACCAGCGTGAATGGGAGGAGCTCAAGGTCAAGCTTACCACCGCCCCGGTACTGCCATTCTTCGATCCTGCAAGGGAGACGAAGATCTCGACTAGCGCCAGCCAATCCGGCATTGGGGCGGTCCTCCTGCAACGAGATGACGCCTCATCATGGGCCCCTGTCGCCTATGCGTCACGTGCTATGACCCCCACAGAGCAGTGCGATGCACAAATTGAGAAGGAGTGCCTAGGCCTGTTGACTGGCGTTGACAAGTTCCACGACAATGTGTATGGCCTTCCCCAGTTCACTGTGGAGACCGACCATCGCTTGCTGGTTGGCATCATCCAAAAGGACCTTAATGACAAGACCCCTCTCCTCCAGCGCATTCTGCTCAAACTCCGGAGGTACAACTTCCAACTTGTATACACCCCGGGTAAGGACCTGATCATAGCAGACGCTCTGTCCAGGGCAGTCGACACTCCGTCTGACCCAGAGGGGTTCATTGGCCAAGTCGACGCACATGTAGCCTTCCCTTCTGCCAATTTGCTTGCCACTGACGAACGCCTTGCCCACATTCGCCGTGAGACTGCGGCTGACCCCCTTCTACAACGTGTGATGCGCCACATGAGGGACGGGTGGCTCAAGGGACAATGCCCACAGATTTACAACATTTGGGATGACTTGGCAGTGCAGGATGGTGTCCTCCTGAAGCTAGACCGCATTGTGATCCCACACAGCATGCACCGGCTTGTCTTAGAACAGCTGCACGAAGGCCATCTCGGCATTGAGAAGTACCGACGGAGGTCCCGAGAGGCTGTATACTGGCCGGGAATAAATGAGTACATTGCCAACACTGTGCTCAATTGCCCCACCTGTTAGCGGTTCCAGCCTGCACAACCACGTGAGACCCTTCAGCCCCATGAGTTGGTCACGTCCCCCTCGTCGATGGTGGGCGTGGACCTGTTCCATGCACTTGGCAGGGACTACATTATCATCATCGACTACTTTTCCAGCTATCCTGAGGTCATACGCGTGCATGACACCACATCATCGGCTGTTATCCGGGCCTGGAAGGAGACCTTTGCTCGCCACGGCATTCCGCTCACCGTGATGTCAGACAATGGTCCCTGCTTCGCGAGTCAGGAATGGCCTTCCTTCGCTAGTGCATACAACTTTGCACACGTGACGTCCAGTCCCCTGCACCCTCAGTCAAATGGCAAAGCAGAGAAGGGCATCCACATTGTAAAAAGGCTCCTCTGCAAGGCTGCTGATGCAGGATCTCACTTCTGCCTCGCCTTGCTGGCCACTGTCCACGGGACTATCGCCGGCCCAACTACTTATGGGTCGCACCCTCAGGACCACTGTGCCGTCCATTCACGTCCCAGACCTCGACCATGCTCCGGTACTTTGGCGGATGCAACAAGAGCGTGAGCAGCACAAGGCGGCTCATGATGCTCGGGCAACTGATCTTCCTGCCCTGGTGCCTGGAGATCATGTCCGCATACATCTTCCGGAGGGTGGCCGGTCGGCAACCGCCGAGGCTCTTAGACAGGTGCTCCCCGCTCGTTTCTGGTTCATTTGCCTGATGGCTCCATTCGCCGCCGCAATCGGCGTACCCTTCGTCTGGTTTCACGCTCGCGATGAAATTCTGCACCAGTGTCACGCCCTCCTGTTGTCCCTGACATGGACTTTGTTGAGCTTCCGTATACCCTGCCTCCTCCTCACTCAACCGTGGCCCGGCCCATTCCTCAGCCGATGGATCCTGAACCACCCTTGAGGCGGGCAACCCAAATTCGTCGCCCACCCCAAAAGACTTGATTTATAAACCTTTTTATTTTGGACTCACTGACTTGTTCTGCCGTACTGTTCAAGAGTTTTTCATCGTTTGTTCGTTCTTGGTGTAACATAGTTTTCCTCTGCACCTGGCACCTTCCCGTGTATATAGTATAGCCACATGTACATATTGATGTAAATAATGCGCACACATGATCAGACATACTCACTACACTTTATTTATTCTCATGTAGGCACATATTCTTTGCGAAAAGGGGGGATGCCATGATATACATCAGCAGATCATGGTGCAATCACACACACACTGACACACTGATGGACATACAGTCGGACCAACCAGCATACACAACATCACAGCCAATCACCAGTGAGAGCACACGCACTATAAAGACAGGGGACACCAGGGGCGTCATTCTCCGACCCCCCGCCGGGTTGGAGAATGGCCGTTGGCCGCCGTGAATCCCGCCCCCGCCCCCGCCGAAGTCTCCGCTCCCGGAGATTGGGCGGGGGCGGGAATCCGGCCGCGCCGGTTGGCGGGACCCCCCGCTGGATTCTCCGGCCCGGATGGGCCGAAGTCCCGCCCAGGAATTGCCTGTCCCGCCGGCGTAAATCAAACCTGGTATTTACCGGCGGGACCAGGCGGCGTGGGCGGGCTCCGGGGTCCTGGGGGGGGGGCGCGGGGCGATCTGACCCCGGGGGGTGCCCCCACGGTGGCCTGGCCCGCGATCGGGGCCCACCGATCCGCGGGCGGGCCTGTGCCGTGGGGGCACTCTTTCCCTTCCGCCTCCGCCACGGTCTCCACCATGGCGGAGGCGGAAGTGACTCTCCCCACTGCGCATGCGCGGGAAACTGACAGCGGCCGCTGACGCTCCCGCGCATGCGCTGGGAAACTGACAGCGGCCGCTGACGCTCCCGCGCATGCGCCGCATTTCCGCGCCAGCTGGCGGGGCAACAAACGCCATTTCCGCCAGCTGGCGGGGCGGAAATCCCTCCGGCGTCGGCCTAGCCCCTCAATGTTGGGGCTAGGCCGCCAAAGATGCGGAGACTTCCGCACCTTTTTGCCGGCGCGATGCCCATCTGATTTGCGCCGGCTTTGGCGCCAGTCGGCGGGCATCCCGCCGTTGGGGGAGAATTTCGCCCCAGAGTTCCCGCTCATTCTAGCAGCAGCCAGCTCAGAGCACAGAGCTCACAGCCTGCCTCTCAGACATTCACCATGTGCTGAGTGCCTCACCTAGATGGTGATAGGACAGGGTCCACAGATAAGCTGGTAATGCATGTACCCAAGTTTACAATATGTTATTATAGTTGAGTTGTTAATAAAATAGAGTTACACCATCTCCAGCCGTGTTGACCTGTTTGTAGACCAGAACGCCCAACACGACAGTATCCATCAAACCTGTGGTTTGTTTTTTCAGTATGTATGGCATGTTCCACCAATCCATTCGACGGCAGATGATAGGGTGAAGTGTGAATGTGATAGATGCCATTGCCTTCGTGAAGGCAGAACACTCCTCGTTAGTAACTGAGGCCCCATTGTTTATAACAAGCACCTCCGATAATCTGTGGGCATAAAAAAGATGTGTACAGTTGCTCAATGGTTACAGGTGAGGTGATGGATGCCATTTTGTGGATCTCGAGTCACTTTGAGTGCACATCGGCTAAAATGAGGAAAAGGCAGCCCGAAAACAGACCAGCGAAATCCACGTGAATGCGGGCCCAGGGACTCCCAGACCATTCCCTGGGGTGCAAAGGCGTTTTTGCCAAAAGTTTCTGATGGGCCTGACATATAGAACAGCGCTGGGCCACCAGCTGAATGTCCGCATTGATGCCGGGCCACCAGACGTAACTCCTGGCTTTTTCATTTTGGAAACGCCCGGATGAGCAGCATGATGTTCCTTCAGAAGCAGCGGTTGGCTTTTTACATGCACAACAACACTTGTGTTCCACAGGAGGACACTGTCTTCGATCAATGGCTCAAGAGGCAAGTGGAGAGTATTCCATCACGCACCTGACTTGTGCCTTGTAGATTCAGGAATTGAGTTCCTCGCTGCAGAATTCCCAGCCTCCGAACTGTTATTGTAGCCACTCATTTATATGGTTCGTTTCATTTAAGTTTCTAGTCAATGGTAATCCCCAGGATGTTGATGGCAGGTATTGCCATTTAATGCCATTTAAGATCAAGGAGAGATGGTTAATTCCTGGCGCTTGTGTGATACAAATGTTACCTGCCATTTATTGCCCTAATCCTGAATGTTGTCCAGGTCTGCTGTAGGTCGACACGACTGTGTCAATACTGGAGGAGTTGAAATGGTACTGAGCACTGAAATCATCAGCGAACGTCCCAGCTTCTGACCTTATGAAATAGGGACATTGCAGCTGGATATATTGGAGTCCCATGAATTCGACAAACAGAAGGGTGGAGTGAACCTTTGACCAGTGCACTGGTTAAACAAATGTATTTTGACATTTTTCAACATGTGATGCTTGACTTTTCTGCTGTTAGTATCAAAGGTTCACAAGTGTCAAAGAAGCACGAAAACAGTGCTACCATTCTCAGATAGTAGTTTTCGTGGTATTCATAGGTTTTCTCCCTTTGAAAATTACTCAACTGCCACTGTTGACTGATGTCAATTTACAGCTGGTTAATGATTTACGTTCAATGCAAGAAATTCTCTATTGATGCCGGTTGCTTTGGGCCTGAATTGACAATAGCATTTCTGAGTTAGATAAACATGATGTGGTCACCTCTGTATGATAAAAGTAGCTAGTGTCTGCAACTTTAAGGAAGAAACCAGACAGATAACATTCAATGAAATGCAATTGAGAGAAAGTGACGTACAGATTATTTTCAACTTTGTGTCATCATGGCTCAGTGAACACTTTTAAATTTCAATTCAAAAGGTTGAGAATGTAAGTCACATTCTGGAACTTGAGCACATAGTCCATTCACTGCATCTGAAAATATAGTGAAAAAATTAATGTAGGTTTCAAAGAATCAAATTGGTTCAGGTTTTGCGATCAGGAGCAAATGAATGATGAGCCATTCGTTACACTTGTACTTTCCCACAGACTGCCTATGGGTGTTAGCACTGAAACTTGCATGGGCAGAATTTTCCCTAAATTTGGCAGAGGCTGATAGCGGGCAGCAAAAGCGGCGTTGAAGTCACCGGCACACGTGTTACATGATATCAGACTGGCAGGTAGGATCGCATCAGCAGCTTAATTTTCCAAAGATTGGGACACCATTTTAGAAGACCTCCCCAGTACACAATAGTTCACAAGAAAACATCCCGCCCCTCCTCCCCCATGCACTGCCCCTCATGCAACCACCCCGGCACTGCCCATTCACTGCTATGCCAGGGGACAGTTCCCAGGCAGTGTCAGGAAAAAGTCCCAGGGGGAAAGTGTTCAGACATTCCCTGGATAGTGCCCAGGCATGACCCTGCACCCCTGACTGATGCACTCACCTTAGCTCCTCTGAGTGGTCTGATCGCTATATGCATGCCTTGGGAAACCTGTCGGGTTTCAAACTGGTCTGCATTCATGCCAACATGAATGGATTTCTTTGCGGGGGGGGAAGATTCAGGCATCGACACCTGATAATATGCTGATGTGTAAATGACGTTCCCAACATTGAATGTCGCATTACATCATGGGGGGGCAGCATGGGGGACAATCGGGACATGCATATTTGTTGGTGTGAAATGTAATTTGGACATCTCATGAGATTTTGCGCTCCCGTCACTGAATCTGCCTAATGAAAATGGGAGTGGAAAATCACAGCCCACACGTTCTTCTCCAAGGTTCCTTCAGTGCTATCTTCCAAGCACTCAACCTCCACCAGCAAGAAGGCCAATGGCAGCAGAGGCATGGGAAGACCATCATCTGCAAGATCTCCTCCAAGTCACACATGATATCAATTGAAAATGTATTGTCGGTCCTTCACTGTTGCTGTCGTAAAATTCTGGAATTCCATTCGTAACAGCTCTGTCGATGTGCACCATCCACAAATATTCACTCCCTCCACTACCAATGCACAGTAGCAGCAGTGTGTACCACCTTCTCAAGGGGAATTAAGGATGGGCAACAAATGCTGGCCGAGCCAGCGACGCACACAGCCCATAAAAATGAATGTAAAAAATACACCACATGGACTGTCGTGGTCAACATCACCTTTTAGGGATAATTAGAGATAGACAATAAATGCTGGCCTTGCCAGTGATGCCCACATCCCAGGAGCAAATAAAAGGTCATCTGGGACATATGAAAACAAGCAAAGTAATTGTGTGTCTCCTTAATTAATAAGATTGGAGAATTCTGAATGAAGTACGCAGACCTGTAACTAGGCAATGTCATTCTAATTCAATGTTACGTCATGTTCAGGAAGCAAAATAAAATCTGAATGAATGAATCTCCACACTTAGAATTTAATTTTCGGTGTTTGAGGAACGTATTATCACCAAGACACAACATGCCATTAAAAAATTACTTACACTGGAATGGATAAGTCTTAACTTTTACTGGCAATGTTAGTAGTTATCTATCATGTAAGTACCACATTTTCACCCCATCCCATGTGATTCAATGCTAAATTCTCCATGAGGTACAGGATAGCAGAGCTTCTGCAGGGAAAAGACAATTTGTTCCAGCAGAAGTTTCAAAATGGTGATTAGGAATAGGAATCCTTGCATTTTTTTCTTCATTTAGCAGGGATGTGAAGGCCTCTATAATGAACCAACAGAAATCTGCAAATTCAGGACAATCTGACGATCAAATCTTTGTTTTGTCAAAGTCTTTCCTGGAATTCATGGAGCAGCAACTCTGGATAAAGTAGTTGAACCACTCAGTTGAACCACTGTTCCACAGTTACCATTTTCTAATGGAATATATGCATTAATAAACTGTATGCTGCAGCGACATTGCCACTGGTATAAAGTCCAAACATTCTGAGATTATTTTCTCGTACAAGGGACACCAATGGCTGTACTCCCCACTTCACAGTAGCTTTGATAATGAAACCATTTTGCAGCATTAGCTGCTACTTATATGCTGTGGACATGCATTATGCTATTCTTGCCTGTGTTGTGTAGTGTGCTGAATATTTTAGCATAACATTTTCTTGAAATGGTTATAATCCCTGAAATGTGAGATATTTCTTCCAGTAGTTGATAAGCAAAGGGAAATGTCCTTTGAATTTCAATGTAATTCGTTAAGAACCCCACTGATGTGGGGTTACCAGTGAGAGTGCCTCAAAACCCCAAAGGGCTACTTGAAACATAGGTTCTTAGTTGTGTATATTTGTTTGGAATTATGTGAGGAACCATAGAGCATAGAACATAGAACAATACAGCGCAGTACAGGCCCTTCGGCCCACGATGTTGCACCGAAACAAAAGCCATCTAACCTACACTATGCCATTATCATCCATATGTTTATCCAATAAACTTTTAAATGCCCTCAATGTTGGCGAGTTCACTACTGTAGCAGGTAGGGCATTCCACGGCCTCACTACTCTTTGCGTAAAGAACCTACCTCTGACCTCTGTCCTATATCTATTACCCCTCAGTTTAAAGTTATGTCCCCTCGTGCCAGCCATATCCATCCGCGGGAGAAGGCTCTCACTGTCCACCCTATCCAACCCCCTGATCATTTTGTATGCCTCTATTAAGTCTCCTCTTAACCTTCTTCTCTCCAACGAAAACAACCTCAAGTCCATCAGCCTTTCCTCATAAGATTTTCCCTCCATACCAGGCAACATCCTGGTAAATCTCCTCTGCACTCGCTCCAAAGCCTCCACGTCCTTCCTATAATGCGGTGACCAGAACTGTACGCAATACTCCAAATGCGGCCGTACCAGAGTTCTGTACAGCTGCAACATGACCCCCCGACTCCGGAGCTCAATCCCTCTACCAATAAAGGCCAACACTCCATAGGCCTTCTTCACAACCCTATCAACCTGGGTGGCAACTTTCAGGGATCTATGTACATGGACACCTAGATCCCTCTGCTCATCCACACTTTCAAGAACTTTACCATTAGCCAAATATTCCGCATTCCTGTTATTCCTTCCAAAGTGAATCACCTCACACTTCTCTACATTAAACTCCATTTGCCACCTCTCAGCCCAGCTCTGCAGCTTATCTATATCCCTCTGTAACCTGCTACATCCTTCCACACTATCGACAACACCACCGACTTTAGTATCGTCTGCAAATTTACTCACCCACCCTTCTGCGCCTTCCTCTAGGTCATTGATAAAAATGACAAACAGCAACGGCCCCAGAACAGATCCTTGTGGTACTCTACTTGTGACTGTACTCCATTCTGAACATTTCCCATCAACCACCACCCTCTGTCTTCTTTCAGCTAGCCAATTTCTGATCCACATCTCTAAATCACCCTCAATCCCCAGCCTCCGTATTTTTTGCAATAGCCTACCGTGGGGAACCTTATCAAACGCTTTGCTGAAATCCATATACACCACATCAACTGCTCTACCCTCGTCTACCTGTTCAGTCACCTTCTCAAAAAACTCAATAAGGTTTGTGAGGCATGACCTACCCTTCACAAAGCCATGCTGACTATCCCTGATCATATTATTCCTATCTAGATGATTATAAATCTTGTCTCTTATAATCCCCTCCAAGACTTTACCCACTACAGACGTGAGGCTCACCGGTCTATAGTTGCCGGGGTTGTCTCTGCTCCCCTTTTTGAACAAAGGGACCACATTTGCTGTCCTCCAGTCCTCTGGCACTATTCCTGTAGCCAAAGATGACATAAAAATCAAAGCCAAAGGTCCAGCAATCTCTTCCCTGGCCTCCCAGAGAATCCTAGGATAAATCCCATCAGGTCCCGGGGACTTATCTATTTTCAGACTGTCCAGAATTGCCAACACCTCTTCCCTACGTACCTCAATGCCATCTATTCTATTAGCCTGGGGCTCAGCATTCTCCTCCACAACGTTATCTTTTTCCTGAGTGAATACTGACGAAAAATATTCATTTAGTATCTCGCCTATCTCTTCAGACTCCACACACAATTTCCCATCCCTGTCCTTGACTGGTCCTACTCTTTCCCTAGCCATTCACTTATTCCTGACATACCTATAGAAAGCTTTTGGGTTTTCCTTGATCCTTCCTGCCAAATACTTCTCATGTCCCCTCCTTGCTCGTCTTAGCTCTCTCTTTAGATCCTTCCTCGCTACCTTGTAACTATCCATCGCCCCAACCGAAACTTCACACTTCATCTTCACATAGGCCTCCTTCTTCCTCTTAACAAGAGATTCCACTTCCTTGGTAAACCACGGTTCCCTCGCTCGACGCCTTCCTCCCTGTCTGACCGGTACATACTTATCAAGAACACGCAGTAGCTGATCCTTGAACAAGCCCCACTTATCCAGTGTGCCCAACACTTGCAGCCTACTTCTCCACCTTATCCCCCCCCAAGTCACGTCTAATGGCATCATAATTGCCCTTCCCCCAGCTATAACTCTTGCCCTGCGGTGTATACTTATCCCTTTCCATCATTAACGTAAACGTCACCGAATTGTGGTCACTGTCCCCAAAGTGCTCTCCTACCTCCAAATCCAACACCTGGCCTGGTTCATTACCCAAAACCAAATCCAACGTGGCCTCGCCTCTTGTTGGCCTGTCAACATATTGTTTCAGGAAACCCTCCTGCACACACTGTACAAAAAACGACCCATCTATTGTACTCGAACTATATCTTTTCCAGTCAATATTTGGAAAGTTAAAGTCTCCCATAATAACTACCCTGTTACTTTTGCTCATATCCAGAATCATCTTCGCCATCCTTTCCTCTACATCCCTAGAACTATTAGGAGGCCTATAAAAAACTCTCAACAGGGTGACCTCTCCTTTCCTGTTTCTAACTTCAGCCCATACTACCTCGGAAGAAGAGTCCCCATCTAGCATCCTCTCCGCCACCGTAATACTGCTCTTGACTAGCAGCGCCACACCTCCCCCTCTTTTGCCTCCTTCTCTGAGCTTACTAAAACACCTGAACCCCGGCACCTGCAACATCCATTCCTGTCCCTGCTCTATCCATGTCTCCGAAATGGCCACAACATCGAAGTCCCAGGTACCAACCCATGCTGCCAGTTCCCCTACCTTGTTTCGTATACTCCTGGCATTGAAGTAGACACACTTCAAACCACCTACCTGAACACTGGCCCCCTCCTGCGACGTCAAATCTGTGCTCCTGACCTCTATACTCTCATTCTCCCTTACCCTAAAACTACAATCCAGGTTCCCATGCCCCTGCTGCCTTAGTTTAAACCCCCCCAAAGAGCACTAACAAATCTCCCCCCCAGGAAATTTGTGCCCCTCAGGTTCAGATGTAGACCATTCTGTCTGTAGAGGTCCCACCTTCCCCAGAAAGAGCCCCAGTTATCCAGAAATCTGAATCCCTCCCGCCTGCACCATCCCTGTAGCCACGTGTTTAAATGCTCTTTCTCCCTATTCCTCATCTCACTATCACATGGCACGGGCAACAACCCAGAGATAACAACTCTGTTTGTTCTAGTTCTGAGCTTCCATCCTAACTCCCTGAAAGCCTGCCTGACATCCTTGTCCCCTTTCCTACCTATGTCGTTAGTGCCAATGTGGACCACGACTTGGGGCTGCTCCCCCTCCCCCCTAAGGACCCGGAAAACATGATCCGAGACATCACGTACCCTTGCACCTGGGAGGCAACATACCAAACGTGAGTCTCTCACGCTCCCACAAAATCTCCTATCTGTGCCCCTGACTATAGAGTCCCCAATTACTAATGCTCTGCTCCTCTCCCCCTTCCCTTCTGAGCAACAGGGACAGACTCCGTGCCAGAGGCCCGTACCCCATGGCTTACCCCTGGTAAGTCCCCCCCCCCCCCCACAAGTATCCAAAGCGGTATACTTGTTTCTCAGAGGAACGACCGCAGGGGATCCCTGCACTGACTGCTTTTTCCCAGTCCCTCTTACAGTTACCCACCTATCTCCAATCTTTGGTGTAACTAATTCCCTGAAGCTGCTATCTATGACCCCTTCTGCCTCCCGAATGATCCGAAGTTCTTCCAACTCCAGCTCCAGTTCCCTAACTCGGTCTTGGAGGAGCTGGAGATGGCAGCACTTCCTGCAGGTAAAATCAGCAGGGACACTAACTGCATCCCTCACCTCAAACATCCTGCAGGAGGAACATTGCACTCCCTTCCCTGCCATTCCTCTTACTTTCTACCATGATCTGGCTAACAACTAAATTAAATTTTTATAAAAAATAATAATATAATAAAATATGGTACTTACCTCAGACCAATGGGTTTTATTATTAGGTTAGAGGAGGAGGGCGGGTGGGAGACACTACACGTGTAGTGTCTCGGGTTTCCTCTCCACCAGAATTTATTGGTGAGGGTGTTCCCAGATGTCCGCGGGTCGACTTCCTGTTCCCGCCTAAAAAACTAATTTCAAAAAAAGAAAAATTCTCAGCTCCTGCTGAAATTGACTAACCAGCCAGCTCCACTCCCGCCGAAATCGACTGGCCTGCCCCTGCAAAGACAAGTGCTTTTAAAGGTTGACTTACCTCCCAGCAGCCACTTCCGCAATGCTCCCGCTGAAACTGACTCACCAGCTGATTCTCCCGCCGAAATCGACTGGCCTGCCCCTGCAAAGACAAGTGCTTTTAAAGGACAGACTTACCTCCCAGCAACCACTTCCGCAATGCTCCCGCTGAAACTGACTCACCAGCTGTTCTCACGCCGAAATCGATTGGCCTGCCCCTGCAAAGACAAGTGCTTTTAAAGGTTGACTTACCTCCCAGCAGCCACTTCCACAATGCTCCCGCTGAAACTGACTCACCAGCTGATTCTCCCGCCGAAATCGATTGGCCTGCCCCTGCAAAGACAAGTGCTTTTAAAGGTTGACTTACCTCCCAGCAGCCACTTCCGCAATGCTCCCGCTGAAACTGACTCACCAGCTGTTCTCACGCCGAAATCGACTCATGTACAATCCAATGAGGAATCAGTCCAGTTTTTAATGTAAATAATTAATAAAGAATATTTATCAAAAGAAAAGGAGAAAAATCACATAACAAAATACTAATATACAGTACACTATGATACTTAAGTGTACAAATAACTAAATACAACATTTTATCTGAAGTTACCTCTTGTTCCCAAAATATACCCATGTTCACTGAACTCACTTTTTCCAAACATGCAATTTTAGTAACTCTATAGGTTAAATCCAGTTAGTAGTTACCACACAATACCGCTTAGATGAACAAGTCTGGAAAAATGTCTCTTCCCGGTTCAACGAAGGCACAAAACTGCGTCTTTTCAAGGAGTGTCTCTGCAATCTCCTGTGGTTTTAAATGTTAGCAAGAACAGGCCTCTGTGGCTCAGATCACAGATGGAACTGGCCTGTCAGACTGTTGGATGGAAACTAGCCTGCCTCTTCAATGAGGGGGCAACAGTTATACTGTTCAATCTCTTTGATAATCCCCTCTGTGGATTCTGCTGTCTACCTCGTTCAAATTCCTTGCTTTTAGAAGTTACCATTGTATAGCCCCATTGGTCTCCTAGAAACAATGTTTCTGATATCATTATTCGCACATCAATGTCTCGAGACTCATGCTAATCATCTTCTTGGACAAATCGCATCTCATTATTCCTCTATGCCTGCTAGTCTTGTTAATCATTTGTTATTTTATTTTTATTTCAAGTTCACTGTTAATCTCATGAACATCCCACATTCCTGACAGATTGTGATCAGAGGGTATGTTCGCCAAAGTTGTCTTTTTCAGTCCTATTTTTTGTGCTATAATACAAATATCTATCACCATGCATAACATCCAGTAGCTAAGGCGATGCCCTATCAAGAAAATATAAATGGGACTACTATCTGACCAGAGGAGTCAAAACGTTTTTGTTCATGATGTACCAGTTGGTAATTTAGGTCCACCACAGGTAAGTATTTGGGTACAGTGATGCCAGTCTGGATCCAAGAATGTAACAATGGAAGCTCCACTGTGATATGAACTGGATCCTCGGACACTAAATTTGTTATCTCCTGTTTTTGTCCACACAGCTGTTAGCGGAATGCTCCTGAAGCTGGAGATCAAAATACCACCATACATTGGCTGCAATCTCTGTAATCGTTGAGCCATTGGAAAACATTTGTCACACCTTAAGACACAGCTTAACTTATGAGCCAAGCCAATGCTGGGTATTTGCCTTGCCAGAGATGGTCAATGGCCATGATCTGGAGATTGAAATGGGAAAATATAAGGGAAAGGGAATACATACTATGCAACTAATCCGACACCACCCATTTTACATCGTAATTGAAAGCTAAAATATTCTCCATAAGGCCTGAGTTGATCAGATCAGTATCCAACACCTCCCTGTAGTGCACCTCTATTAGCATGCTCAATCCTCTCTGATCATTTATCTCAAATCATATGGATTCTGTTTATATCTCTTTCTTTGTGATGTCCTTTCTTGCATTTGCTATTATGTTAATTCTAATGAGCAGCAATACCATAAATCTTTCCACTAAATCCATTAAAAAAAAACAATTCTATCATGGCTATATCCATGTCTCTCTTGTCCCTTATTATGATCATATTTAAAACCTTTTGTTTCAAGTAGATAACATTTGAAATCCCGGGTTTTACTTGGAGAACCATTCCACAAGACTCCATGGCTTTAAACAAACAGAAGATGTTTTACTATGTAAGAGTTAACAAAAGAAACATTTAATACTATTTAATACTATTTATCCTATACTCCAACATTCAGAATTAACATGATGCATGAATTAATGGACAAACTGTGGTCAAACACAAAGCACAAACTGCATGTTACATGCAAATGCGATTAAGACAGATACCATGAATTTTCTCAGCAACCTACCCAGACAGTGATCACTTTAAATCACAAAATTCTTTAAACTCTATCTTCCTCACAAGGAATTTCAGCTCCTCGCCTATGAAGATTTAGCCTTTGATTCCCTTTCTTCTGCAGCTTCAAGTCAGCATAGAAGCTCTCTTCCTTCTGATGCCCGTAATGAGCTGTCAGGCAACTGGCTCCAGCTCTGGATGCCTCAGCAGCTGCTCAACTCCCCATTCACAAGGCTGTACCCCAGCATTTAATCACCAGCACAGTCCCAACACTCTGGCCAACCAGTATTCTCAGACTGTTCTTTGCTCTAACAGCCGGCTTTACTGAGCCGATAACTACGCCTCACAGGTTTCCCCCGTGCTCTGGCTTCCAGCTACCTTGAGCTGACCCTTGTTCAGCTTCACTAAACTGACACTGTTTCCTGGCTGTACTGAACTAATGACAGCCACTGCACCTGGGCTTCTTAGAACAGCAGCTCCCAACTGCATCAAGCAACTACAGCTCTCGGGCTTCCCGGAGTCCAATTTATAGCACCATCAAGCTGACTGCACTTCAACCATTTACCCCTGCTGCTCCCACAGACGCTTTAAGACTCACACTATTGTGCTTCAGCAGCTTCGCTAGCCCAGACTAATCTTGTCATTTGGGCGCGAGTAACCTTTGCACCATGTGTCCACCAATATGCTCTGCAAAATAAGAGTCGAGATGTCCTTGACCACTTTAACTTTGTCGACAATTTTTCAAATTAGATTTAAAAAACTTTCAACTCTGTCCTCAGTGAATTTAGGCACCAGTAGAGACTCTGTAATAAGATGCAACTTATCACTCAAACTATTAACCTTTCCTTCACCCTGTAACTTAAGCTTTTCTTTTTCCAGGCAAACTGTCTCTCTTCCTTTCCCTTTGAAACTCTGTTTGCTTATCACTTTTGTTCATTGTTAACTTCTCTCTCTGAATTTCAAGTTCAAACTACCGCATTTCCATTTCTTTTTTTGTTCTTCTTCCTGTCTTTGGTTTTTAAAATGTGTTTTTGACTTTTTAGTTCGAGTAGCTTCATTTCTTTTTCTATTTCAAGTTGCTTCATTTTCAAATGATTTCCAACTCACTCGAGCTTTGTTGGATTTAAGTCGGTCTTTTCTTCTTTGAATGTTAAATGTTGTGCTATTACAGCAATTATGCCTGCTGTTGTTAGCCCCTGCTTTTAACTCTGACTTCAACATTTCTACAAATGTTATCAACTTAACCTTGGTTAATTGTTGCAAATTATTCAGAGATAAATTTGCCCTTTTGAGAAAAGTAAGAGAAACTGACAAAGCCATTCTACTTTTCAGTAAGTATCGTAACAGCCACTTTTATACCCTGTTAGCCAAAACTTTGACACATTCCAGTAGCCGTATCTATCTGTGGATTCAAAATCCTGTGAATAACCCCAAATTTTGTTGTGATCCAGTTTGGGACTCGCAACCTTTTGTTTGAAGTGGATAACGATTGAAATACTAGTTACACACTAAGAACACAAAACCACAAAATTCCATGGATTTAAACAAACAAAACAGACATTTATTATACAAAAATTAACAAAGCACAAAATGAATATTGTCTATCCCATATGCAAGGTTCTTCTCTCGCTCCCCAAACATAAACAGAATAGTTTTTTGTTACTTCCCCCTTTATTGGTGTATTTTTCCAAACCCTGAAATTTGAAGTGTTCAGCAAACTTGAGATAAGATAAAATGAAGGAGTTGGTTAATTATACACTCAGAGAGGTTTCACAACACCAGCCCCTTTTGCACTCACATTAAATAGGGATAAGGAAAAAGGAAGATGGTTCAAGGCAAGACCACAATGAAAGACAGATTATAGTTTTACATGAGTGCTGAATCCAGAATCAAAAGTCCAATGGTATGTTCCTCCAGAGGGGAGGTTGGCTAACTGTTGCAGGGTGATCCGTCTCTCCAGGAGTGAGACTTTCATCATGGGTGACGGCACATATATCTGAGTTAGTCTTGGAGGAGAAGTCCCAATGTTCCCGTAGTTTGTAGCTTTGATGAGGGCATGAGTTCCTTCTGCTGCCACTGGTCTGATGGTAAGATGGTTGAGAGTACAGGTTGCTTGCCTGGAGTTACTGCTTCTTTTAGATGTCAAACAGCGACTGCCTGAGTTCAGTACCACAATATTACAAGTTTGAACAGCTTAAGGGAGGTCATGTGATATACTTCCCACTGCGTCTCCTAAATGTTGGACAAAGGATGTATTTTCTTTGGACTGGAATCTTGGCT
Organism: Scyliorhinus torazame; assembly: GCF_047496885.1. NCBI lineage: Eukaryota > Metazoa > Chordata > Chondrichthyes > Carcharhiniformes > Scyliorhinidae > Scyliorhinus > Scyliorhinus torazame. The sequence goes on from NC_092721.1 coordinate 111,807,940, forward strand.
GGTTAAAATGAATTAAGATTCCTTATGTTCTTGGAGACACTAGTTTCAGGTTGAGAAAACGAGGCCCCCTTGTTGAAACCATTTGTATTAGTACAGATAATGCTTAGGCCATAGGCACCATTATTGAAGATTGAGACTTGCAGGCAGCTGCCTTTTTTCGTAGGTGGCTGGGGCAGACGGCCCATCCACGAGGCCATTGCGTTGGCTTGACTGGAATGTTTACGCAATGCAAGGAGTGTTACATTACAGGATGTTTGAGGTGTTAGACTTTTCTTGATTTGAAACTGCTCAGAAACTCCCAGAAGTCAGCATGTGACCAGCTGAAAACATCTTGGCGGCTCTGTAATTGTTCATTATGACAAACATAACAAAGTAATTTTATAAAATAGTTTGGCTGGCAAAGATAAACATATATATATTTCTTCCTGTCTCAACCATGACAATCTGACATTCAGAATTAACATGAATTAAACATAAATTACCAGGCAAACTGTGGTCAAACGCAAACTACAAACTGCACATTAAATGGCAGGCACAACTGAGATAAATTCCATAATTTTCTCAACAATCCACCCAGACATCAGTGATCACTGTGAGTCATGAAAATCATGCAATCTCTTTCATCTTCACAAGGTTATTCAGCTCCTCTTTTGTCAGGATTTAGTCTCTGATTTCCCTCAATTTCCCTGGACTATGTCGCTGACTTTCTTCTCCAAAGACTGTGTCCCACTAAGTTTACAAAGCAGTGCTCCAAATCCTAACCACCAGCATGAACCCAACTCTCTAGCTACATTAAGCAAAACACCACTGCTTTTCCTTGCCCCAACTGAAAACTTCTCAGAGCAATCAACCCCCTCACCTTCAATGAGCTGACAACTACTCCCCACTGCTTCTCGTTGTCCCAACTTCTTACAGAACTGAGCAGATATTTCTTGCCAGGAGTAAGCCTCCATTTTCTTCAGTGAGTCAGAAATAAATCTTTTGGCCTGTAGCACTTCCAGCTTCCACCTTGAAAAGCAAGTATAATAGTGACTTTTTGGACTCTTTAAACATCTAAGTGTTACTTCGAATGCTACTTCTTTTTAACTCATATTTTCTTGTGTGAATGTGCGATTGGGTGCTATTGCAATTACATGCAGATGTTGAAAAAATAAACATTTATTCTTTCCTTTTTCAAACTTAAAAGAAAATCAGCGGGCTTCTCCGGAATCGCCGCGATGGCCCGACGCTGGCGTCAAAAACGGCACGAACCACTCCGGCGTAAGGCCAACCGGAAGTAGCGGAATCCTCCGCACTTCCAGGGGCTAGGTGGACGCTGGTGGGGTTGGCGCCATGCCAGCCGGAACTAAAGGGACTGCACGAGTCTGCGCATGCGCCAAAGGGCCGGCGTGATCCTGCACATGCGCAGAACCGCCGGCGTATTCTGGCGCATGTGCAGGGAGGTGTCTTCTCCGCACCGGCCATGGCGGAGCCCTACAGGGGCCGGCACGGAAGGAAGGAGTGCCCCCATGGCAAAGGCCCGCCCACAGATTGGTGGGCCCCGATCATGGGGTCGGATCCCCCCCCCCCCCCCGAGGACCGCACCAGCCGACTTATCTGCCAGGTACCGCCGTGTGGGACCATGTCTAATCCACTCCGGCGGGACTGGCCAAGAACCGACGGCCGCTCAGCCCATCGGGGCCCGGGGAATTGCCGGGGGGGGGGGGGGGGGGTGGGGGGAGGGCGCTGCCAACCCCTCCGACCCGGCGGGGGGTCGGAGAATCCCACCCAATAAGTCTGATGTTTTTTGATAGTGTCACACTCAATGGGTTAAAATGCATAATCCTTAAAAGGCATCTTGTTGCCGTTAGTCAAGAAGTGGAAAATGCTGAATATCCTGCCATCTCTGCCCTGTCCCCATCTAATACTGTATTGTTTCTTACTCTTACTGTCATCTCTTTCTTAATCCCTTATGCACCCAGTTTTCTGACAATGCATCTATGACTAGAGTCTTGCCTTTCTATTCCCATAATTATAGAATCGCTGAGTCTTTCATCTCCCTCACTGTATAGAGACCGTCCTGTGATCCCTGTGGTCATGCACTTTGCTCTGGCTACACTATCCAGGGAAACTATCACTCTCACTAGTATTCAGAACACTGTACCTGTGAATGAGATGCACTCAGAGGACTCATGCACTGCTTGCCGTATTCTTCTTGACTCCCTGTGGTCAGAAATTCCCTCTGCCTTTGCAACATAAAGCTGTGGTTGAACACTTCTAGTAGCATGCTTTCCATATTGCTCTCAGCCTCAAGGATGCACTGCTGCGGTGTCAGCTATCATTCAAACTCCAAAATGCAGAGCTGAAGACATTTCATCTGGTGAGGTTTTCTGATAATCAGGTTATCCAGGGCAAGAGAAGTATCCAGCAGTGCCCACATGGAATAGGTTGTACATTCCATGGGACTGAAGTGTCCTACTATACCTATATTTATTAAACTGTTAACCAAATTCAGAGAAATAATCTTCACACTAAACAACACTCACCAGCTTCTCACCAATCAACTCCCCCCATTGTGCTTTAAGAGCTTCTATCACCGCTCTCTTGAATATTTTACACTCCCTTACCTCTGGGCTCTCTAATTCAATATAGCTTATTTTTAGCTTCTGAACTAATTTCTGACCTAGATTAATGTTTACTTCAGTATTTACCTCTAAATCATACTGTCACCATCCCTTCTTCTGCAGTGATGCTAAGCTCTCACTTTCCAGCAGCTCCCATCTCAACGCTCCTTTCTGTACTATCTCTCCACTCACTCTGTAGCTCCGCTCCTCTTATTCTCCTGCAGATCCACTCTTGCCCGCCCACCACCTCCAATGCACAACTTAGGAGTGTGATTGGATACTCTCCAATTGCTGGGATGAGTGCAATCCAACAGCACTCAAGAAGCTTAACATAGCCCAAGACAAAGCAACCCGTTTGATTGATACCCTACCCACTAATTTAAATATTCACCCCCCCCAACAGCCAATAGACAGTGGCAGCAGTGTGTAGCAGATAAAAATAATCCCCTGCAGTAACTCACCAAGGCTATATCACCGAGAAGGACAGGACAAATGTAGCTATGTAACTCACTCCCTAATAGCAATGTGGATGTATCTCCACTACATGAAGGCAACTCAATAACGTCTTCTCAAGGGCAAACAGGAATGGCCAATAAATGCTGGCCTAGCCATCGACATTCTCATCCCAAGAAAAAAGAATTGGTAAATGAATAAAGAATAATGAGTATGGATTTTACAAGGGAAAGTCATGCTTGACCAAACTTAATGTATTCTTTGAAGAACTGACAGAAAGTTTTAGGAGGTGGTTACTAAAAAGTGGAATCTGACAACATACCAGTAGATGCTGAGGGAGTAGAAATAATGAATGGGGTGAAAACTGCGATGGACGAAGTATTGGAAAGACTGGCCAGGATTAGAGTGGGTAAGGTGCGAATGGCTTGCATCACAAGTTGTTAGAGAAAGCAAGTGGAGATAGCTGAAGGACTTGTCATCATCTTCTAAACAAGGGATGGACCAGTGAATTGGAGCATGGCAAATGTGAAACCCTGGTTCAACAAAGGATGTAGGGACTGTTCTAACAACTACAGGCATGACAGGTGGGCAAAGTTTTAGAAACAACAATCAGAGAAAAGAAATCAACAGGAGATTTCAGTTAATGAAGGAGAGCCAGCACAAATTTGTAAATGGCAGATCATGCTTAACCAATTGAACTGTTTGATGTTGATTGATAAATGGAATGTATCGGATGTTGTCCATTTGGATTTTAAGAAAGGTTTTGATAAAGTGCCACATCAAAGGCTGGTTGACAAAACTGAGGCTCATGGAATAGGAGGGCGAGTGTCAAGTTGGATAACAAAATTGTTTAAAGGCAGAAAACAATGAGCTGTGATAAATGTTTATGTTTCAAACTGGAGGACCGTGAACTGGTGTTCTCCAAGGCTCATTGCTAGGACAACTGATTTTCCTTTGCCACACATAAAAAAACTTACACTTTGGAATGCAGAGTAAAATTTCAAAATTTGCCAATGATACCAAACTTGGAGGAATGTCAAAAAATGAGGATGATACTAATCAATTGCAATAGGTTATAGACAGACTAGTAGAATGGGCAGACAAGCAGCAGATGGAACTTAATGCAGAGACATGGGATAGAGAGCGAAATATTGATTTCATGGCACAGTTCTAAAAAGAGCACAGGAACAAAGGGAGGTTGAGAGGTGCTTGTGCATAGAACTTTGAAGGTGTCAGGACATATCGAGAAAGTGGTTGGTAAGGCAAATGACACCTTGGGCTGAATAAATTAAGCATTGAGTACAAAAGCAGGGAAGTTATGCTGAAAATTTATGAAGCCGTAGTTAGGCCACTACTAGAGTATTGCATCCATTTCTGGGCACCACACATTAGGAAGGATGTGAAGATCCTTGAGAGGGTGCAGAGAAGATTTACCAGAATGGTTCCAGGGATGAACGATTTTAGCGACAAAGTTAGGTTGGAGAATCTGGGGTTGTACTCTTTGGAATAAAGGAGATTGAAGGGAGATTTGATAGAGGTGTACAAGATTGTGACAGGTTTGGTTAAGGTAGACAAAGAGAAATTGTTCCCATTAGTTAATTAGTTGCCCTCTAAGCTATTTGCCATTTTTTTTTTTTTAGAAATTTAGAGTACCCAATTCATTTTTTCCAATTTAAGGGGCAATTTAGCATGGCCAATCCACCTACACTGCACATCTTTGGGTTGTGGGGGTGAAACCCACGCAAACACGGGGAGAATGTGCAAACTCCACACAGACTGTGACCCAGAGCCGGGATCGAACCTGGGACCTCGACGCCATGAGGCTGCAGGGCTAACCCACTTCGCCACCGTGCTGCCCTAGCTATTTGCCATCTTGACTTAGAACGATATCTCCGTCCTTTCACTGTTGTGAATCAAAATTTTGGAAATCCCTCCCTAATAGCACTGTGTGTATGCCACACCACCTAGACTGTAGGGGTCATGAAGGCAGCTCACCACCACCTTCTCAAGGGAAATTAGGCATGGGCAATAAATGCTGGCCTAGGCAGCGATGCCCACATCCCAAGAATAAATTGAAAAAAGTAATTGCACAAGGACTAGGGGACACATTTAAGGTTTTGGGGTAAGAGATAAAGGGGAAATGTAGGAAGAATGTTTTACACAGCGAGTGGTAATTATCTAGTATTTGCTACCAGTAGGGAGGGTGGAAGCAGAAATGATCAATGATTTCATAAGGAATTTAGGTGGGCACTCCAAGGAAATAAACCTGTGAGGCTATTATTGACGAAATTGTTCAATTTGAAGTCGGTATGGACTCAATGGGTAGACAAGGGTGACATGGCCGATGTTTAAAAAATTGCATTTTTAAAAGGCATTTGAAAGACTCATGACTAAAGCCCGAACTCAGGAGGCAAGATGACTAGAAAACAGAGTTAAAGTCGAATCTGACAATAGATGGAAAGTGGTGTCCGACATAAACCACTCTTGTTCACCATTTACATAAACGATTTAAACTTGGAAATTCAAAGTACAATGTCAAACAATGCCACAAGTCATTACAGAGGAGGACTATGTCAAATCACTTGAAGACATTAATAAATGTGTAAAATGGGCATATAATTAGCAAATGAACTTTAATGTAGTTAAGTGTAAGGCAGTACGTTTTGGGAGGAATTAAAGGAAGTCAAAGTAATTGTCTTAAATGTCTGAGTGGACAGATATACAAATCACCAAAATTTATGATTCAGGTTAATAAGATACTTTTTTTAAAAACAAAGTACTCGATTCATTTCTGGAGGGATAGAAATGAAAAGCAGCAAAGTTATATTAAATTTGCTGAAAACTTTGGTTCGCACAAACTTGGCATACGGTGAAGTCTTCTGGTATCCACATTATAGAAAGAAATACATGGGAACTGAAGAAGGGGGAAAAGGATTTACTCGGGTGACATCAGACTGAGATAACCATCAGGAAATACTGAATTGGTTGATGCTCTTTTCTCTAAAAAGAGGACTGAGGGGCAACATGATAGAGACCTTGAGGATCATTGGAACGGTTTGAGAGAGCAGTCTTGGCTATAGCAGTCCGATGTTTTCATTTGTCAGGGAAATGAGAACTAGGGGCCAGATCTATAAGAGATGAATAAATCAAGAAATCAATTCAGGAGAAACGTCTTTACCGAAAGAATGGTTAGAATATCGAGGTCACTACCACAAGGAGTAGTTGAAGTGGCGAATTTAATGGGAAGTTGGAGAGAAGAAAGGAATTGAATGATTGTAGAGAATGGAAGAAGACATATAGAACATAAAGACTGGCATGGACCTGTTGGTCTGAATGACCAGATTCTGTGCTGTAAATACTGGGGAATACTTAGTAGGGCCTTCGCACTGTTGTTTCTTCTCACTGTTGCTTTCTTCATAAGTCCTGCCAGGTTCTCTTTCTGCTGCTTCAAAATGTCCCTGGCTATATGCCCTCCAGGACTCTTGATCAGGGCTGTAGGGGCTATCCATTAACCTATTCCCCTAATTATTGATTTCTCTCCTGCATCTTGAAATTGAGAGTGAGAGTGAGAAAGAACATGAGAGAGATCAACCAGTAAAAGCTAAATATAAAGGAAGTGAATGATTCAGTCGAGTAGATATGTTTTGGGGGGACAGTGAGTCTTTGAGGACTGCCCTGCTCTACCCTAGTTACAGGGCAAAATGGGAGACGCATCAAAGACATTTAGAATCTTGATTTTCAACATAAATTTTCTTAATTGCCTTCAATAAAATAGTGGGAGGAAGGTTTGCATGCCCTGTGGTCTTTCACATTCAAAATAAAACACACGTATGTTATCAGTAAGACAGTTTACATTTGAAATGGTGATCAACTTTTCTTTAACATAAAGTTTGAAAACAATAATGGAGTAACTTGGTTTAAAGATCAGGATCTACCTTTGGCTGACATAAAGTCATAGGTTGATAGCATGTTCTGAAAGAAAGTTCGAATTGCACTTGTGCTTTTGGATGACAGAATATTTCTGTAACTTTTGGAAATAATGTTATTAACTGATTAAAACAATGTATAGTAGTATCGCAAAAAATACAAAATGTTAAGTCCTACAGTCTCTTCTAAACTCATTAATTGCTTTTGACATTTTACTATTTGCAAAATAATATCTATCACAGATTGTAATTTAGTGATTGATGTGAGGGATCAAATTTGGGAAAATGTGGTGAACGAAAGAATAGAGACAATGCAAGAGAGAAAGTTATGAATATGGAAAATGATAAACAGACCACGATAGGAAAGTATAGAGAGTACAAACCTCAGAGTAAATCAACATAGAAGGTTAGATGCTTTGAAAAAAAGGACAAAACTAAAGGTTCTATATCTAAACATATGTTGCATTTGAGACAAAGGAGACGAACTGCAAATAGAAATCAATAAGTATGCTCTGATAGCCATCACAAAGACATGGCTACAGAATGACTGAGATTGGGGTCTGGCTATTGAAGGGAATGCACATTTAGTAAGGGCAGGAAGTCATGAACAGGTGGAGGGGTGTCTCTGTTAATTAATAATGGTAGAGGGATTATAGAGGGATAATGTATGTTCAGGCAACGAGGATGTAGAAGCGATTTGGGTTGAGGTTAGAAATTATAACGGCCAAAAGTCACTTTTGGGAGTGGTGTACAGGCCCCCTAATTGTAACTACATGGTAAGACAGAGTGTAAAGGAAGAGATAATGGGAATTTAGCAGAAAGGTACAGTGATAGTCGTGGGGGATTTTAATCTATATACAGATTGAAAAAAACAGATGGCAAAGGTTGTGTAGATGAGGAGTTCATAGAATGTTTTTAGCATAATTTCTCAGAACAGCATGTTCCAGAACCAAACAGAGAGCAGGCTATACAATGCCTGGTATTGTGCAGTGAGAAGATGGGATTAATTGATAACCTCTGAGTAAAGGTACCCAAGATAGCAGCAATCATAATATGATTGAACATTGCAATCAGTTTGAGGGAGGAAAGAGAGCATTGACGACTATTATTTTAAACGTGAATAGAAGGCAATTATGAGGGCATGATAGCAGAGCGAGCTAAAGGGAAGTGGCAAATGAAATTAAGCAATAGGTCAATGGAGAGGCAGGAGGTGGGTGGTTTCTGCCCCTATTTTCAGGAGGCGGGAACAGTGGAGGTGGAAGAGAATTTGGATATTAAGCATTTACACCCAATTGCACCCCCCATGTTAGACTGTCCATTCATGTCCGCATGAGGGCACGTCATGTGAATCATGAAGGTCCCCCACAACGTGAACCTGGCATACAGAACTTGCCAGATGCGCACAGCTGGGTACAGCCCACAGAGGGAGAGGATAATTCCCTGGCCTTGCAATATGCCTTGCAATGTCCCCTGGCACTGCAGTATCGCGGAGTTCCGTGGGGGAGTTGCTGGGGGCTCCGTGGTTTTGTTGGGGGAAAAGTGAGGGGTGAAGGAAGGTTCATTGTGAGGGAGGGGGTGCAGGTTCCCCGTCAGGTGGGGTGCAGGGATTCCATTTCCGTGGGGTGTCCTATTTTCCAATTCAAATTTATTTACATTGGGGCACCCTTTATAAAACGTGCCTCAATGTTTCAGAAACCAAAGGTGCTGACGTGGTGGGCTCATTCAGAGCCCACCCCACCAGCATGACGTCATGGGACCCGCCTCTTAGGTTTTTTTGACAAAGTGTCAATAAATATGGCGGGAAAGTCAGCCATGAAGCCAGCGGGCTACCTTTTGCTTTTCCAGCCTGAGCTAACACTTACCAAACAATGATAAAATTCTGCCCACAATTTCATTTAGAGGGATTTTTCAGAATACACAGAGTAGATACCTTCAATTAGGAAGAAAAATTCCAAGGCAAGGACCCACCATCCGTGGTGAACTAAAAAAGTTAAAAACAGTATCAAACTTAAAAAGTATATAGTTGCACAAAGACTGGTGGTAGGTGGGAAGATTGGACAGAATATAAAGTACAGCAAAGAGTGACAGAAAGGTTAGTAAGGAAGGAACATTAGAGCACGAGATAGAGATCTAGGAATATAAAGATGGATAGTCAGAGTTCTACAGATATTTAAATAAACTTTCCAGTTTGGGAGTCCTTGGGCTCCCTGCACCCCATCTCATAAGGGCGAGGCATGCCTGGGCCCAATCCACAGTACAGGCAAAATGCCACCTTAGCACTGTCGGGCTGGCACCCTGACAGTGTCCCTGCCAACCTGACAGTGTTCCTGGGCACACTGGCAGTGAGAAGCTGGCAGTGCCAGGCTGGCATGCCAAGGTGTCTGGGTGGCAACAGCAGTGCCAGGGCACCATACAGCCCAGAGGTTGACCACCTGGGGGCCTCCTATCACCTGCAAATCCCCCCTCGCCTACTGCCATTCTGCCTGGTCCCCATTTGTGAAGACCAGTGCTAAACGGTGCCCCGCTGGAGTCTCCTCAACGAGAGGATTCAATCCCGGACGCTGGTTAGATCCGGTGAATGCATATTCAAGTGTGCCTAACTGTACATATAAATATGCAAATTTATATCCCACCCCTTGTGGGCGGGATCCAGATAGCAACATCTCGCGAGATTTTGTTAGATCTTGCGAGGCATGGCAAGCAGGGTAAATCTCCTGGGGGGCCTCTCGCAAGATTTACCGGCACATTGTGCCATTAGATCGTGTCCATAATGTGTGAAAATGTGAAATACTCCATTTCCGCAGGAGAATTTAGAAAAAGCTGGTTATCTAAGAGAGATTGTCGTGCTCTGAGATTCAGAGGTACCTGGGTGTCCTTGTGCATGAATTACAAAAGACTAGTTTGCAGGAACAGCAAGTATTTCTGAAAGCTAATAGAACATTTTCATTTATTGTGAGGGTAATTGATTGCAAAAGTAGGGAGGTTATGTTTCAGTATGCAGGGCACTGCTGAGATCACATCTGGAGTAGTATACAATATTGATCTTCTTCGATTCAAATGCATTCGAAGCAGTCCAGAGGTTTCCGAGACTAATACCAGGAATGAGCAGGTTGTCTTCTCAGGAAAGATTGAACAGGCTAGGCTTGTTTCAGTTGGAGCTTAGAAAAGTAAGGCAACTTCATTGAAACCCTTAAGATCCCGAGGGGCTTTGGCAGGATGGACGTGGAAAGAATGTTTCCCCTTATGCAAGAATCTAGAACTAGGGGTCACTGATTTATTTTTAAAAGTTTGCTCATTTAAGACTGAGATGAGGGGCGAGATTCTCCGACCCCCCCACCGGGTCGGAGAATCGCCGGGGGCTGGTGTGAATCCCGCCCCCGCCGGTTGCCGAAGTCTTTGGCACCGGAGATTCGGCGGGCGCTGCGCCGGTTGGCGGGCCCACCCGCGCGATTCTCCGGCCCGGATGGGCCGAAGTCCCGCCGCTAAAATGCCTGTCCCGCCGGCGTAAATTAAACCACCTACCTTACCGGCGGGACAAGGCGGCGCGGGCGGGCTCCGGGGTCCTGGGGGGGCGCGAGTCGATCTGGCCCTGGGGGGTGCCCCCACGGTGGCCTGGCGATCGGGGCCCACCGATCCGCGGGCGGGCCTGTGCCATGGGGGCAGTTTTTCCTTTCCGCCTCCACCACTGTCTCCACCATGGTGGAGGCAGAAGAGACTCCCTCCACTGCGCATGCGTGGGAAGCTGTCAGCGGCCGCTGACGCGCCCGCGCATGCGCCACCCGGAGATGTCATTTCCGCGCCAGCTGGCGGGGCACCAAAGGCCTTTTCCGCCAGCTGGCTGGGCGGAAATTCGTCCAGCGCCAATCTAGCCCCTCAAGGTTGGGGCTCGGCCCCCAAAGATGCGGAGCATTCCGCACCTTTGGGGCGGCGCGATGCCCGTCTGATTTGCGCCGTTTTGGGCGCCAGTCGGCGGACATCGCGCCGTTTCCGGAGAATTTCGCCCGAGGAGATTTTTTTTCTCTGAGGATTGGAACTTTTCTTCAAAAGGCAGTGGAAGTAGCGGTTTTGAATATTTTTAAGGCAGAGCTAGATAGATTCTTGTTTGACAAGGGGATGAAAGGTTAATGGGATTAGGCAGGAATGTGTTGAGGTTACAATCAGATCAGCCATGATCTTATTGAATGACGGAGTAGGCTCAAAGGGCCGAATGGCCTACTCCTAATTCATATGTTCGTATTTACTGTATTGGAAAACCCTTCATTGAATTAAAAACTGCAATTGAATTTGCATAATTCCCTTATATCCAAAGGCAAAATAAGTGTGGTTATTGAATGTGACTGTAACACAATATCTTACAGGTTTAAGAAGCTGCCCTTTCCACAAGCATGAGATTCAGAGCGCATCTTGTACTTAATAGCGATGACATTTTTTTTCTTTTTATGGATAAGCCTTCTAACAAATTAATCTCATCTCTGTGATTGCCAGCTACACTGATTGAGGGTCAAGAATTGTATCACGCAGAGCTGATGCACTCCAAGAATGGTGTCAGCAGTGATTTAAGAGAAACATGTCAAGATCAGTCTCATTCTCAACAGCTGCATTTATCGAAACAAATCATTCATAAATAATCATTATTTTTAAATCCAGATTTCAAATAAAGAGAAATGAGACTAAATGACTGGTTGAATTTTGTAGTGAAGTGTTGCAAATCTGTTCAAAGTATCACAGCTAAAAGCAACAGAAATTAGAGATTAAAACATATCTGTGGGTGTATCCGCATCAATATTATCTGTTTTGTTGTTGCTTTTGGCAAACTGCAGAATGTATTGTCTGATAAGGAAATTAAGATTACATGGTATTGCAGAGAAATATTAGTCAGGAACCATGGAATCTTAGGGTACAGAAAGAGGTCGCTTAGCCTATGATGTCATGTTCAGTTTCTTGCAAGAATAATGGAGATGATCCTCATTGCCTGGAGCTCTTTCCTTACATCTTTCTCTGTTTCAAATGTAGGTATTCAAATTTCCTTCAAAAGGTGCAGGCCTCAGTTTTTGCTCTTGGGTTGGGAACACAGTGTTGGGACAATTCCTGGCTCTGCAAATCTGACCTAGGAGAAAATGTCCCAGCACTTCAGATTTTCAGGCCAGGGGTGAGTGATGGGGTGAGGGAAGGGGGGGGAAAGATTTATGGGTGTTGTGGAAGATAACCCCTGAAACAGAGTGAGATGTCTGGGTTCAGAGACAGGTTATGTGGAGACCTGCCTCAGTACATCAGCACATATGGAGATGGGGCACGGTGGTAGGCCAAGGTAGAGTGTTCTTTCGGAGGGTCGGTGCAGACCCGTTGGGGCAAAATGGCCTCCTTCTGCACTGTAGGGATTCTATGGATCAATGCTCAGAAATCAACTAGAAGAAAAATGTTTGCAACTGGGCCAGCCCAAATAAGAAGCTTTGGTGTTAAGGTGGTGGTAAATCTTCACTGGGGCTTTGTGCCGATAAGAATATTGCTGGAATAAAATGAATAGTGTAAGTGTGAATAATATTCTGGGATTGTATTGACATTTTTCCAACATTTTTGTCTAGTGTAATATGGTTCATTTTTTGTTTAGTAAACATTTTATTCTTTGTGTTAAATGTTCACTGGAAAATTCTTGTAAAGGTGTTCAATGACTGACCTCCACTGTTTAAAAAGAAAACAAAGTTAGGATCTATCAAGCCACGTTTCACTCTGGGATCTGACTTGTCCAGTATTGATGTCAACTGGAATCGGAAGAATCAGATTAGTTTTTAGATATTTTAATAATATTTTCTTAACCCATGTCTTTTTTTATAAACATTGCTCCCCAGCAGCAGAGACAGCCTGCCATTGGCCATTGGTGGGATTGTTTCGTCCCAACGATGTCTGTGGTGTTTTGCATGGCTCACCCACCCTGCCGTTGGTGCACCCACTGTAGTGTAACCACCTTCGCTGGGACTGAAAGATCTCACCTTCTGTCTTTTACAAGACTTTTGAAAAAGTACAGGTCCGTTATTCTTTTTAGCCCTGCTCTTTTATTTATTTTATTTCCGAGCAGTTCAGATATCTTTGTACAACCATCCCCAATACTATGAATTTTTTGTTTTAACCACATATTTACAGCTTCATTTTAAATCCCAATGTGACAGTTGTCTTACTTTGACTCTTTTTTTTCCGTATTATCACTTCTGAGCTTAACATTTTTCAATTCCACTCCTGGTGCTGTTTTTTCAACAGTTGTTATTCTTTTGAACTTCTTGTCAGGAAAACAAGGATACGTTTAAGGTATTTATATTTGTATTGGTTTAATTTAATGTTCCTATGCCTGTAAGGGTAAAACCTAGATTTAGATTCATGCTGAACAAAGGTGTATATACATGTGGGGGTTGGTTTCAATCCCCACTGTGATTCTGTTGTTCTTAGAGAGGGTTACAGCATGAAGATTAAATGAACTAGCAGTTGTTGTTTAACAATTGGGGCCTTGTAAGGTAGAGAAGCGATTTGACTTTAGTTGAGCTCATTTGATTGCAGTTGGAGCTATGTAGTGAGAGAAGACAGTTCTCACAGCTTCAAGAAGCAATTTGTTTTAGAAAACTAAAGAAGGAACATCTCTCTCAGCCTTTCTAGATGAAAAGCCATACTATGGAGTAATGGTTAAGAAAACAGATGCTGGAAATCAAGTCGAGCTAGTTAAGGAAGCTAGAAATGAAAAGAAGTTTCCAAAAAGGAGTTAATGGAACAGAGAAAACTGGGAAACAGAACAAATCACTGTTCAATAAAGACACAGAGAATTGAAAAGGCATTGGATCGTGAGAGGCCAGAAAGATATTGTTATATTCCTTGTTTTGTACTCCAAGATAGCCAGATACGTAGTGTTGACAAAGAATATAAAACTAAGAAATTTAAATCAAAACTAATTTATTTTACACTGCTAAACTTGATTAGATTTACACACTTTACTGAGTAACAGATAATAAAATAATAGTACTGAATCTGTAATGGAGTAATCAATATTCTCTCTAACGTATAAACTACACTATAACTCAACCTCATGCTATCCTTCTACATTGAAATCTCCTTCAGCTCTCTCTCACTTCTCCTCAGCTTCTCCTCAGCTTCTCACAGAATTCCTAGAGATGCAGCCTTATATATGATCACTGAGTAACGCCATCTCGTGTTGAGTTATATGTTGTAATAATAATAATTGCTTATTGTCACAAGCAGGCTTCAATGAAGTTACTGTGAAAAGCCCCTAGTCGCCACATTCCGGTGCCTGGTCAGGGAGGCCGGTATGGGAATTGAACCTGCGCCTCTGGACTTGTTCTGCATTACAAGCCAGCTGTTTAGCCCACTGTGCTAAACCAGCATGTAGTCTCTCCTATTAACCCTTGCATTACAAGCATTACAAGCCAGCTGTTTAGCCTACTGTGCTAAACCAGCATGTAGTCTCTCCTATTAACCCTTTACTAGACTTGTACTATACATATCATTACATCCCCTTTATTTTTAGACAGTTTTTAACATGACAAAAAGGAAAATATGAATAACATTAGTACATAATACATTGATATGTATACTAAGTTAACAAGTGAGTAAAAAAAAATTCAAACAGTTCATTTGTGTTTCTTCACAAATTAAGTCTATCTGGTTTCTTTCTTATTCTGTACGATCTCCTCAATCCAGTCAGTGGGGTGGTAGATGTCTTGAACGTCTTCTGGAAGTCATCTGGTATTTTGGTCAATGTTGTTGTAGTACAAAATAAATTCTCATTGAATTGAAGACTTGGAAATAACGTACTAGAAGATTGAGCTTTCAGAAGTGCTCGACGATTCCTTCTAATGATTGAATCATCAGTCACCTGAATGATGTATGAACGAGGTGCTGCTGATGTATGATCTTAGCCAGATCAGACCATCCTCCAGTGGAATACGAATTCTCACTTGATCATCTGGATTAAGTGGTTACAGTGATTTTGCATGTTGATTGTAGTATTTCTCCTGAAGATTCTTTTGATGTTGCATTTTCTTGATGACTGGCTGAAGATCTGGATCAGGTAGTCGTGTGCATGGAAGAGTTGTACGCAGCGATCTGTTCATTAACAATTGAGTAGGCGATAACCCAGTTGCAAGAGGAATTGCTCTGTAATTCAATAAAGCTAAGAACATATCTGAATCAGAGTCAAGAGCTTTATTGAAAAGTTTTTTCACAATGTGAACGCCTTTTTCAACCTTGCCATTGGGTTGCAGATAGAGACGACTGTGAGTAAAATTGTATGCATTAGCAAATTCTGTCCACTCATAACTATCAAAACAAGGTCCATTGTCTGTCATGACTTTGCAAGGAATCGCATGATGAGCAAAAATCTCTTTCATTGCCTTGATCATGGATCTTGAAATGGAATCAGACAATTTGGTCATTCGGGATAGTTTGAGAAATAATTGATGATGAGAATATAATCACGACCATGAAAGTGAAAAAGATTAATGCCAATCTTCAACCATGGAGTCTTCTCAAGATCATGAGATATAAGTATTTCTTTACTCTGAGTCGATTGATTGCGCTGGCAGGTCTTACATTCTATAATTTGATTTGTTATGTTCTTATTTATTCCTGGCCAATATACTGCCTGTCTTGCTGTGTGTTTGCATTTCTCTATGCCTAGATGACCTACTTGTATTTTCTGTCGTATCATCGGTCTTAGTGTCATAGGAATAACAATACGATCGAGACGACATAGTAAACCATCTACAACAGTGAGTTCAGATCGAATGTTTCTGAATTTCGAACAGTGTCCTTTCGGCCAACCATTTTTTAAATGGTCGATGACACGTTGCAGCATTTCATCTTTGCTTGTCTCATCTCTGATGAGCTTGAGTTTTTCATCAGGAACTGGAAGAGTTTGAGCTCGAAGCTGCACTTGAGCTTCAATCTGTATAAGAACGATCTCTGGTGGTCGTTCTTCTGTGTTGGTAGAACGAGATAATGCATCAGCAATTATAAGATCTTTACCTGGAGTGTAGACAAGTTGAAAATCATACTGTCTTAACTTCATGAGGATATGTTGTCATCTAGGAGTCATGTCATTAAAATATTTATGAATGATGTGTACTAGTGGTCGGTGATTTGTTTCGACGGTGAACATTGGTAGTCCATAGATGTAGTCATGAAATTTTAGAATTCCAGTAAATAAGCCCAAACACACTTTTTCTATCTGAGCGTACCTTTGCTCAGTGGAAGTCATTGATTGCAATGCATAAGCAACAGGTGTCCACAAAGAATCATCATGTCTTTGAAGGAGGACAGCCCCAATTCCATTCTGACTTGCATCCGTGGAAATCTTTGTTTCTCATCCAGAGTCAAATAAGGAAAGGACAGGTGCAGTTGTCAAAGCTGACTTGAGGTTTCGCCATTCTTTGTTGTGCTCTTCAGTCCACAAAAACGTTATGGTTTTCTTGATAAGGTTATGCAAAGCTATTGTTCTTGAAGCTAGGTTTGGTGTGAACTTTCCAAGGAAATTTACAACGCCTAGGAATCTCAACACTGCTTTCTCGTCCTCTGGGACTGTCATCTTCTGAATGGCAGCAACCTTATCATCGTCTGGTTGCACATAATGCTCTGAGATTTGATCACCCAGAAATGTAAATGAAGAGATACCAAAGTTACATTTAGATCAATTTAGCTTCAACCCAAATTTGTATATTCTCTGGAAAACTTGCAATGGCCTTGCATTATACTCTTCACGTGTAGATGACCATATGATGATGTCACCCGGACTCCATCTATACCTTCTGTCATTTGGCACGATGAAAGATCTCAGATGCTGAGATTATGTCAAATGGCATTCTGTGAAAACTGTTACGACCAAATGGTGTGTTGAACGTACACAATTTCTTCCTTGTGTCATCCAGCTGCATTTGCCAAAAACGTCTGGAAGTGTCCAGTTTAGAGAAAATCTTTGCATTTGCCATCTCACTCGTAATCTCTTCACGTTTCGGCATTGGATAATGTTCACGTTTGATGTTCAGGTTCAAATCTTTTGGATCAATACAGATTCTTAATTCTCCAGTTGGTTTCTTGACTCACCCCATCGAGCTGACCCAATCAGTCGGTTCTGTGATCTTGCAGATGATTCCAAGCTTCTACTTGCATTCAAGTTCTTGCTTCAGAAGATCACCTAAGGGAGCAGGAGCTCTTCTAAGAGGGCGTACCACTGGTTTCGCATTCGCTTTTAATTGGTTCCTGTATTGGAAAGGAAGAGTACCCATACCTTTAAATACGTGAGAAAATTGAGTGAGGATTCTTTCAATATCTTCCTGCACAGTTGGATGAGGTTTGCTGGTGCTATAGATTCTTTTCACAAGGTGTAAATCCTCACAGGCTTGTGCACCTAGTGGTGAAGATCTATTGGCTCCAACAATTTTGAACCTTAAGGATATCACAGTGTTGTGATTTGTCACTAAGAAGTCTCCTAATGAAGTAACCATGTTGCCATTATAATCACGCAGTTTGCAATCAGTTTTCTGTATCTTAGGACTATGACTAAGTTGCGATAAATCATGAGTGTTTATCAAGTTTGCTTGCCGTCAGAACCGTGCATTTTTCTGAACTGCGTCACAGCTCCAACGCAGTCGGTCTCGAGGCTCGTTTTCATGCCCTTATCTTTTTTCAGAATTTCAGAGTACTTATTGTGGTAGTAGCGGTATTATGGTACCTGGTAATCCTGCAGCACCATTGATAGAAACTGTATGCTTCCTATTGGTCCAGATGTATGTTAGCTCCGCCCTGCTAGGCGGGGTATAAGAGCCCGTGCCACCCCAGCAGCCTTCATTCTGTACCTGAGCTGCTGGGGGAAACATCTAGCTTATTAAAGCCTTCAGTTGGACTACAACTTCACTTTAGTGGTCGTTGATCGTGCATCAATTTAATAAGCTAGTTTTAAAAAGGATGGAGCTCCGAATCAAGCCAGAGTGTCTGCAACTCAGCCCCCACGCGGCAAACTCAGCAGGAATCTTCAAGCACTGGCTGGCGTGCTTTAAAGGATATCACGGGATGGACGAAAACACACCCACGGGAGAACAGAAAATGCAAGTCCTGCACTCAAGGGTGAGCCCGGAGATTTACACCCTCATCGAGGGAGCGGAAGAATCCGATGCAGCAATAGAGCTGCTAAAAGGACATTATATTCGCCCGGTAAACCAGGTCTACGCCCGGCATCTGCTAGCAACGAGGCGACAAACCCCTGGGGAATCGCTGGAAGAATTCTACCGTGCACTCCTGGTGTTGGGGAGAAACTGCAGCTGCCCGCAAGTTTCGGCGAGCGAACACACCGAACTCTTGGTCCGGGACTCTTTCGTGGCAGGTATGCTATCCTCCCAAATCCACTAGCGATTGCTAGAAAAAGACACTCTAGGTCTCAAGGAGGCACGGGCCTTTGCAGGCTCCCTGGATGTGGCCTCCAGAAACGCCCGCGCTTACGTTCCCGACCGCGCGGCAGCCCCCTGGGCAGCGTGGAACCGCTCCGCAGCCGACCCCGAGACATCCCCCATCCCCCCACAAGCTTGTGCTGCAAGGTGGCCTGGCAACCCCGGTGGGCCCCGCTGCTACTTTTGCGGGCAGGCCAAGCACCCCCGCCAGCGCTACCCGGCCCGCGCATCCACCTGCAAGGGATGCGGTAAAAAGGGCCATTTCGTGGTGGTATGCCAGGCTCGTGCGGTTGCCGCAGTCTCCGGCGGCGAATGCGGACTGCCAGCACAAACCTCTCCACGGCCCCCGTGCGGCCAGCGGGCGCTTCCATCTTCCTACTCCAGGGCCACGTGCGGTCCCCGGGCACTGCCATCTTGTCCCGTAGACGCCACGTTAGAGGGATGGGCGCTGCCATTTTGTGCACCCCCAGCCATGTGTGACCAATGGGAACCGCCATCTTGGATGAACCCCCAGGACCCCAGCTCGGATGACCACATACTGCCCAAAGAGAACACTCAACTGCTGCGATTAGCCTCAGTGACTCTGGATCAGTCCCGGCCTCGAACACTCTCAACTGCTAGATCATAGATCATAGAATTTACAGTGCAGAAGGAGGCCATTCGGCCCATCGAGTCTGCACCGGCTCTTGGAAAGAGCACCCTACCCAAGGTCAACACCTCCACCCTATCCCCATAACCGAGTAACCCCACCCAACACTAAGGGCAATTTTGGACACTAAGGGCAATTTATCATGGCCAATCCACCTAACCTGCACATCTTTGGACTGTGGGAGGAAACCGGAGCACCCGGAGGAAACCCACGCACACACGGGGAGGATGTGCAGACTCCGCACAGACAGTGACCCAAGCCGGAATCGAACCTGGGACCCTGGAGCTGTGAAGCAATTGTGCTAACCACTATGCTACCATGCTGCCCCGTGCTACAATGACTGTATTTATCAATGCCTAATCGACTCTGGGAGCACGGAGAGCTTCATACATCCCAACACGGTAAGGCGCTGTTCTCTCCTCGTCCACCCCATTAATCAAAAAATCTCCCTGGCCTCCGGTTCCCACTCAGTAGAGATAAAGGGGTTTTGTGCAGCAAACCTCACAGTCCAGGGAAGGGAGTTCAAAAATTACCGTCTCTACATCCTTCCCCACCTCTGCGCGGCCACACTCCTAGTTTTAGACTTCCAGTGGTAACCTCCAAAGTCTATCCTTCAAATTCAGCGGCCCTACACCTCCCCTCACTGTCTGCGGCCTCGCGACCCTTAAGACCGACCCGCCTTCCCTGTTTACGAACCTCACCCCGGATTGCAAACCCATCGCCACCAGGAGCAGATGGTACAGTGCCCAGGATCGGATCTTTATCAGGTCAGAGGTCCAAAGGCTACTGAGGGAAGGAGTCATTGAAGTTAGCAACAGTCCCTGGAGAGCTCAAGTAGTGGTAGTAAAGACCGGGGAGAAGCATAGGATGGTCATCGACTACAGTCAGACCATCACCAGGTTTACGCAGCTGGACGCGTACCCTCTCCCCCGCATATCCAACCTGGTAAACAGGATCGCTCATTACAAGGTCTTCTCCACGGTGGACCTTAAGTCCGCCTTCCACCAGCTCCCCATCCGCACTAGTGACCGCAAATACACTGCCTTCGAGGTAGATGGGCAGCTCTACCACTTCTTAAGGGTTCTCTTCGGTGTCACCAACGGGATCTCGGTCTTCCAGAGCGAGATGGACTGAATGGTTGACCGGTACGGTTCACGGGCAACATTCTCGTATCTCGATAATGTCACCATCTGCGGCCACGACCACAGGACCACGACCCCAACCTCCGAAAATTCCTCCAGACCGCAAAGATCCTTAATTTTACATACAACAAGGATAAATGCGTGTTTAGCACCGATCGCCTCACCATCCTCGGCTACATAGTGCAAAATGGAGTTATAGGCCCCGCCCCGGAATGCATGCGCCCCCTTATGGAGTTCCCCCTCCCTCACTGCCCCAAGGCCCTGAAGCGCTGCCCAGGGATTTTCAGTTACTACGCCCAGTGGGTCCCCAACTATGCGGACAAGGGCCGTCCCCTGATCCAATCCACAGCTTTTCCCCTGTCGATAGAGGCCCGCCAGACCTTCAGCCGCATCAAAGCAAACATTGCAAAGGCCACGATGTGCGCCATCGACGAGTCCCTCCCCTTCCAGGTCGAGAGCGACGCGTCTGATGTAGCTCTGGCGGCCACCCTCAACCAAGCGGGCAGACCCGTGGCCTTCTTCTCACACATCCTCCACGCCTTCAAAATCCGCCATTCCTCAGTCGAAAAGGAGGCCCAGGCCATAGTAGAAGCTGTGCGACATTGGAGGCATTACCTGGTCTGCAGGAGATTCACTCTCCTCACTGACCAACGGCCGGTTGCTTCCATGTTCGATAATGCACAGCGGGGCAAGATAAAAAATGATAAGATCTTGCGGTGGAGGATCGAACTCTCCACCTACAACTACGAGATCTTGTATCGTCGCGGGAAGCTAAATGAGTCTCCTGACGCCCTGTCCCGCAGCACATGTGCCACCGCACAAGTGGACCGCCTCCGAGCCCTCCACGAGGACCTCTGCCACCCGGGGGTCACTCATTTTTTCCATTTTATCAAGACCCGCAACCTGCCCTACTCCATCGAGGAGGTCAGGACAGTCACCAGGGACTGCCAAATCTGCGCGGAGTGCAAACCGCACTTCTACCGGCCAGAGAGGGCGCACCTGATAAAGGCTTCCCGTCCCGTTGAACACCTCAGCATGGACTTCAAAGGCCCCCTCACCTCCACAGACCACAACACATACTTCCTGAACGTGATTGATGAGTACTCCCGGTTCCCATTCGCCATCCCCTGCCCCGTCATGACCGTAACCACTATCATCAAGGCCCTCCATAGCATCTTTGCACTGTTCGGGTTCCCCGCCTACATACATAGTGATAGGGGGTCCTCCTTTGTGAGCGATGAACTGCGTCAATTCCTGCTCAGCAAGGGCATCGTCTCGAGCAGGACGACCAGTTACAACCCCCGGGGTAACGGACAGGTAGAGAGGGAGAACGGAACGGTCTGGAAGACTGTCCTACTGGCCCTATGGTCCAGGAATCTCCCAGTCTCCCGCTGGCAGGAAGTCCTCCCAGATGCCCTCCACTCCATCTGGTCACTGCTTTGTACCACAACCAACCAGACACCTCACGAACATCTCCTTGTGTTCCGCAGGAAGTCCTCCTCTGGGACCTTGCTCCCGACCTGGCTGGCAGCACCCGGACCCATCCTGCTCCGAAAACACGTGCGGGCGCACAATCCGGACCCGTTGGTCGATAGGGACCATCTTCTTCACTCTAACTCCCAGAACGCTTACGTGGCGTACCCCGACGGCCGACAAGATACGGTCTCCCTACGAACCTGGCACCCGCTGGAGCCCCACGCACACCCTAGCCACCAGTCCCACCCTCCCCTCCACCAGGGCACCTTCCAGGAGAATCGGTCCTTCCGCCGGCCCCGTCTAGGCCCCCCCACCCACCGACACACCCCGCAGGTGCTCCCTTCCAAGGTCAACCGTTTTCCCCACCAGCGCCGTCTAGGGGTGTCGAAGCTGCCACGGAGATCGAAGCCATGCTCCCGGAGTCACAGACGCCCGAGCCTCCACCAGAGTCACCATTGAAGCTCCAACGATCACAGGATCCCAGGACGACTAGGGCCCCCGATCGACTGGTTGCTTCATTTTAAATTGTAAATTGTAAATTTAAATCATTAATTGTAAATAGTTATTAGAATTGTAAATAGTTACAAAACCCTGTATGGAGGTATTGCGGTACCTCCATAACTAATTCCACCATGTTGCCACGTTTGTAGTATCAGGCCACCACCCCCGCCGGACTCTTTTTTAACAGGGGGTGAATGTGGTAGTAGAGGTATTACAGTACCTGGTAATGCTGGAGCACCATTGGTAGAAATTGTATGCTTCCTATTGGTCAAGATGTATGGTAGCTCCGCCCTGCTTGGCCGGGTATAAGAGTCTGTGCCACCCCAGCAGCCTTCAATCTGTACCTGAGCTGCTGGGTGAAACATCTGGCTTATTAAAGCCTTAAGTTGGACGACAACCTCGCTTTAGTGGTCATTGATCGTGCATCACTTATTTAGACAATTCATTCACTCTACACATTTCAATAGCACTTTCTAATTTCAAATCTTTTTGCCTTAATATACATTCTCTGAGTTTCTCATCTGTGATGCCAAAAACGATTTGATCTCTGATCATAGAGTCTGACAATATAGAGAAGTTACAGGTTTCTGCTTTGAGTTTTAAATCTGTTATGAAACCATCTGTTGATTCCGCATCTTTTGCATTCTCTTCTCAAAGATAAATCTTTCATATATTTGATTTAATTGAGTTCTACAATGCAGATCAATTTTTTCAATTACAACATTATATTTCGCTTTATCTTCTTCCATAGAGAATTGAAAGGAGTTATACAGTTTGATAGCCTGTGGTCCAGCCATTGTTAAGAATACGTTTTCTGTTATCACTGGCATTATCTGAATCAGATTCAGACAGGTATAGCTGAACTTTCTGCTTAAATACTTTCCAGTTTACATCAAGTTTACCAGAAATCGTGAGCTGCCGTAGAGATTGAACCTTCTCCATTAGTTCGGGACTTGTCTGTGTATTGATGTTACAGGTCTGGAAGCAGTCTTGTCTTCGAAGGTCTGAGTTGCATGCAAATTTTTTTTCTTCGAGTCTAATTATTCTATCTGGATTACTTCAGCAATATCCTGGTACCATGTCTTATTCTCCAAGATAGCCAGATATATAGTGGTGACAAAGAATATAAAACTAAGAAGTTTAAATCATAACTAATTTATTTTACACTACTAAACTTGATTAGGTTCGCACACTTTACTGTGTAACAGATAATAAAATTATCGTACTGAATCTGTAACGCTGTAATCAATATTCTCTCTCATTTATAAACTACACTATAACTCAACCTCATGCTATCCTTCTACATTGAAATCTACTTCAGCTCTCTCTCAACTTCTCATCAGCTTCTCGCAGAATTCCTAGAGATGCAACCTTATATATGATCACTTCGTAACGCCATCTAGTGTTGAGTTACATGTAGTCACTCCTGTTAACGCTTTACTGCACTTGTACAATACATATCAGTACAGCCATCTGGAGTAGTGCTACGTTTTAAGACAAATTACTACAGTTTGGGAGATATTGGCAGGAGGGTTTCACGCCTCTTGGCCCAGCGTTTCTGTTGCCCACAGGGGGCCAGCATGGCACCGGAGTGCTCTGCACTGCTCCAGCTGCTGCACGCGGCCCTGCGCTGCTCCAGCAGGTCCGCGCATGTGCACGCCGGTCGGCTGCGGGTCCGTGCAAGCGTGTGGTGGACATGGCGGAGTCACACAGCGGGCCAGCACGGAAGAAGATAGGCCACCCCCTCCCCGGATCGCGCATGCCCATCAATTGGTAGCCCCCGATCGCGGGCCTGTCCATCGTTTAGGTCCCCCCCGAGTCTGATCCCCCTGCTCCCCCCCCCCCACCAGGACAGCCAGTGCGGCCGCGGGTCCGAGCTCCCACTGGGTGGAACCATACGGGAACCACGCCGGCGGAACTTGGCGGGACCCCGGCCGGTCAATCGCAGAGAATCGCCACGGGGCCTCTTTCAACAGCGTCCAACTGCGCGCGGCTGCCGGAGATTCTCCGGCCCATGGAGAATCGTGTCCTGGCGCCGCAGGTTGAGACCCCATTCTCTGCCCCCGCGCCGAGCGTGATTTCAGGGTGGAGGCTCGGAGAATCCCGGCCATTAATTGAAATAATTGTGGAAATCAGTGATTGGACATCGAAGTATGCGTAACTAACAGCTAAACCTTGATGGAAGCGGTGTAGTGAAAGTACAATTTAAAAGAAGATTTGGAAGTGTGAATTTTGAAAGCTGAGTTTGAAATCACTCGTGTGGAAGCCGCATTTCAGTGAGACAAAGAGGCTCATGGTATAAGACTCATCCGGGGGGGCATTTTGAGAAGAATTCACAGATATTCACTTAGGTTCAGAACAGAGTGTGTATTTGACCACAGTAATATTGTATGCTTAAAAGGGACTTTGTGTGTTAATGAGACCATTTGTAACTTGAGATGTACTTTGTAATCCATGCTAATCCTAAAACGTGTGTGTAATTGGTGAACTAAAGGGGGAGTAAAGGAGTATTTTTTATAATCCAATTTTTTCATGTTTATTAAATGTTTTTAACTTGCTGTTAAAGGTAAGAATCTTGGAACTCCATTCCTCCATGTTTCATTAAAAAAGTATAAGTTAGGGGCAGGACGCTCCGTCAGTCGACGCGGAATTACTGAACACGGTTGGCGGTGAATCAGTTTCAACACCAAAATCATGGGCGGCGCCGGTTTCACGGCAAATCATAATTCTCTGGTGTCTCAACAGCAGCGTCAATGCATTCCACTCTGCACGTACAGTAATCGTCATTGGCATATCATTAGCAGACCTGACCCAATATTCTCCGGGACCTCCGCGATCCACCACCTCCAGCAGGGGAATTCTCAACAGCGAGGTTCACTTGGGCTTTCAATTATTGTGAAACAGGTGCTGTGGCTGATGAGGGGTAGAGAGGGGGTACGGAAAGTGTCCAGCATCAGCATAGTGTGCTCACAGTTGTGCCGATGGCAGGGGGGCTTCTGCTAGGGCTGGGCAGAATAGCGGGGGGTGGCCAGGTGGTGGGCTGTGGGGTCGGGGTGGATGGGCACAGAACAACATTGCCGCAGCCTGCCAGGAAACCATGTGGCGGCACACGCTGCTGACTGCCCACTGTGAACCTAGCACCACGGGTCATATGAGTGTCCTACCAGGCCATCCTTCCTAGGTACCCTCTGGCCCCAACCAACCCATCAACAGGATTGGCACGCTACAGTGCAACCAGTGCCATCTTGTTGGCTGGGATGAGTCTGTTTGGGGAGTGGAGTGCTAATATGCGGTTGCAGCTTGCCAGCCTCTCGAGTGTCAATCCCCACCTTGGCGAATCTGACACCGTTTCCATTGCAATCGATCATGTTCCATGTGGCACCGGTGCTAGCCCCTCAATGGTCGATTAATTGGTCCAGGTGCGGTGCCAGTTTTGCTGTCGCAGAAGTCTATGAATCCTGCCCCGGCGTCATCACTTAGTCTCAGGACGATCGCCTTTTGAGCCAGAATTCCATCCTGCGATCTTCCCGTCCTGTTGTAACATCAACTGTGAGCGTAACATTGTTCCCATCTTTTATTTTTAAACTCCACAGCCACTAAAATCTCAACACTATTTTTGACAAGTTTTATTATTTTTTATGATATTTCCCTTTTTTTGCAACCTTTCTGCTGCCGCTGTCTCGTGTTACAGAGCAAATTTCCTGTTTCCCACTTGGTCTTATTTCACAATTTCATCTGTGCACATCAGCATTAAAATCTCTGGAGCCCCCTAATTTTTTTCTGAAACTTTTCAATGCTTCCCTTCAATTTTACTCCCTAGTCAACTTTTCTTTCTATTGCTATCACCAAACCTTTCAGTCCAATTGTTTCCTCTTGTTTCCTGTCTGAAGGCATCAGATAGAATTACATAAAAGGTCCTGATCAGAATTGTCCCATTTCCTTAAACATCGCTGCTCGCCCAGCATTGCAGCCATCCACAGGTTCAACTTCCCACCTTCTATGAGCACAATAGAAAACCCCACATTTATAAAATCATACAAATATTGCTTATAAATTATCTCCAGTACCTATCTTATTAAATATAATCTACAACTTGTTTGACATTCAAACATAATAGTTCTCTTCAAAATGTGCACATATAAAACGTATATAAATAATATCTATATATATACACACATATTATCACTATACAGAGAAATATAAATCTTTACAAAGGCATATTGTAATGCAATGAAAGGAAATTGGGTACCATACAAAAATTGACAATGTTGCTGTCCAGTGGAGAAGCAACTCACTACAGGGATTTTGCATGCCAACTGGCAAGTGAGAACACCTACCGTGTGAATTATCATTTGACAGCTGGCACGGCACTCCAGAATTAATTTAAAGACCACCCAATGTGTCAGGAAATGTCTGTCTCACAATAAATAGGACATGTGACCAGTAGCAATGAGTTTGTAGTAGTTCTTACAATCATAGCACAACCTGTGTAGTACTTGGAACACAGAAAGAACATTGAAAAGCCCTTCAGAGAGATGAGCTCAAAAAGGATCGAAAACCAAAGGAGGAGATATTAGAAGAAGTAACCAAAAGTAATCATTGATCATGGAAAACGTCCAAAGTATTGCACTTGGAAAACGTCACACTTTAAGGTCCACAAAGCTTCAAGTATTCGGAGGGCAGTACCTCATAACTGATTCAAACAATTATTTATCTGCTAAGTTACCAAAATACCTGCTATCTCTTTCCTTGAAAGCTCCTTAAAACCGACCTGTTAATCACGTTTTTGGCTATCTTATCTCATAACTCCTTATGTGGCTGAGTGTCACTGTGGGTAGGATTTTCTTCCCCCTCCACAACTTGTTCTGCAGAGACAGAGGGTGGCTCACCAGTGGCTGGTGGTGGGATCTTCTTGTCCCGCCATTGTCAATGGGGTTTCCCATTGATCGCACCTTTTGCCACCGCAAAACCCACGGCGGGGGTGCGCTGTTGGCGGGGTCATAAGATCCAGTGTGAACAGCCAGGAAATCCCGCCATTGTGTTTTATAATGCTCCTGAGAAGCACCTTGAGAAATTTTATTATGTTCACGATGCAGCACACACGTATATCATTGTTGATTGTGACCTGCCGTGGTTTGACATCCTCCACCTGAAAACATTGCCAAGAGTTCTGCACGCAACCATATTGACTTGCACTCTGTCAGCATCTGAAAGTGATCAAGTGAAGTCATTGACCTGAAATGAATTCACACAGCACTCGAACCACATCAATTGCGAACATTCATTTGGCCGCAGGCATTAACCTGACACAATTATTGTTCAACTGACATGGAATTATGCCAAATCCGCTCTCAGCTAACCTCAACTGTGCTCACAGCAAGTACCTTAGAGCTGTTAAAGTGCTGTGCCCTACCAGAAAGATCTCGCATAGATTCAGCATGAAGCGATCAGAACTGATCTGACATCAAATGGTGAAATTTGGAATGAGTATTAATTGCAGTCCATTGAAGCATGTAACAAAAAAGCCATCCAGTATGTTAAATATGTGGAAGCGATCATTCATGTTTAAAAGTGATTATTAGACATTACAGATATTAAGTGCCATCATTGGTCATAAAGCAATCAGGATGACATCAGTGCCGCATTCTGCATGTTATGAGGGGAAAAATCAGAAAAATCTTCGCCCACCCATTTCATTTTAACTGGCTTGTCACTCCTTTCTGATCATTTTCTGGTTCCTCTGTTGTGCCAATTATGCCAGGGTCACCAACTCTGGGGGAAAAAGAAGGGATGTTTCAGTGGTAGGCAAGGTAAAGAAATAATGGACAATTTAAATAACACTATAAATGTGGCACCACTGAGCAGTAAGCATATAATGAAATAAGAAAGCTGGCAACTCACCAAGGCTCCTTGACAACATCTTCAAACTCCATGACCTCTACTACCTGGAAAGACAAGGGTAGCAGATGCATGAAAACACACCATTGCAAGTTCCCCTTCCAAACTACACAGCATCCTGGCTTGCAACTATCACCATTCTTTCATTGTAGCTGGGTCATAATCCTAGAACTCCCTTCCTAACAGCCCCATCTACTTGGCTGCTGTTCTTGAGTCTTGATTGTCAAGATCCAGGAGCTGACGGTCAGTATGACCTGGGACAACAAAACCTGCATCATCTTCTACACTTGCTGGCCGCCATCTGCAATGAAAAGGAACTCAATAAGTTGCCCAGAGGAATCACCATAGCTCAGGGCAGCATCCAGCCCAAACCTAAGTCATGCTGCTGTCCAGGAAAACTAGTCATCCCAGCAAAGTCTGTGCTTAAAGGCGAAATATCATAAATGTGAAAAGCATATTGCGAATAAAAAAAATTGAAAAGAAAAAATATAGCACCCAATGCATGCTTAAAAACCCTAATTTTATGGCACATTTCCTCCCATCCCCCCTTCCGTTCTTCCCTGATCTAACTTCCCATGCCATAAGTCAGCAACACCCAGCAACCAGCTCTCAGGCTGGCCTGGAGCCTACGTCTCCTTTCAGGCTTGCCGGAAATGGTACCGACATGGGACAGTGTGACAGCTCTGACCCCAGTCTCAGGGCCCATCTCCCCACCAGCCTCTCCCCACTCCCCTCCAATTTTACTCACCCACCACCCCCTGTGTCTCTCTCGCTTCTCTCCCACTCCTGCAGTACACTTGCTCTCTCTGTCTCTCTCTTTCTCTCCCCATCTCCGTCTCTCTCTCTACCACTCCTCCTCTCATTCTGTCTTTCTTCCCAAGACCTGCCTGTCTCTCCCCTCTGGCCCCCCTCAGTCTCTCTCCTTCAGCCTGCCCCTCAATCTCTCCCCTCCAGTGCCCTCTCTGTCTCTCCCCTTAGCTCCCCTCTCTATTTTGCCCCTCCAGCCCCCCGTTTCCACCCTAAGCCTTTTTCTTTTGCCCCCCAGCCCCATCCCTCACCCACCAGCCTCCCTCCTCCCTCACTTTCCCTCTCCTCTCCCAGCCCCTGCCTCTTCCAGACCCCTGTCTTTCACATAGGAAGTTGTTTATATTAATTTTATTTGTGGTTGGTACCTTGAAATAATGTCACATCATCGGTTTCGCCATCAAAATAAAAACGTCATTCAAATTGCAAATTATTTTACATGTACCCCTAAGGCAGTGTGCGGTTTTGGTTCTCCTTGCCTAAGGAAAGACATCCTTGTCTCTGAAGTCTGCAAGAAGCTTCACTAGACTATTTCCTGTGCTGAGTGGGTTGTCCTTTGAGAAGATGGATTTTGCACGGCACAGTTCATGAAGCGGCAACACATTTGAAAGTGATTTCCTTGAATCAAAAGCATTTCTCATTACAGAGATTTCAAGAATATGACTAGTGGGATCTATCACTTTGAGCAAAATCGTACAGCTAGCGAAAGGTCTTTCGTGAGGTCAAGATGCCCCCTTGGAGTACTTAAAACATTTAAGGAAGTGCCACAGGAGTTCAACTATTTCCATCACAGGTGGAGTAACGTGCAGCCTGAGGGAAGGGACAAGACCAGGAGTTGGAGGCAGCATATTGTGAACCAGGCAGGAGGAGGAGGATGACAACAAGGTTTCAATCCGAGGTAAGGGTATGCAGAGTGTCAAGATCATACCTGGATATGACAGCAAATCGGTACAGAAGAAAACTCAGATTAACTTGGAAATTGTTTACTGAGATATGTGCCATGGTGCATCAAGATCTCACATCATATTCTGCAAATCTGCATGGCCTGCCAATGACACGTGAAATGATAGCTGTTCCGAATTTTTATGTTGCTGTCTCTTCCCAGAGGTCAGCTGCAGGCATCTGCAGCATATCACATGGGTGCATCTAGGCAGTCACAGGTTCCCTCTTTGCTCCAGTCAGGGAACACATTAATCTGCGATGTTTGTGGCATCGCAGACACAGAGGACCAGGGGTTTACAAAATTATCAGGCTTTCCTCAATGTACCCACCCTGTCATCAGCCGGACAACTTCATCAACAGAAAATCCTTCCACTCCTTGGATGTACAGGTGGTGTGCGACCACATCAAGGTGTTCCTGAACATATGTACACGGTATCCTGGGAGATGCCACAATTAATTTATACTATCTCAGCTACCCAAGGACGGAATTGAACTTGGCTCCCTGGCGCTGTGAGGCAGCAGTGCTAACCACTGGGTCACCGTGCCACCCCTGATTGTATGCACTAACTGTACTGCAGCACATTGTGCACGATGATGCCACACGGGTATTCTGTAAACTCCTCCTATGACCTTCTACATCATCTGTCGGCCACTGGTGTCAAGTGTCAGGAGTGTATGACATTTTGCAATGCTGCCAAACACTGGGGCTCCCTGTGACCTCACAGCCTCTACCAAGTAGAATAGAAAGACTTCAAATGTAGTGTAGAAACCACACAAGCATGCTTCCATGGAGGATACGTGGCATTTTAACATGTGGAAAATCCACTTAAGTAACTGTGTGACAATCAGGTGTGAATGACGACCTTCAACACAGCACTCATTGCTGGAAGAGCATCTGGTAAACTGGATTAGAACTTTGAGTGTGATCATTGATCATCCCTTAAAGATGTTCACTGATGGTTACCCATGCAGGTCTTACCTCCTCATTTCTATTTCTCCCTGTGGTGGCGAGCCCAATTCCATCCAATACAGTTCCCCCAGACCAAAGATCCAACCCATCATGGCAGTTTCTTCTGTGATGAGTTCAGGGAGTCAAGACATTTACTGACTCTGCACACCCGCCTCGGGAGTGAATGTCCAGGCCACTGTCTTAATGTAAGGGGTTGACCATGATCACGGACAGGAGGGGAATCAATTTAAACAGTCCGATTTCCCCACTCACTACCCGTCCGCAAACAGGTGTTTTTTATTCTGATTTCCCCCTTTATCAATGGTGGTGTATTTTCCCCAACCCTAAAATTTGGAATGGTCCCATTCTCTGAATAATTTGCACAACAAACTGGAGATAAGATTAAATAAAAAGGGTTTGTTTATTTTTACACACACGTGGTTTCACAATGTTCATCCCTTCCACACTCCCACAATATACTAAGGAAATTTGGCATGTCACCTACGACTCTCACCAACTTCTACAGATGCACCATAAAAAGCATTCTTTCTGGTTGTATCACAGCCTGGTATGGACCCTGCTCTGCCCAAGACTGCAGGAAATTACAAAAGGTTGTGAATGTAGCCCAATCCATCACGCAAACCAGCCTCCCATCCAACGACTCTGTCTACAATTC
This sequence comes from Scyliorhinus torazame, assembly GCF_047496885.1. Lineage (NCBI taxonomy): Eukaryota > Metazoa > Chordata > Chondrichthyes > Carcharhiniformes > Scyliorhinidae > Scyliorhinus > Scyliorhinus torazame. Next base: position 111,839,397 of record NC_092721.1, read on the forward strand.
CCGCTGCCTCAGAAAGGCAGTCAGCATAATTAAGGACCCCACGCACCCCGGACATATTCTCTTCCACCATCTTCCGTCAGGAGAAAGATACCAAAGTTTGAGGTCACGTACCAACCTACTCCAGAACCGCTTCTCCCCTACTGCCATCAGACTTTTGAATGGACCTACCTCGTATTAAGTTGATCTTTTCTCTGCACCTTGCTATAACTGTAACATTATATTCTTCAGTCTCTCCTTCCTTCCCTATGTACGGTATGCATTGTTTGTACAGCATGCAAGAAACAATACTTTTCACTGTATACCAATACATGTGATAATAAATTAAATCAAATCAAATCAAATCTACAAGGCATAAGGAAAAAGGAAGCGGTTCAGGGCATATCCACAATAAAATACAAGTTAGGGTTTTGCAAGTGTCCAGAGTTCAGAATCAAAAGCCTTATGCATGGTTTCTTCGAAAGGTTGACTGATTGGAGGGTTACTTGTCCTTCCAGGCAGAGACTTCCACAATTGGAGAAGGCTTGCAGAGTGATTTAGTCTTGGAAGTATGAGTTCCAAGGTTCCAACAGTTTGCAGTTTTTGATGAGGATCAAAGTTCTTCCTCCTGTCACTGACTTGATGGTAAGATGGTGGACAGCGTAGGTTGCATGTCTGGAGCTATTGTTTTTTTGTTGGCGGTGAAACAGGAACTGACCAGAAAGTCCAAAATTGTATCATTATTTTTTTTAATAAGCTTTATTGTCATAAGTAGGCTTACATTAACACTGCAATGAAGTTACTGTGAAAAGCCCCTATCACCACATTCCGGTGCCTGTTCTGGTACACAGAGGGAGAATTCAGAATGTCTAAAATACCTAACAGCACGGGCTGGATTCTCTGCCCCGTCGCGCTACATTTCTATTTTACCCCGCTGGCGGGATGCTCTGTTACGCCGGCTGGTCAATGAGGTTTCCCATTGTGGGGCAGTCCCACACCGTCGGGAAACCCCCGGGCTGCTGGGAAAACGGAGCATCCCGACGGCGGAGAATCCAGCCCCACATCTTTCGGGACTTGTGGGAGGAAACCGGAGCACCCAGAGGAAACCCACGTAGACACAGGGAGAATGTGTTGACTAATTAAAGGAAGTCTGCGAGCCTAAGTCTTGGTCATAGAATTATGGAATCTCTGCTGTGCAGTAGGAGGCTACTCGGCCCATCAAGTCTGCACTGGCCCTTGGAAAGAGCATCATGCCAAGGCCTACGCTCTGACCCTATCCCCGTAACCCCAGCTAACGTTTTGGACACTAAGGGGCGATTTAGCATGGTTATTCCACCTAACCTGCACATCTTTGGACTGTGGAAGGAAACCGGAATACCCAGAGACATTGAGAGAAAGTACACACACACAATCACACGAGGCAGGAATTGAAGCCGGTTCCCTGGCACTGTGGGGCAGCAGTGCTAATGACGTGACACCAGGGGCGGGATTCTCCGACCCCCGCCGGGGTATGGGAAATACCCCAGTGATACATCCTGGATCAATGATTTAGGATGGGAATCACTGCAGCAAAGGAGGGGGAAAATAGACTGACAATCCTTTGTAAAATATGGAATGGACTGGTGGGATGTGACAGAAACAAGTACCCGATGCCTTCTGGAAATGAGTAGTCATACACACAAACTACAAAGAGCATCACTACAGTGCATCAACAATCTTTCTCCCCAAAGACAATTCCGCAACAGGACACCCGCTCAACCGACTCACCCAAATTGGCTTACGAGCATTGATTAATAGAGTAACTGGAGACCCCTCTCTTAATGCCAGCTTGCATCGAGTGTCAATACAGTGGCTCTTTGGCTCTGGCCTTGGTTGTATCCAATCCGGGATGCCCTTGATGTACTTGTTGGGTGTATTACTGCTGGATAGCAGGCAGAATGACGAATCACCAGCCTTGCAGGATGAGAACATCTTGAATGGTTAGTTCCCCTCTAAAAGCAAAGACTACATGAAGGTAAAAGTTCTAGCCAGCCTTGAATGATGACATCATGCAGCCGAGCGTACGTGACGTCTTGCTGCAGCGCTTGCTCCAACTCCTGGGTGTAGCGGACGGAATGTTCCTCTATCTCCATGATATCGATGTCTTGCCTCACAATCAGTCTGGTCTGTGGTGGGTGGGGAGGTTATGGAGAGGGCATTGCCCAGGTGGAATTCCTAGTCGTCCTTGCACACCACACTGATGTTGTGGCATTGTTGCTTTAACACTATGCGTTGTAGCTGTGCAGATGTAACGTGAAGAGGCTTCTCCAGGAGGTTTTGAGCAGTTGATGGTCAGCTTCCACAGTTTGCGGATGACCATATATGAAGTCATAGAATGTTTGACATGAAAAAACCAGGGCAAGGAGTTGTTTTTCGATCTGTGTATTCCAAGTTTCTGTGTCAGTACGTGCATGCCACACCCAGCCCATGCTGTGACGCATCTGCTGAGGTTAGGACACGAGCTTGAACATTGAAATATCGAAAAACTGGTGGAGATGCCAATGATCGTTTGAGTCTGTTGAATGCCACTGTGTGATGTTCTTGCTGATACTGTTTGATATCCTGATGTAGGAGTTGACAAAGTTGTCCAGTAATTTTACAAGAGCAAAGAATGAATTTTGAGAGGTAGTTTGTCACACCCAAGAAACACAGTAGCACGGTACCACGGGGCTGGTTTAGCACACTGGGCTAAATCGCTAGCTTTTAAAGCAGACCCAGGCAGGCCAGCAGCACGGTTTAATTCCCGTACCAGCCTCCCCGAACAGGGGCCGGAATGTGGCGACTAGGGGCTTTTCACAGTAACTTCATTCAAGCCTACTTGTGGCAATAAGCGATTTTCTTTTTTTTTTTCATTTTGGACCGGAATATCCATGTGGCATATGGCCACAATCTCCTCTGGATCATGTTTTACACCACCATCTGCCAGCAGGTAGCCCACATCCTGCACCTATTAGCACTTTGCAGTGTTGAGCTTCAAACTGAAATCCCTGATTTTGTTTAGGATATAATGAAGCCGCCCATCATGTTCAGCTACAGTACGACTCCAGATCAGGATGACATCAACTGTGATTTCATATGGTTTATCTGCAAAGAGCTGTTCCATCCAGCCTTGAAAAACCTTCCTGACGTTAGAGATACCATATGGTATTCAGAAATTATGGTATCTGCCTACCAGAGACATGAGTATGGTCAATCTTGACGATACCAGATCCAGTGGGATTTGACTAAATCCACATTTCACTTCTAACACACTAAATACCCTTGTTTGTGGCATGTCTGCAATGGCCTGTTCTACTGTCTTCATGTAGTGATGTGGCACAAGTAGTGCTTTGTTTAAAAGTATAGGATCAATACCATATCCTGACCGTACTATATTTTTTTACCATGGCTACCATTTGCGAAACCCATTCTGAGGCCTCTTCCACTGGGGTAATTACATTGTAACGACACCTTGGGCTCGTGCATTGTCAATTCCAGCCCCACTTGACAGCAGTTACAACACAATTGAATTCACCAATAATTCTTAGAAAAATACCTGAAGTCTGTGGCCCTTGGCTGCCCAATAATTGCAATCACCAGGTTTGTAAATTTAAACACAATTACTTTTTATTCATAACAAGAACTAGAATGAAATATGCAGCAAATGCAACTGGTTAACCATTACCTAATTCCTCATCCCCATTTTAACTTGCCCCCCACCCCCATCCCCTACACCCACACACAAGACAGACAGACACAGAGGGGATGAGAGGGGTGAAAATCATAAGCAAAGAAACAAGAGTCTTTGTTTCAGCTGGTTGACTTTAGGCAGACTTCACTTCAAAGTAAGCTTTCAGATCCAGGGCCGGGATTCTGCGGGAATTGGCGGGGCGGGCAACTCCGGCGTGAAGGAGTGCGTAAACCACTCCAGCGTCGAGCCGCCCCAAAGGTGCGGAATCCTCCGCACCTTCAGGGGCTAGGTTGGCACCAGAGTGGTTTGCGCCGTGCCGGCAGGTGGGGAAGGGGCTTGGCGCCACGCCAACCAGTGGCGAAGGGCCTCCACCGGCCAGCGCGAGTTGGCGCATGCGCCGGAGCGCCAGCGTGTGTTGGCGTCATCCCAGCACAAGCACAGGGCGGGTTTATCTCCGCGTCGGCCATCACGGAGGACCACAGCGGCTGACACGGAATGGAGTGCCCCCACGGCACAGGCCAGGCCGCGGATCGGTGAGCCCCGATCGCGGGCCAGGCCATCGTGGGGGCATCTCCCAGGGCCAGATTCCCCCGTGCCCCCCGAGGACACCGGAGGCCGCCTGCGCAGCAAGGTCCCGCCGGTAAATACCTGGTGTAATATACGCCGGTGGGACTGGCCGAAAACGGGCGGCCACTCGGCCCATCGTGGGCCGGAGAATCATGGGGGGCCCGCTGCTAGTGGCCACCGACCAGCTTGGCACGATTCCTGCCCCCGCCAATTCCCCGGCGTCGGAGGATTCGGCAGCTGGCAGGGGCGGGATTCACGCCGCCCTCCGGCGATTCTCCGACCCGGCGGGGGGTCGGAGAATCCCGCCTCAGGTCTCTGTTTTCAGCTTGTAATGGTTTTCACTGTTGACACATTCAGGTATCTGTGTTTCATAAATACAACAACTCACAGCCTTTCTGGAGAGAGGGAGAGAGAGAGAGAGAGAATCTTCCCCCTGAATGCCCAGGGTTTAAACTCTGCTTTCCTAGCTCTCTGGAAATCATCCCAGACAGGCAGGATCCAAACACCACCTCTTCCAGGGCAGAATATGGCCTTCTGGCCAATTCATTGCTCACCAGCAAATCAATCGAACCGAATTCCACCCCATCTCTCGGGTGCTGAAAAGTCTGCATTCTCCTGTTCAAAAAAGACAGCACCATATACTATGTTGCAACTGTTTGACTTTTTCATTCTCTCTACTGCTTGACGTAAAGATACATGTCCATTAATCATCCATAGATCAAAATGATAACAGCAAAAATAAAGGCGAAATAAGGGAATCATCTGGAAGGAACTTTGCAGCACCCATTTCTGTCAGTCAATGCAGCCCGCAGATTACCTTTTGTTTCATTGCAATCGGTATCCTTCTTGGCATGCATATTGTTGGTGTGAAGGAGTCACCTAATCTCATATGCTATATAACTAGTAGCTTGCTGATTGTCTGACAGTCAAAAATGTCACTGCACCTTGTCATCTCCGGGGCTTCTGGGCTAAATTGAATTACCCCTGACGAGATGCAGTCCTGGAGTCCCAGTAATGGCTTGAGATTTTGGGCCACAACATGGATATCAAAGTTTCCCTGTATGTAGAAAAATGTGGCCACGCCCTCAGTGGTGATTGTCTGTCCACCATAAGGCACGAGGTCGGACTGCTGGTTGGGATCCACTGTTGCCTCCAGGTCTATTTTGCGTAGTTTGTTTCTGGATAGAACAAAAGAGGTTGAATGTCTTGTCAAGAGGAAAAAGGAAGCGTATGTAAGGCTGAGAAAACAAGGTTCAGTTGGGTCACTTGAGGGTTACAAGGAAGCAAGGAATGAGCTAAAAAAAAAGGGCTTAGGAGAGCTAGGAGGGGGCATGAGAAGTCCTTGGCGGGTCGGATCAAGGAAAACCCCAAGGCTTTTTACTCTTATGTGAGAAATAAAAGAATGACCAGGGTGAGGTTAGGGCCGGTCAAGGACAGTAGTGGGAACTTGTGCATGGAGTCAGAAGAAATAGGAGTGGCGTTGAATGAATACTTTCCTTCAGTGTTCACCAAGGAGAGGGGCCATGTTTTTGAGGATGAGAGGCGGGTAGGCTGGAGGAGGTAGATGTTCTGAGGAAGGATGTATTAGCAATTTTGAAAAAGCTTAGGGTCGACAAGTCCCCTGGGCCAGATGGGATATATCCAAGAATTCTTTGGGAGGCAAGGGATGAGATTGCAGAGCCTTTGGCTTTGATCTTTGGGTCCTCACTGTCCACAGGGATAGTGCCAGAGGACTGGAGAGTGGCAAATGTTGTTCCTCTGTTCAAGAAAGGGAATAGGAATGACCCTGGTAATTATAGGCCGGTTAGACTTACTTCGGTGGTCGGTAAGTTAATGGAAAAGGTCCTGAAGGATAGGATTTTTGACCATTTGGAAAGATGCAGCTTAATCCGGGATAGTCAACACAGATTCGTGAAGGGTAAGTCTTGCCTCACAAATTTGATTGAATTCTTTGAGGAGGTAACTAAGTGTGTAGATGAAGGTAGAGCAGTTGATGTCGTATACATGGATTTTAGTAAGGCGTTTGATAAGGTTCCCCATGGTCAGCTTATGAAGAAAGTAAGGAGGTGTGGGATAGAGGGAACTTTGGCCAATTGGATAACTAACTGGCTATCACATAGAAGACAGAGGGTGGTGGTGGATGGAAAATTTTCAGACTGGAGACCAGTTACCAGCGGTGTACCACAGGGATCAGTGCTGGGTCCTCTGCTATTTGTGATTTTTATCAATGACTTGGAGGAGGGGGCTGAAGGGTGGGTCAATAAATTTGCTGATGACACCAAGATTGGTGGAGTAGTGGATGAGGTGGAGGGCTGTTGTAGGCTGCAAAGAGACATTGATAGGATGCAGAGCTGGGCTTAAAAATGGCAGATGGAGTTTAACCCTGATAAGTGTGAGGTGATTCATTTTGGTTAAAAAAATGTGAATGTTGATTACAGGGTCAACGGCAGGGTTCTGAGGGATGTGGAGGAACAGAGAGATCTTGGGGTTCATGTCCACAGATCTCTGAAGGATACCACTCAAGTGGATAGAGCCGTGAAGACGGCCTATAGTGTGTTAGCGTTTATCAACAGGGGGCTTAAGTTTAAGAGCCGCGGGGTTATGCTGCAACTGTACATGACCATGGTGAGACCACATTTGAGTATTGTGTGCAGTTCTGGTCACCTCACTATAGGAAGGGTGTGGAAGCATTGGAAAGGGTGCAAAGGAGATTTACCAGGATGCTGCCTGGTTTGCAGGATAGGTCTTATGAGGAAAGGTTGAGGGAGCTAGGGCTTTTCTCTTTGGAGTGGAGGAGGATGAGAGGTGACTTAATAGAGGTTTATAAGATGATGAGGGGGATAGATAGAGTGGACATTCAGAGACTATTTCCTCGGGTGGATGTAGCTGTTACAAGGGGGCAGAAGTATAAGGTTCAGGATGGGAGTTATAGGAGGGATGTCCAAAGTAGGTTCTTTACTCAGTGAGCGGTTAGGGTGTGAAATGGACTGCCTGCTGTGACAGTGGAGTCAGACACTTTAGGAACTTTCAAGCGGTCATTGGATAGGCACATGGGGCACACCAGAATGACAGGGAGTGGGATAGCTTGATCTTGTTTTCGGACAATGCTCGGCACAACATCGAGGGCCAAAGGGCCTGTTCTGTGCTGTATTGTTCTATTCTGTAAGATAGAACTTTGCACTTTGCTCCTGTATCGGTTTTGACTTTTAACGTGGCATTGGTTGAGATTATCTATGGTGTGAATATTTCTCCTTTTTGAGTGGCTGATTCCACACTTTCGCAATATAGCATGGATAATTGCATTGATATTGCCTTGGTCGTTTCATTCAGATGACACTGTAACTCACTAATCCGCGCTACATGCCTGTCCCTGGGAAAGCGACTTGCAATGATACTACTGCCATAGGAGAGAAACTGCTGTCATTTGGGTCTGCAGCATTTGGTGAAGTAATTCCACTTGCCAGTGATTACCCCACTTTTTTTCCAAAGACAAATACATTTATCCTGTCTGTAGTGTGCTGACCGCTGCAATTGGTGCAGAGCACCCCTGAGCTGAAACACTTCAGTTTTCAGTTTTCTGCAGATATGGTGCTGTTTGCCACCAGAAATCTTTCTGCAATGTTACAGATCATTCATCAATTTTGCACACAAATTGCTGCAGTTGATGCAGAGTGTTCCTTGTGTTGCACATACTTCCGTTTCCCTCCAAAACCCTGCTGTTTCCCACTTGAATTCTCTGTTCAATCTCTCAGACTGCTAGTTTAATTTGCACATTTTTAAAGCAGACTGTTTCAGTAGCTGTTTTCAGAGTACATCATTTTCAATGCCCCAACGGATCCCTAACAAATTTGTCAGCAAACCCTCTAGATGTGCATTTTTCTGCTCAGACCTTTAGTGTGTCCATGCAGGACTGGACTAATTTGAATGGTTTCTGATCAGTAGAATGGAATATGTGACTGTCTAAAATTAAGTTTTTAAGCGGGGAGCATATTTCTTCGAATTTATGAAGGATAATTGCTAGGTCCTCTTTACGTTCTTGTGAATCAAAGTTAAACAATCTAAACTTGGTGACCGTTGTGAGACCTGCTAAGTTCAGCAGGATTGTACCATTTTGTTTTTTTCAGACAGCGCTGAAGCACGGAAGATGATCTATTCCCTCTTGAATCTGCCCCAATTGTCCGCCACACTCTGATCAAAGACAAATGGGTCAATGTTTCGAAGACCCCGTGGCATCCTGCCATCCCTGACATTATGTATTTCTGCATGGTGCATTAAATCAACACGTGCACAGGAGACTTTCAACAAACAGGAGATTTATTAACTAAACATACAAACTCTCATTAACCCGAGGTCATGGGTAATTCTACCAGGCTCCGTCCCGTGATGCTCTACGTGACTGCGTCATCATGCAGGAACACAATGACCCAGTCGACAAGCACCATATTCATTATTCTTGCAGGTTAGACAGTCTTCCTCAGGTGACTCCAGACATGCTGCAGCATAAAATATAGAAACCATTGACGTACAATTCAGTGACCTTCCATCAGACCCGACAGGTTGACTTGGTTTCTAGCTTCACAGATGCTGCGGATGCTGCCAGACCTGCTGAGTATTTCCAACATTTTCATATTTATAACAGGTTTCCAGAACAGTGTTTGGCTTTTGCAGATGCTGAAACTTGACATCTCAGAATAAGTTGAATGGCTATTAACCCTTTGGGAAATCCAACAGAATGGACAGATCAAAAAAAAGGATAAATGTTTTTAAAAATCACAACTTGTAATTCGTATGGCAGCAAGGTAATTCCACAAAGGAAAATATAGCAATGTTGAAGTTTGCAGAGTTGCAATTGTTTTGTAAATGTGATTTTTTTCTTTTAAATCTGTAGTTTTTGTCTGCACTCTGTCAGAATATACACCAGTATATTATGGTGCAGACACACACTGATGGACACACAGTGGGACCAATCAACATACACAACACCGCAGCCAATCACCAGTGAGAGCACATGCACTATATATACAGGGGGCATCAGAGTTCCCGCTCATTCGAGTAGCAGCTAGCTAGGAGGACAGAGCTCACAGCCTGCAACACAGACATTCACCATGTGCTGAGTGCATCGACTGGTTAGGACAAGGCAAAGGTCTTTAGTTAAAGCTAGTATCGTATCAACCCACAGTCTGAGTATGTTGAAACAGTTAATGGTTTAATAAAATAGTGTTGCACTATTTCAAGTGTTGGTGACCTGTATGTGATCCAGAACACCCAACACATCACACTCCTTCACAAAACAAAACTGGTGTACAGTTCCCATGATTTGGGCAGCCTAGAACTCCCATCAATTACACATGTGGCAAACCTTTACAAATACTTGTCAGTTATGAGCGTGAGTGGTCACAGCTAAGCCCTATCCTGTTTTCAGAAATGTATATATTCAGAAACGGTTTCAGCATCCTTAGACCACAGCCACATTTTTCTCTCACCAACCCAGAAGTGCTTGGGCCAACTGTAGCTCCCCCACCATTTTCCACTGGTTGTAAAGTTCCTAACCAAAGTGAGTTTGGGGTGTTCCAATCTAATTCTTACTATGGATAAATATTCAAAAAACTAGTGCTCTTCGTTTTAAAGAAACGCCAGTTTAGCACCAGCGAAAGCATTGCTAACAGCATCTGCACTTAACACTTCCTGAGTTCACAAAGCAAACTTGAACTTAAAAGTCATGCTCTTTCAGTGGTAGCAAATATTGCACACAGCAGAATGCGGCACCAATTCAACACTAAATGACATTATATTTGAAATTATATTCAGCAAGGTCGCATCATAGCTGGTGTTGGAAGTAAATAATGCACCGCAGCAGGTTATATTTTGAGGGGGCTTTGGTGTATTGATGAAGCAGGGTGGAGGAATTTTACTCTGTGCCTAATTGTGTGTTTGACCTTGTAAGTGCTTACTGCCTATAATGGAAACCTAGAATGGAAAATGTCTCAACATTAATATCCATCACTTTAGGCAGCACAAAAGAGTCTTTTTCAAAAAAACTACAATGGTGATCAAAACAATGCAGCTTTGAAGGTTGTTAAGCACACTCGAGAGGGCCTCAGCTCAATTTTCAAACCACAGTATGTCATGTTATGCAAACATGCAGCTAATGAACACATAGACTAGGACACGACCAATGAGCAGTCAGGACACTCAGGGGTGGTATCTCACTATAAAAGGGATGAGGCACTCACACCCCGTCTCTTTCCACAGACCAACATCTACAGAGTGAGACAGGATGTATCCTCAGCAACACACCCCGGCACGTGGCTTAGAGCAAGGCTGGTTCAGTTAGACTGAGTTACTACATTTAGATTAGCAGAGAGTCAAACTCATTGAGAACTGTGCTAATAGTTCAATAAAACACATTGAACTCACTTCAAAGTCTGGAGCATCTTTTACTCAAAACTGCATCAAGTGGCAGCTTGTGTTATTCCAAATTACACAACACAACATGATACCAGGAGTCTGTTCAATCTAGTTAGTTCAACTCAGCAAGATCCGTGACGACCAGCGAATGTATACCAGCACAGTGAAAAAGATTCCGGCTCCTCACCAGCTCAGGACCTCCGGCAATCTCAGTGCCAACTGGCGGACATTCAAGCAGAAATTTCAGCTTTACATCGAAGCATCAGACCTCAATGGTGCGTCTGATGCACGGGAGATAGCTCTTCTCCTTACCACAGCGCGTGATCACGCCTTGGAAATATTCAACTCCTTTCACTTCGCTGAAGACCAGGACAAGACAAAGTTTCAGACCATCCTGGACAGGTTTGACAGCCACTGTGAGGTGGACACCAACGAAATCTTCGAGCGCTACATATTCAAGCAGCGATTGCAAGGTAAAGACGAATCCTTCAACTCATATTTAACTAACCTTAGACTGCTAGCGCAATCCTGTAACTTCGGTGATATCACTGACTCCATGATCAGAGACCAAATCGTTTTTGGAGTTCACTCTGATCCTCTGAGAGAGCAGTTACTGAAGATCAAGCATGTGACCCTGCCAGTCGCGATTGAAACATACACAGTGCATGAGCACGCTGAAAATCGCTATTCCTAGTACAAAACGGCAGAAAATGATAAACTAGCCTCCCACTAGGTGGAGAGTGTGCAGGCCATCTCCCGGATGCTGCATCTCAACATTGACGAAAGCCGCCATTTTGCGCGCTCTTCCCGGGGCCCGACGCATGCGCGATGCGAACGGGATAATGAAGCGGCCGAAACCCGCACTGCGCAGGTGCAGACGTCTGAGAACCGCATTGCATGTGCAACCACGTACGGAGTGTCAGGATATCAAAGTCATGACATGTTCGAACTGTGGCACCGCCCATTTAAAGAAACACTGCCCTGCAAGAGGCAGATGCTGTTTAAACTGCGGGAAGCCAGGCCACTATGCAACCCGGTGCAGCTCTGCACCACCAGTCAGGAGCCAGCGCTCCCAATTCCGATGACAGCGTATCCGGAGTGTGCAACAACGCCTACAGGATTCTGATCCCGGCATTGCAACGGATCCAGATGATGAATGCCTGGTCAACGCCTACCGTGTGGGCATTATTACAATGTGTGAATATGCCACACCACACTCATCGCAAGTCCAGTCAGTCCTAGCTGTGGATTCCGAGGATGAATGGCGAGCAGTGATGAAGGTCAACCACTGCCCCATCCAGTTCAAGATGGACACGGGTGCTTCTGCCAACCTCCGCTCACAGGCAGACTTCAGATGCATTAAGAAGCCCCCCATGGTCCTTCCAGATGCCTGCACGATCCTGGATTACAACGGGAATGCCATCACGGCACTGGGACCCTGCCATCTGCACGTATCCAACCGACACACACAAGCACGGTTACGCTTTGAAATTGTTCAGCCCCGATAGGGCATCCCGACTAGGTGCGCACGCCTGCAAGCAGCTGTACCTTATTCAAAGGGTTTACACCACGACATCCTCCCATGTGGATCTTCAGGCTGGCATCGACAACATCCCCGCCCAGTATCCAGATGTGTTCAACGGGATGGGCATGCTGCCGTATTGATACATGATTCTGCTATGACCTGATGCCAAGCCAGTGGTCCATGCACCATGAGGTGTCCCTGCTCCATTGAGAGAGCGCCTGAAGGCACAGCTCAAGGACCTTCAGCAAAAAGGCATCATATCCAAGGTCACCGAACCGACTGACTGGGTCAGCTCGATGGTGTGCGTAAAGAAGCCTTCGGGGGACCTGCACATCTGCATTGATCCCGAGGATCTCAATAAGAATATCATGCGGGAACACTACCCCATCCCAAAGCTTCTTCACCAAATTGGATGCACCACAGGGATTTTGGCAAATCCAACTGGAAGAGTCTAGCAGAAGGCTCTGCACCTTCAACACGCCTTTTGGCAGGTACTGCTATAATCACATGCCATTTGGCATCATCTCGGCATCGGAGATATTCCATCGCATCATGGAGCAGATGATGGAAGGCATTGAAGGGGTTTGTGTGTACGTGGATGACATCATCATATGGTCCACGACCCCTGAAGAACATGTGTCCTATCTCCAGAAGGTATTCCGCCGTGTACATGCCAACGGCCTAAAGTTAAACAGGTCCAAATGTTGTTTTGGCACATCGACGCTCAAGTTCCTAGGCAACCAGATCTCACAGCATGGTGTGCAGACAAAATCAAGGCCATCGAGGGGATGAAGGTCCCTGAGGACAGAAAGGTGCGCTTCTTGGATATGGTCAATTTTCTGGGCGAGTTCATTCCAAACATGGCCACACACACCACGGCCCTCCACAACCTGGTGAAAAAGTCAACTGCCTTTGAGTGGAAGGCAGCACATCAGGCAGAGTGGCTGGAGCTGAAAGCCAAGCTCACCACTGCACCAGTCCTGGCATTCTCCGACCCGGACCGGGAGACAAAGATATCCACAGATGCGAGTCAGGATGGCATTGGTGTGGTGTTGCTTCAACGAGATGACACATCTATACAATTTGCTTCAACCACCCCTTCTGGTAGCGCATTCCAAAATCAGGCCACTTTTGTAAACTAAATTTAGAGTACCCAATTAATTTTTTCCAATTAAGGGGCAATCTAGCATGGCCAATCCACCTATCCTGTACATCTTTGGGTTGTGGGGGCGAAACACAGGCAAACATTGGGAGAATGTGAAAATTCCACACGGACAGTGACCCAGAGCTGGGATCGAACCTAGGACCTAAACGCCGTGAGACTGCAGTGCTAACCACTGCACCACCGTGATGCCCTATCAGGCGTCTTTTGATGAATTCCTTCCTGATTAAATTTCTTGGTAACTATCTTCCATTAATGGCCTCTACTTATGTCAATTCATTAAGAGGAAACTTTCTCTCTGTATGCACTCTGTCAAGAACTCTGTAAGGTCTTATGGTCACCCCTCAGCCTTTTTGTCAAGAGAGAATAGACCCAGTCTGTCAATCCTGATATGTATACCCACATATTTCTGATATCTCCCTTGGAAATCCTCTCTGCACCATCTCCAGTGCCTCCATATCCTCTTTAAAACTTGATAACTAGAACTGGATGCAATACTCTTAAGTGTGGTCTAAGCAAGGTTCGTTGAAAGTTTGTCATACCTTCCCTACTTTTCAATTCTACCCCTCTAGAAATAAAGCCGAATCTTTAATTTGTTATTTTTTATGGTCTTGTTAACCTGTAGTTACAATATAAAATGATTGGTACATTTATAATCCAACTTCCCTTTGTTCCTATAACCCACCTAGATTTGTATCTTCTAAGGAATAAGTAATCTCCCTATTCCTCCTACCAAAGTATGCTACATTACATTTATCTTTGTTTTATTCATTTGCCAATTCAACACGTTTATTAATGTCACCCTCCATATTGGCTACCCCCCAAATTTAGTGTCATCACATGTAGAAATCATTTTGATTCCAAACAAAGTCAAATCATTCATGCAGGTTGTGAACTGTGGTGATTCCAGCATTGTTCCTTGTGGAACATCTCATCCTACCTGCCACTCTTTCCTCAAACTCTTTGCTTTCTGTCTTGCAGCTAGCAAGTAATCCATTTTTCCACTTCCCACCTGACTCCATAGGCTCATCAGTAGTAGGTTATGAAGCACCTTTTTGACGCCCTTTTGAAAATCCAGCTAAATTACATTTCTGCATTACCATTGTCGATTCCCTCTCTTAACTCCTTTAAAAAATCAGTGAGGCTGCTCAAACAAGATTATGCCTTTGAAATAAATGCTGACTATTCATGTTTATATTTCTCATTCCTGGATGTTCATCTAATCTTGGCTTTCGTAAGGATTGCATTATTTTTCAGATTACTGATGTCAAACGGACTATAATTCCCTGGACCTGCTCTGCCATACTTCTTAAAGATAGGAATTACATTAGATATATGCCAGTACACCTTTTTGGCGCTACATATTTTTCTAATGACATCTTTAACACATGTAGTAATGCCTCTGCTATGTCTTCCCTGGATTCTTTTAGAATTTGTGGATGCAATCCATCCGGGTCAGGGGGCTTATCCTTTTTGAGTTTGTTTAGTTTAATAAATGCATTTCTTTTGTTTTAAATGCACTCATAGAATTTCTTACTTCATCATTTAATATCACGTCCACCTCTTCTGTCTCCCTTGTAATTATCAGAGTGAAATAATTCCATCATTTTCTGTGGAATCTATCATGTATCATTTCCAATTCAATGGATTTTATAATTTCCTGCGGAATCTATCATTTCCTGCCAAATCGTTCGTTCCTTGTGGTATTATTCCATCATTCCCTTAATGGTCCTTTTTTTACTGATGTGCCTGTAAAACATTTTATTTGTATGCTTTTCTTTCATTTACCTTAATAATTTAATTTCCATCATTTCACTTTGCCTTTCTAATTTTTTTTTCTCACCTAATCTCTTCATATTTTCTCCTTTCCTAGACTCCTCGGTTGTCTACATACTTACAATGCCTCTTTCCTAAGCCTCAATTGCTTCATAAGAACATAAGAACTAGGCGCAAGATGAGGCAATTCATCCCATTGAGCCTGCTTTGCTATTCAATACGATCATGGCTGATTTAATCTCGGCCTCAACTCCACTTCCCTGCCGTATCTCCAAAATGTGTCAACCCATTACAAATTTAAAATTTCGTCAAATTTACTCAATGTCCCAGCATCCATTGCCCTCTGGCGTAGTGAATTCCACAGACTCGTGACCATTTGAGAGAAGTAATTTCTCCTCATCTTTTAAATATGCCACCCCTTATCCTAAAACTGTCTCCTCTTGTTCGAAGTTTCCCCACAAGATTAAACATTTGCTCGACATCTACTTTGTTGATATTGTTCATCATTTATGTACCACAATTAGATCTCCTCTTGTTCTTCTAAACTCTGGAGGTATAGGCCTAAACTGCTCAATCGCTCTTCAGAAGACACACCCCTCACCTCTGGAATCAATATAGTGAACCTCCTCTGAACTGCCTCCAACGCAACTACACCCTCCTCAAGTAAGGTGACCAAAACTGTACTCAATGCTCCAAGTGCAGTCTCACCAATGCCTTGTACAGTTGCAGCAACACTTTCTTACTTTTATACTCTATTCCTTTCGCCATGAATGCCAAAATTCCACTTGCCTTCTTATTAGATACTGTGCCTGTATACGAGTTTTCTGCGATTCATGCACGAGGTCCAGATCCCTCTTCACCGAAACACTCTGTAGTTTCTTTCCATTTAGATAGTAAATTGTCCTTCTATTTCCTGATAAAATGGATAACCTCGCACCGATTCACGATAACCTCCTTCTGCCAAATTTTGGCCAAATTATTTAACCTGTCTATATCCATTTGTTATTTTCTTATTTCCTCATCAGAACATAGGGCGGGATTCTCCCAGCCCGGGGCCGGGCTGGAGAATCCCCGCAACCGGGCCATGCCGCCCCGACACTGGCACGCGATTCTCCGCAGAGCGGCAAATCGGCGCTGGCGTGTTGGGTGCGCGCCAGTCGCAGGCCACTGTACCCGGCCGGGCCGCCGATTCTCGGCCCGAAATGGGCCGAGCGGCCGCTCTAAAAAGACAGAGTCACGCCGGTGCCGTCCACACCTGGTTGCAGCCAGTGGGAACTCTGCACGAAGGGTCGGAGGGGCGGCCTGTGGGGGGGGGCTCCGACACCGGGGGGGGCCTCCGATGGGGCCTGGCCCGCGATCGGGGCCCACTGATCGGCAGACCTGCCTCTCGCTCCCCGGGCCTATTTTCTTCCGCGCCGGCCCCTGAACTCCCGCGCCATGTTGCATCGGGGCCGGCGGGTTGAGGGAAGCCACCGCGCATGCGCAGTGGCGCCTGCGCGGCGCACGGTTCGCACCGTGATGGGAGGCTGGAACGGCATGAACCGCTCCAGCGCCGTGCTGGCCCCCTGTAGAGGCCAGAATCGGTACTCCCAGCGGCTCGTTCACGCCGTCGTGAAACACGATGGCGTTTCTGATGGCGTGGACACTCTGCCGCCGAATGAGAGAATCCCGTCCATAGTGTCTCATCTATTTTAGTGTCATCTGCAAATATGGCTGTCGAACCTTCTATCCCTGTATCAAGTCATTAATATAGATTGTAAATAGTTGGGGCCCAAGGGACGAATCCTGTGGCTAGTTACATCTTGCCATCCAGAAAAAGTCTTACAACACCAGATTAAAGTCCAACAGGTTTGTTTCGAATCACTCGCTTTCGGAGCGCAGCTCCTTCCTCAGATGAATGAAGAGGTGGGTTCCAGAAACACAGATATGGACAAAGTCAATGATGCAAGACAACACTTTGAATGCGAGTCTTTGCAGGTAATTAAGTCTTTACAGGTCCAGATAGAGTGACTGAAGAGAGGGATAATCACAGGTTAAAGAGGTGTGAATTGTCTCAAGCCAGAACAGTTGATAGGATTTCGCAAGCCCAGGTCAGATGGTGGGAGATGAATGTAATGCGACATGAATCTAAGGTCCAGGTTGATGCCATACTCATGAGTGCGGAATGTGGCTATCAGTTTCTGCTTGGCAATTCTGCGTTGTTGCGCGTCTTGAAGGCCGCCTTTGAGAACGCTTACCCGAAGATCAGAGGCTGAATGCCCTTGACTGCTGAAGTATTCCCTGGCTGGAAGGGAACATTCCTGCCTGGCAATTGTTGTGCGATATCCGTTCATCCATTGTCGCAGCGTCTGCATGTCTCGCCAATGTACCATGCCTCGGGACCCTCCTGTCCCTGACGACTGGCTGAGTTCAAGATAGATTTTTCCATTTGTTCATGCGACGTGGAAGAGAGCAAGACAGAGTAGTTGTGAGATAGTTGAACTATAGTTAATAGTGTAGATGCGTAGTGTAATCTTTACTCAACTAATTCCTTTGTAATATGTTCAAATCTAATTCAGTGTAGTGTAATAAATTAGCTTTGTTTATTAAACACAGCTTGCTGACCTTTGTTAGCACCACAACCTTCACCATCCTGAAAGAACTAAAACAAAGAACACAACATTGGCCAGCATTAAACGGTGCCTGGCGAGGTCTCCCAGGTGCAGCCGGTGAATCCCAGACATCGAGATAATCTGGTTTTTGAGTATTTAAATAAACCATTCAATTTGCATATCTGGATCTAGCCTAGAGAGATCCAGATCACGACGTCTCACGAGACATTTCAAGCATCGTGAATCGAGAGAGAGGCCTCTCGTGAGATTCAACGGCCTCGTCCCGACACCAAGTTGGCCACAACGAGACCTTGAATTGCGCCCTTCAACGTTGAATTCCACGGTTATGCTAATCATCAGCAAGCCACTTTTCTACAAAAGACCTTTCCCTCGGATCATGACACTTTGGATGGTGAAACATTCCAGAGTTACTTTTCAGCCAAACAACCAAGACTGCCCTGGTTCAGGGTTTCGACACTTTTGGGGAAGCACACAACTCTTTAGCATCTCCAAGCTATTTACATAGCTTTCCAGGTTTTAGATCCACACCGTACCTCCAAGAGCTCATGCACCCTGATTTGTTATGTTGCAGGTGTAACATAAGCGGCTTCCTTGTGGTGCATTTGACAAAGGAAGGTTCGGACGTGGAGATAACTTCAACACATTTATTAAACTAATTACACTTCAATTACTCGGGTTCGACACTACTGCTAATCCTACAATAGCTACCCAGACTGACTAACCAGTTGCTGCAATCCACGTGGTGGGTGTAATATTGAATCAACCCTGTATCTGTACTCACTGACTGTCTCCACTGGAAAGAGGCAGATCATGGGTGTAGTGTCCTTTATACATGGGTTGGTGTAATGCCTCCCTGTGGTCGCGTCACCTCATTGTGTATCGTGAATGTCCATTGGTCGTGTCCTATCTAACTTATCTATTGGTTGAGTGTGTGTGTGTGATGTTTCTGGTGCTCCCTCTAGTGTCTAGCTAGCCTACATGCATTTACATTGATGCACACCCCCTTCCTCCAAACAGAAAACAGGCATCTTCTTGAGAGTAATGTTCGTCTCCTCACAAGAATTCAGTGTGTTCCCTTTTCTGTCTATATCATTTCTATTTGTGTCTGTGGGCTGATCAATCTCGCCCTCCACGCTCTTCTTGTAGCTCTCCTTTATGTCTGCACCTCTCCTTTGTCTGCCAGCCTCATAGCTTTTGCATCTTAACTTCCTTGCTGTTCATGCTGTTTCCCGGTGTATGGTTGTCATAGTAAGAAGCCTTACAACACCAGGTTAAAGTCCAACAGGTTTGTTTCGATATCACTAGCTTTCGGAATGCTGCTCCTTCCTCAGGTGAATGAAGAGGTATGTTCCAGAAATATATATACATAGACAGATTCAAAGATGCCACACAATGCTTGGAATGCGACCATTAGCAGGTGATTAAATCTTTACAGGTCCAGAGGTGAGGTAACCCCAGGTTAAAGAGGTGTGAATTGTATTAAGCCAGGACAGTTGGTAGGATTTCGCAGGCCAGATGGTGGGGGAAGAATGTAATGCGACATGAATCCCAGGTCCCGGTTGAGGCCGCACTCATGTGTGCGGAACTTGGCTATAAGTTTCTGCTCGGCGATTCTGCGTTGTCGCATGTCCTGAAGGTCGCCTTGGAGAACGCTTACCCAGAGATCAGAGGCTGAATGCCCTTGACTGCTGAAGTGTTCCCCGACTGGAAGGGAACATTCCTGCCTGGTGATTGCCGCGCGATGTCCGTTCATTCGTTGTTGCAGCGTCTGCATGGTCTCACCAATGTACCACGCTTCGGGACATCCTTTCCTGCAGCGTATGAGGTAGACAATGTTGGCCGAGTCGCACGAGTATGTACCACGTACCTGGTGGGTGATGTTCTCACGTGTAATGGTGGTATCCATGTCGATGATCTGGCACATCTTGCAGAAATTGCTATGGCAGGGTTGTGTGGTGTCGTGGTCACTGTTCTGAAGTCTGGGTAGTTTGCTGCAAACAGTGGTTTGTTTGAGGTTGCGCGGTTGTTTGAAGGGATGTGGGGATGACCTTGGCAAGATGTTCGTCTTCATCGATGACGTGTTGAAGGCTGTGAAGAAGATGTCGTAATTTCTCCGCTCCAGGAAAGTACTGGACGACGAAGGGTATTCTGTCGGTTGTGTCCCATGTTTGTCTTCTGAGGAGGTTGGTGCGTTTTTTTGCTGTGGCGCGTTAAAACTGTCGATCGATGAGTCGAGCGCCATGTGAGAACCTCTCTGGCTACATCGAGGGCATCTTGAAACCCATCGTACAAGATACGCCCAACTTCTGTCGCGACACGACGGACTGCCTACAGAAACTCAGCACCCATGGACCAGTTGAACCAGGAACATTCCTCGTCACAATGGACGTCTCGGCACTCTACACCAGCATCCCCCATGACGACGGCATTGCTGCAACAGCCTCAGGACTCAACACCGACATCTGCCAAGCTCCAGACGCAATTCTGCAACTCATCCGCTTCATTCTGGATCACGTCTTCACCTTCGACAACAAGTTCTTCATCCAGACGCACGGAACAGCCATGGGGACCAGATTCGCACCCCAATACGCCAACATCTTCATGCACAAGTTTGAACAAGACCTACTCACCGCACAGGATCCTCAACCGATGTTATGCACCAGATACATCAATGACATTTTTTTCTTTTGGACCCACGGCGAAGAATCACTGAAACGACTACACGATGACATCAATAAGTTCCATCCAACCATCAGACTCACCATGGACTACTCCAAAATCAGTTGCATTCTTGGACACACTCGTCTCCATCAAGGACGGTCACCTCAGCACTTCGCTTTACCGCAAACCCACGGATAACCTCATGATGCTCCACTTCTCCAGCTTCCACCCTAAACCCATTAAAGAAGCCATCCCCTATGGACAAGCGCTCCGTAAACACAGGATCTGCTCAGACGAGGAGGAGCGTAACGGACATCTACAGATGTTGAAAGATGCCCTCGTACGAACAGGATATGGCGCTCGACTCATCGATCGACAGTTCCAACGCGCCACAACAAAAAACCGCACCGACCTCCTCAGAAGACAAACATGGGACAGAATACCCTTCATCGTCCAGTACTTTCCTGGAGCGGAGAAACTACGACATCTTCTTCACAGCCTTCAACACGTCATCGATGAAGATGAACATCTTGCCAAGGTCATCCCCACACCCCCACTACTTATTCTGTAAGTGGTCTAAATTAATTTGGAGGATTTGTGATAATCACAGTAAGATAATAATCAGCGAAAAGCATGATGGACCACCATGGAGAAACAGGCTGAATGTGAAGTAATCGCACAATTAAGTCAGTCTACAAGAAAAGGACCGGTAATTGCTACAGGTGATTTCAATTATCCAGAAATAGATTAAGAGCAGCACGACATATCAACAAGCGAATCTCAGAGGTGGGGGAAGAGGAGGAAGAGCAAATGAAATGAGTTCAAACATGACAGCTAAAGGAAGCATCAAGCCAGTTGATATTAAGAATTAATATTTGTACCAGTAGTTAGAAACTGCTGTTACAGTAACCTAACAAGTAATCAAAATATTTTTTTAATTTCATGGATCTGTTAAGTGACTTAAATTTCCCGACTTTGTAAAGAACCAATTTTCTGTTCCAAAGTTCAGCTATAAAAAGATGGATTTAGAGTTCAAATTATGGAATGAACAATGATAAGAAATGGAAGATTACAGCATCAATGTGATGGAATGTAAGTTCAATATCATTTCAAGTTAATGCATGAAAGCAAAAATAATTTCCTACTTTTCTGTTAATGCTGTTATTCCAGAAAGACCTCCAAAAATATTATTAATTTGGTGGAAGACAAAGACCACATCCATGACGATCGTGCTGAAGTGCGAGGATGTCACTTTGAGCTAAAGACAGATTCTGCACAGTATTTAACCTGTGCAACAAAGACATGGGGCGAAATTCTCCGGAAATGGCACGATGTCCACCGACTGGCGCCCAAAACGGCGCAAATCAGACGGGCATCGCGCCGCCCCAAAGGTGCAGAATGCTCCGCATCTTTGGGGGCCGAGCCCCAACATTGAGGGGCTAGGCCGGCGCCGGACGAATTTCCGCCCCGGCAGCTGGCGGAAAAGGCCTTTGGTGCCCCGCCAGCTGGCGCGGAAATGACATCTCCGGGCGGCGCATGCGCGTCAGCGACCGCTGACCGCATTCCCGCGCATGCGCAGTGGAGGGAGTCTCTTCTGCCTCCGCCATGGTGGAGACCGTGGCAGAGGCGGAAGGGAAAGAGTGCCCCCACGGCACAGGCCCGCCCGCGGATCGGTGGGCCCTGATCGTGGGCCAGGCCACCGTGGGGACACCCCCCGGGGCCAGATTGCCCCGCGGCCCCCCCCCCAGGATCCCGGAGCCTGCCCGCGCCGCATTGTCCCGCCGGTAAGGTAGGTGATTTAATTTACGCGGGCGGGACAGGCATTTTAGCGGCGGGACTTCGGCCCAAGCTTATTCATATCAGCACATGCACATTTGACTACATTTGGGTGTATGACACACACACAGTTGATTAGCTTAGTTTTAGTAGTTGATTAGCTCACTTTGCTTTCTACACTCTGTCAAAAGGGGTTCAAGATATGGTGAGTGACTGTACCCTGATCTTTTTCCCATAATCCACTCACAGTCAGTATTTGGTCAAATGAACATGGGCCAGGGTTCTCCGACCCGACGCCTCATCGGAGAATCCCCAGGGGGGGGGGGTGGGCGTGAGAATCGCGCCCCGCCACCCCGACGCCGGGTTCCCCATTCTCCGGCACCGATTCCCGGGCGCCCGCGAGATTCCCGGCCCGCCGGTCGGGGGCCGTTGACAGCGCCCCCGCAGTGATTCTCCGGGCCCCGATGGGCCGAATGGCCGACATGTTTGGCTGATTCCCGCCGGCGGGACCTGGAAGGTAAGTGTGCGGGGCCGTCCTGGAGGGGGGGGGGCAGAGGGATCCAACCACAGTGGCCTGGCCCGCGAACGGGGCCTACCGATCGGCGGGTGGGCTGGTTCCATGGGGGCCTACTTTACTCCGTGCCAGGCCCCTGTCGGGCTCCGCCATATTGCCGCGGAGAAGGGAACCCCTGCGCATGCGCGGAAATACACCGGCCATTGCACGCATGCGCGAACTCGTGCCAGCCATTCCATGCCGGCTGGGGCTGCGGGGACCACTCCAGCGCCAACCTAGCCCCCTAGGAAGGGGAGCATTCCCCTTTATCGGGGACAGTTGACGCCGGAGTGGTTGGTGCCACTTTTCACGCTGGTGTAGGGACATAGGCCCATTATTGGAGAATCCCGCCGTGGGAGAGGGGTTAAGAGGTTAGGGTAAGGTCAAGGCAGCTGAAAGCAAGGTGGTCGATGGTAGAGAGATTAATATAAGCGATGCACAACTGTTCAAAACCCATGCTGATAATAACTTGAAAAATGTTGCAACTTACCTCTGCAAACTCCCTCTTTGCAGATGAAGTAAATTATCTATCTCCTTGCGAAAAATTGAGGCAAAAATTTCATTGAGTACTTTTACAGCTGTGTTGCATTTATCCCTTGTTTTTATTATACATGTTTATGTTTTAAATTTGACTTCAGTGGCTGGATTATCAATCACCCTTGGGGATGAGGCCGGTGTGAGGGCACCTTTTCAAAATATCACGCCTGAACAGTGTATCAACCTTTTGACATGGCCTGGATGCACTAGAATTTTCAAAGGGACAGCAGGGGTGGAGCTGGCAACCTGAATGTTCCCAATTGTTTAGCTCATTAAAGTGTTTGTTAAGCTGGAGTGAGGCAGAATGAAATGTTCAAAGGTAAGAACAGGGAACAGTGAACTGTCTGGGACGGATTATTGCACAGCTGTTGGAAGCATAGCGTGGAGCTCCTGATATAAAATCTTGAATAAAACATGATCATCAGACTGAGGGGTTCATGCAATGGCCCAATATTAGCATCGCTTGAGCAGAGTGAATGAAGTGAGTGATGACCGAGCATTTGGAAACTTATTTGGACTGTGAGGTTACCTGCCTTTTGCTCACCTGCCTGTCCATTCTGCGATGCAGCAGCAAGTCTAGTCATGGCTGTGCTCTGCCTTTGAAAATCACCAACTCGAGCTAATCTCCATCTTCAGGTAGTGCCAGGCACCATTAATTAATAGGGCATCAAAATCATCTCTGGCCCAATTAGGGCCATGTCATGATGTGGTTTGATTTTAGGACCTGGAAATAATCCAGACAGCAGGTTTCTGTCGCTGGATTGAAAGCACAGCCTTAGGTTTCGTCTTGTATTTCCTTTCCATAATAGACATAACCTGTGGAGAATCAGGAGCAGAACCCTCCACTTGTTGGAGTCATACATAGCACAAATGAAGATGGTTGAGTTTTTTCAGGCTAATCATGTCAACCCCAGCATATCGTTGCAGGCATTCTTCAGTGTCCTCGGCCCAACTATCTTATCAATGACCTTCCCGCCAGTATAAGGTCAGAAGTGGAGATGTTTGTTATTGATTGCACAATGTTCAGTGTAATTCGTGACTCCTCAGATACTGAAGCAGTCTGTGCCTGCACGCAGCAAAACCTTGGCAACATTCAGGCTTGGGCTGATAAATGGCAAGTAATATTTGTATCACGCACATGTCAGGCAATCATCATCTCCCTTTGGTGTTCAATGACATTACCATCCCTGTATCTTCCACCATCAATATCCTTGTGTCTTAATATTGACCAGAAACCTAACTGGATCAGCCATATAAATATTATGGCTACAAGATGTCTGCATACATGCCGCTTTATTCAAGAATCTCAACACTATATGAAGCAAGCCAGCAAGTGCCCATCATCTGAAGCAAAGACACTTTTCACTTTCATTTACATTTCCACTCTTCCCCCCGCCCCCTCTGAGTTTGTCTCTTTTGTGAGTCTGTGTGTGTGTAGAGGGTGGGGTGAGGCAAGTTACAGTTGGAGTTAGGTACTTATTAATATTTAACCAACTATATCTGCTGCGTATTTCACCATTAATCTTGTTTTAAATAAACAGTAATTGTGTTTCAACTTACAAACCTGGTGACTAATTATTGGGCAGCCAAGGGCCATACATTTTGAGACTTTGTATCTGAATTATTGGCTAATTCACTTGTGTTGTGACTCGGGGCATGTGAAGCTAGAATTGACTCTGCACTTCCCAGGGTGGCGTAACAAAATAACATGATGCAGTTGGCTAAACAAATTAAATATAGTTACCAGCACTCTCAGAGGCAGAGAGGTAGTTTACACCTAACAGCCAGAGAGGTGAGTTTGAAATCTAACAGCCAGAGAGGTGAGTTTGAAATCTAACAACCAGGACCCTAGGCTAACATCTATATCTTTGAGCCAAGGTCATGCAGAAATCTTCGTAAAGACAGCAGGAAAAGATGTTTCCCATATTTGATTATACACACTGTATTGTATGATAACTATAAGCTGGATTTGACTTATAGAATTACT
Organism: Scyliorhinus torazame; assembly: GCF_047496885.1. Lineage (NCBI taxonomy): Eukaryota > Metazoa > Chordata > Chondrichthyes > Carcharhiniformes > Scyliorhinidae > Scyliorhinus > Scyliorhinus torazame. Next base: position 111,864,646 of record NC_092721.1, read on the forward strand.
TAAATTTGAATGTTGTTTGGGAAATGGGAAGTCCTAAGGAGGTCAGGGATCATAGATATAGTTTGGAACAAGGGGTATGTTCTACATAAAACTGTTTGTGTGTTTCGTGATTAATATACTTAATTGTCCTTGGATATTCGAGTCCTGTTTGTGTATATTCCTCTTTTCTTTAATTTATTGAATAGTTGGTAACAATTGTTACGCAATGACTGGGTTGATTATGCTCACTGGGGCTTCATTTGACTCCTCACACCATTCCAAAAGCCAAATTATACACCCCCAAGAATTGGTGTTCCAAGTTGCAAAAACCTCATCGATAACATCTGCATGCTTTGTGACAGTTACCTTAGTGCCCTGTGGCCAATATTTATCCCTCAATCAACATTCCCCAAAACAGAACTGGTCAAGATCAAATTCATGCTTGTGGGAGATCCTTGTGTGTAAATTGATTTCTATGTTTTGTGATTTACAATAGTTAAACAAATGCTTCATTCACATTGGGATGTCCTGTGGTTTATATAAATGCTCTTTTATCTACCCTAGTCTTTGTATACAGTCAACAAAATATATAGCAATGCAATGACTGTTTTAAAGCCCACTTCCATGATGGGAAACTGATGAAATGGAGTTAGCAAGGGGAGGTGCAGTGACTGAGGCCTGAGGGTGCAGGAGAGAGCAAGAGCAGGGGCTGAAGCCTCGGGTTTAAGGCAATATCCTAGCAGAACAAGAATTGTTGGGAGGGGACATCAAAGATGCACACTGGGAGCTGTAGTCAACCTAACTTCAGTCTCTTCAATTTATAACATTGATACACAGAAAACAGAAATTTATTCGTAAAAATAATAAAGTGGTTAATTATTTTACATCTATTTATTCTTTTCTTGTGTAATCAAGGTCTAGATAGGCATTTGGGGATTGTCTATTCTCCCAAATTATGCTGCTCGAGTCTGTATTTTCTCAAAACCATTACTCAACCATTTATAGCAGTTATTTGGACCTGTGCAAAAGTTTGGAGCTCATCCTCATTCCAAATCTTTCTCATTTCTTAGCCATGTGATCTGAGGCAGATTATTGTGTGTGCTCCTCAGGACACTACACTTGTAAATCTTGGGCCATAACCTCCAATGGAGTGACGATTGCAGTGGATTTTAATTCTGCCTGAAAGTTTTTAACTAGAAATTCAGGTGATCTTATCTTGCCTGACCTTCTGAATCAGGCCAGCTGAGATCTGGAGAGTGCGGCAGGCTTTTGGGGCGTCCTGTTGACAGTTGTAAAGTCAAAAGTAAGTACGTCATGCCTTTTGTACTGCACTAGCTGCTGGAAACCAGGTAAGTTTCATGTTTCAGCTGGGTTTAAATGTCCTTGACATGGTAGGTAAAGTTGAGAGGGTACCATCTGGAGAGGGGAATGTTGGGTTGGGCCTTGGTGGGTGGGGGTGCGGTTTGGTCAAGGCAGGTGGGTGGGGTTGGGTTGGGCCTTGGTGGGGATGAGGTCAACCTGGGTCAGCTGGGGCCTGGGGTGAGGGGGTGTGGGATGTTGTTTGGTTGTCGACAGGAGTGGGGGTTTGGGTGGGTGGAGTTGGGCCTTGGTGGGACAGGGGGCTGTTGGTCATGAAGTCTGGTCTTGGAGTAGGTTTCCGAGAAACGTCAGGTCTGGAGGGTAAAGGGTAGGGTCTGGTGGGGCCTTGGGGGATATTGGGTTGGGTGAAGCCATATGGGGGGAAGTTTCATCAGGTCCGGCCTTGTGAGATGGAGGTTCCAGTCAAGTTGAGTTGGGTCAGGTCAGGCCTTGGAGAGTAGTGGGATGTGGGTTCAGGTCAGGCCTTCGGGGAGGAAGGTTGCATTAAGTCCGGCCTTGGGGTAGTGTCAGTTCAGATCAGGCTTTGTTGGGGGGGAGTCAGGTCGGTACTTGGAGAATGGATTTCCTGCTTGGCTTTGGGGTTAGTTGAGGGTTAGGCAAAATTCCAATGAGCAGCGGGAGGGTTGGGTATCGGAGTCCGATGGCGGGGAAAACCCATTACTGTGCGTGTCCCATGGGGATGGGTGTCACGGGGGGGGGGGGGGGGGGGGGGGATTTTGGAAGCCCCTTGGAGGGTAATGGGGGAGTCCCATTGGGATTAGGGGGACAGTCTGGTGGGTGGATGGTGGAGAGGGAGGAGTCATGCTTGCTGTGGATCTGTGCAAAAGTTACCTATAAACTGGAAGTGGTTATAATTCTTCTGTTTCTGGGTAATTATTGATGCAGCACAGTTAAAAACATTTTCAAAGTTTGCAATATAAATCTCAATTTACAGATAGTTCCCAGTGTAGGTCAGTTGCCCATGGGAAATTTGGATATGTTTAGGCAATTGGCATGCAATCCTTGCCTGGGGAGATGGGTGAGTTACCTCTTTGGATGTTTGGTGCATCCCCAGATACAATGCCCTGAGCTCGAATGTTTCAGCGCCTTATTTCCAATAATAAGTGCTCCTCAATTAAAACTACCAGCAGTTTTGATTTGATGAGATATCGGGAACGATCTAACCCCCAATAAAGTGTCCGTTCTATGTGGAAATCCAGGGATCGTTCCCGGCACTACAAGTGATAGGAACAATCCCGCTATCTAACGGCATTCTTTTTTGTTTGGTGACCCAGCGGGATCGCCCGCACCCTCCCTCCCCCGAGGCCACTCACAGTCGCATTTCCTGCACTGAGGAGTCCCACTCGCCGGAGATTCTCAATGTAGGTGGAATCAGGACACCATTTTAAAATGGTGCTCCGATCTCCCAATACTGCCCCCCCGATGCGACCACCAGACGCCCCCAAGTCCCAACTTATCCCCCCCCACCCATACACACACACACACTTCATACAGGCAGGGCACCCCTGGACCTGATCCCGAGCAAAATGCCAGCTTGGAACCTTGGTACTGCCAGTCTCGCACCCCAGCAATGTCCCTGCCAGAACCACCAGGTGGCACTGCAAGGGTGCTAGGCTGGCAGTGCCATCCAGGTGGCCCCAGCAGAGCCACGGTGCCACCCTGCATGGAGGCCAAACACCCAGTTGATGATTTCCCATCCTATTTAAGACATTACTGTGGATCTGGTGTTAGGTTAGGATGACAAATTTTCTTCCCTAAAGGACATCAGTGGACCAGATAGGGGGCGGGATTCTCCGGTCTCCAACGCAGAAATCGCGTTCAGCAATCAGCCAGAGAATCCATGTTGCCGCCGAAATCAGGGGCGGCGCTTTTGCAATGCTCCACCCCCTCCAAAAAGCCGTACTCGCAGAGTACGCTGCACGCTGTCAGGACGGCCTCAGGAAGTTACCTAAGGCCCTATCTGTGATGCTCCGCCCCCAATGGGCCGCGTTCCCAACGGCGTCGGCCACGTATGGTATTTGTTTTCTGGAACTCAGCATGGAGGCTGCAGACTGAGTCCAACGCCGCCACAGTCAGAGGGGAGCCGATCCGCGGGCAAGAGGGGGCTTTGGCAGGGGCTGGGGGCACTGATGGGGGGGGTGGGCCGGGGGTGGCGAGCCTGGCCAAAGGGGGGCAGTATTTGGCAGGCCGGGTTCCGTCCATATCGTCAGCTACAGCCAGGGACTCTATGCTGCATACCTGCTAGCTCTCTACCAGACGGAGGATCGGTGGCCATTTTGCGCCACTTTTTCGGTCATAAATGCCACCGTTCCCATGCTGACATCAGCACTTAGTCTCAAAATCGGAGAATCCAGCCCAGATTTTTTAAGACAATCAACAATGGTACCATGATCATCATTAGACTTTTAACGCCAGATTTTTATTGAATTCAAATTTCACCATCTGCCATGGTGGGATTTGAACTCTGGTCCCCAGAGCATTACCCTGGGTCTCTGGTTACAGGTCCAGCGACAATACCACTACGCCACTGCCTTCCTCAAATGCAAACAAGTTACCACAATCAAAGCACAACATCCCTGAGATGGCAGTGACATCTCCCATTTGATTATTGATAGGCCAAGTGTTATTTTTCATCATATACTGTAACCATTATGATGTGATTTTCAGTTATTTTGATGAGCCATTCCCTTGCACAGCTGTCTTACCACACTTCCTATATGTATCTGTTATGAACCAGAAGGTTCTGAGGTTCCAGTACCTGGACATTAAACACATTGGCCCAGCGCTTTTGGTTAATGTCAATGTTGTGTGCATTGATGCTGCCCACAACGATTTCTGCGACTTGACATTTTTACGATTTTTCAACCAGGACATCTGTTCCTGGCTGAAGCAGCGATGGGTGAGCACAGCTTTAAAAGAGGAATGATGTGGAGATGCCGGCGTTGGACTGGGGTGAGCACAGTAAGAAGTCTTACAACACCAAGTTAAAGTCCAACAGGTTTGTTTCGATGCCACTAGCTTTCGGAGCGCTGCTCCTTCCTCAGGTGAATGAAGAGGTATGTTCCAGAAATATAGATATATAGACAGATTCGAAGATGCCACACAATGCTTGGAATACAAGCATCAGCAGGTGATTAAATCTTTACAGATCCAGAGATAGGGGTAACCCTAGGTTAAAGAGGTGTGAATTGTGTCAAGCCAGGACAGTTGGTAGGATTTCGCAGGCCAGATGGTGGGGGATGAATGTAATGCGACATGAATCCCAGGTCCGGGTTGAGGCTGCACTCGTGTGCGGAACTTGGCTATAAGTTTCTGCTCGGCGATTCTGCGTTGTCGTGCGTCCTGAAGGTCGCCTTGGAGAACGCTTACCCGGAGATCAGAGGCTGAATGCCCTTGACTGCTGAAGTGTTCCTGCCTGGTGATTGTCGCGCGATGTCGGTTCATTCGTTGTCGCAGCGTCTGCATGGTCTCAACAATGTACTACGCTTCGGGACATTTCCTGCAGCGTATGAGGTAGACAACGTTGGCCGAGTCGCACGTGTATGTACCGCGTACCTGGTGGGTGGTGTTCTCACGTATAATGGTGGTATCCATGTCGATGATCTGGCACGTCTTGCAGAGATTGCCATGGCAACGTTGTGTGGTGTCGTGGTCACTGTTCTGAAGGCTGGGTAGTTTGCTGCAAACAATGGTTTCTTTGAGGTTGTGCGGGTGTTTGAAGACAAGTAGTGGGGGTGTGGGGATGACATAGACAAGATGTTCATCTTCATCGATGACGTGTTGAAGGCTGTGAAGAAGATGTCGTAGTTTCTCCGCTCCGGGAAAGTACTGGACGATGAAGGGTATTCTGTCGGTTGTGTCCCATGTTTGTCTTCTGAGGAGGTCGGTGCGGTTTTTTGCTGTGGCGCGTTGGAACTGTCGATCGATGAGTCGAGCGCCATATCCCGTTCGTACGAGGGCATCTTTCAACGTCTGTAGATGTCCGTTATGCTCCTCCTCGTCTGAGAAGATCCTGTGTATACGGAGAGCTTATCCATAGAGGATGGCTTCTTTAATGTGTTTAGGATGGAAGCTGGAGAAGTGGAGCATCGTGAGGTTATCCGTGGGCTTGCGGTAAAGCAAAGTGCTGAGGTGACCATCCTTGATGGAGACGAGTGTGTCCAAGAATGCAACTGATTTTGGAGAGTAGTCCATGGTGAGTCTGATGGTTGGATGGAACTTATTGATGTCATTGTGTAGTCGTTTCAGTGATTCTATCCCGTGGGTCCAAAGGAAAAAAATGTCATCGATGTATCTGGTGTATAACGTCAGTTGAAGGTCCTGTGCGGTGAGTAGGTCTTGTTCAAACTTGTGCATGAAGATGTTGGCGTATTGGGGTGCGAATTTGGTCCCCATGGCTGTTCCGTGCGTCTGGATGAAGAACTTGTTGTCGAAGGTGAAGACGTTGTGATCCAGAATGAAGCGGATGAGTTGCAGAATTGCATCTGGAGATTAGCAGTTGTCGGTGTTTAGTACTGAGACTGTTGCAGCAATGCCGTCTATATGGGGAATGCTGGTATAGAGTGCCGAGACGTCCATTGTGACGAGGAATGTTCCTGGTTCAACTGGTCCATGGGTGCTGAGTTTCTGTAGGAAGACCAACAAGCATAAGAAAAGATGGGCAAAGTGAGGACATATCCCCTTTTTGCAACATTGGCTGCCTTATTCAGATAGGGTTTTAAAGGTTTCATGTCTTTCAATGGATGAATGAGCGGGTGAGTGAATAGATGAGTTTGTTAGTGGCTGCACGCCAGGTGGAGTATTCAGCCAGGTTGGTGGGGGTTAGTCTGGTCGGGGGGTAGTGAGTTTGGGCTGGGGCAGTAGTTGGGCGGTAGGTGGGGGTAGTCAGTTCAGTTGGGGGAGTAATTGCCTGGCGGAGGGGGCGGAGGTTCGTTATGCTGCCTACTCTCTGAATTTAACCTGGTATTAACCAGTGTAACATTTCCAGGGTAGGCATACTGCTAATTCCCGGTTATCTGGCCCAGATCACTTACACTGAGCTCAGAGTTAGGGCCCCTGGCAGCGAAAATCAGCCAATCGAAAATGTAATCTTCCCGGGCAATTTCAGCACATATATGTTCTTCAGGAATTCTGCAAGGAGTTGAAGGGCATCTTGCAACTGAAATCCAACTTCCAACGATACAAATACGGGGAGATTTGGGCCATTTGAATCGATGAAGACTCTCGCCAGCCTCAGTTCTATACTTATACAAAGCATAACATGCAATGTGTTCATTTATATTTACTTGGAAAAGTGATTGTCTCTGCATCCATACAGAGCAACTGTAACATATTGTTTGTTATGAGTGTTCAAAATCGATCTGGGCAGGTAAAAGTGCAAATTGTAGATTTAATTTGATCTTTTCAGAAATTGTTGCCCTCTGCTTCCGGGATGAATATAAAATACTTTAATCATCATTTTATTTCACAAATGCATTCCTGATTTTGCCTGACAGGGAGTGATGGATGAAATGGGTATTATCTAGATTTCACAAGTATGACTTGCCCTTTAGATATTTGTGGTAATACCAGGTATTGTGGTACCTGAGAGGCCGGTGCCATTGGTTGAGACCCTGGCATCTACCATTGGCTGTGTGAAGTAGCTCCGCCCTGAAGGCGGGTATATGAGATGGTGCCATCCCAGCAGCCTTCACTTCTGTAACGAAGCTGCTGGGGATCAGTTCTAGTGCATTAAAGCCTCAGTTACTGAATACCTTTGTCTCGAGTATATTGATTGTGCATCAATATTCACACCGGCTGGCTTTGATTAACTCCTGACGTAACTTTCCATAATTACATTAGTGTTCCCTCCTTTGGATAATATCCTTCAGTAGCTGTTTATGCTCTCCTCTGCTGGTGGTTCCAAAATCTCAGCATGTTCCCTCATTCACAAAATGCTTACTTTGTTTTTCTACCATTCCTCACGGACTGCAATCTTGCTTCGCTAATCAAAACAGAAAATGCTCGAAAGACTCAGTAGAATCTGTGGGCTCGGAAGATTTCATAGCGATTCGAAACATCATCTCTGTTTCTCTATCCACAAAGCCTGCTCGACCTGCTGAGTCTTTCCAGCATTTCCTGTTTTTATTTCAGATTTCTAGCATCCTTGACATTTGCATTTATTTGTTTCTCTAATCTCTCAGCAACCCATCATGTGGTCATGCCTGTTCTATTGTGACTATAAAAAGCTTTTTTTTCTGGGCTACAAATGAGTTCTAGTCTCCCGGTTCACATATGGAATCCTAGGTTAGGATTTTCGTTTGTTCAAGAGGTTGGGTTTTGGACTGAGCAGAGGCTTAAACCCACGACTAGGTCAGGGTGCCAGTTTCCCAAGGCGAGACTGGCACCGTCAGTTTTGTGAACGCACTGATAGAAGCTCAAACTTCATAAATGGCCACTTCACGCAATTCACAAGCTTGTTGTCAGCTTGTTCAGGGGACAGATTTGGATTTTCAGTTTATATGTGCGTTACAATCCCAGATGAGACCCCAACAGTGGCTAGGATACTGGACCAAAACCCCAATATTTTAGTTTATTTTGTAAGACTGTGTGGAAAGAATGGTTCGCTCCAGGAGTGATTGCATGAAAAAGTAGGGATTTGGTATTTTAAAACAAAACGTTATTATGAATAAAATATTAAACTCTTTAACTACACCCCCAAAAATAACAGCTTGCAATTACCGCTTGAACACTACTACTCAATTCCCCATTAAACAACAAGAAAAGAAACATACAGCTCTCAATGCAGCTTAAAATCAGCATTGCATAGAGTAATACTTGCTTCACAGAACAGATTTTTGATTCCTGGTGGAACCCCTTCAGACTCTGGCTGAATATATTCAACTAGCTGTTTCAACTGGGTTGTTCCAGCCTTTACCTTGTCTTCAGACAAGGCTGCTCTGCTTTAACTATTATTACTCTTTTTATAACCTATCCTACTGGGAGAGAAAACTGCCTTTGCTTGTGGTCAAATCAAGGGATTCCAGATCAGACTTTTACTCTTCTCCACCAGTTTTCCCAAAATGTCTCTCTGAATCTCGTAGCTCCACTCGGCAATGACATCATCTCCCCAAGCTGAAAAATAAATTAACTCTCCGGGTACATCCCCAGTCAAACCACAATGCTTTAGCCCAGTCTGAAAAGCACATTCTGCTTGTCAATTTCACCTCCTGGCTCCTAAACGTTCCCAGGCTCTGCAAAACAGAATTAGTTTTTTTTAAAAAACATAACCACTGAAGTCAAACATACACCAGGCTTTTAACCCTTAAATTTCTCAATATTGGGAGTCCAATTTTCCTAAAACCTTCCATCCATCACAGAATCGGGTTCCTATTCCATCAGAACCATTTTAAAATTGTCTGCCCTTGCAGCGCATATGTGTGGTTTTTTTTCTGTGCTACAAAGAGGTGATGCTGGCAGTTTTTTCAATATACATTCATGGGATGTGGGCCTCACTGGCTGGGCCAGCATTCATTGCCCATCCCTAATAGCCCTTAAGAACGTGGTGGTGAACTGCCCTCTTGAACTGCTGTAGTCCAGGTGGTGTAGGTACACACACAGTGCTGTTAGGGAGGGGATTGTAATGTGTATATGCCACTGCAGTTCGTCAGCCTCACGACTGCCAATCACGGACCTGGCAAATCTCGCATCGGTTTTCATTGGAATTGATTGTGTTGCATGTGGTGCCGTTGCTAACCCCTTCACGATGACAATCGGTCCAGGTAAGACGCCAGTTTTGTTGTCGTGAAAGCCCATGAATTCTGTGCTGGCTCAACACTTAGTCTCAGAAACAGAGAATCCTGGCTCCTTTCTTCCGCAAAAAACTTAATCCTAGATTACTTTGGGGTAATTAAAATGTATACACTTATGGTATTAATGGTCGCATCTGCCCCTCTAATTGAAATGCAAATTTCACTCTCAATTAGCTTTCAAAATGTAGATGTTTGAAACTGGTCAACCCTTGCTAATCCTTAACTCAATCTAAAAAGGATTGTGGTTGACCCATCTCTGTTTAAATCATGATACACAACTGCTTTGACTCTCTAAAGTTGCCTTCCCTCCCACTTTTCTTCCTAAAAGTTTTATTTTCTTTCTTTCGTGGGGGGTGGGTGTCACTGGCAAGGACAGCAGTTGTTGCCCATCTATAATTGCCCTTGAACTGAGTGGTTTGCTAGGCCATTTCAGAGGGCAGTTAACAGTCAACCACGTTGCTGTGGGTTTGGAGTTACAAGTAGGTCAGGATAGCAGATTTCCTTCCCCTTAAGGGCATTCAGGAGCCAGATGGGTTTTTAAAACAATTGACAATAGGTCATGGTCACCGTTATTGCAACTGGCTTTATAATTCCAGATTTATTGATTGAATTTAAATGCACCAGCTGTTGTGCAGGGATTTGAACCCATGGCCTCAGCACATTATTCTGGACCCCTGATCAGAAATGCCTACGAGTATTATAATGCCAATTCTACACAGCCTCAGATATAGTTAAGTTTTAATCACTGATAATTAACCTCCCCAGGACAATTTTTGCTCTTCACTTTGCTTAGAATAAGGCCACGATGTGTAGTTCAGTTCCCTCTTGGCCCAGCAGTCCATGCTCTTCCCTCCCACACCAAATTTCTAGCTGCCAGACCGAACCTTGTAGCTTCAGCCTTTGGACAGTGTGAATCCAGTTATGCCAAACCACTCAGCTTTAAATGTCTTGCACGTTAGTTTCTTTTATCAGAAATGAAAATCAAATTGATTAATGTTTTATATCGGTGCCTGGAGGCGTGTGGGAGAAATCTACCCAGTAATGGATATTGAGATATTAATGAAGAACAAAAAAAGGTCAGTTAACTTCTCACAGTATCTTCTTTTGCAAATGATGTGCAAATCATACTGTTGCAGGGAAAAAGTCAGCCTGAGTCAGAAGTTTGAATCGCAAGACGGGGTTTATTGTCTGAAGCTCCAGGGAGAACAGCGGGCCGGCGTTAAAAGACAGCACGGTCCACACTGAACTCAAAATACATACAGAAAGGCTTTATCTTATATAGTACAGATTTCTTACAAGTTTTGGCGGGCTTTTGGGTTCATGCATATTTACAGGTTTACCCTGCAGACATGATTTTTAGCGGGCTTATTCATGAAGGTTTTATCGTAGGTTAGTTTCAGTGGGCCATTACCGGTTCGGCCACGGGGTCCCATTCATGGCCGACCCCCCACAGGCCGACATTTGTTCATAGATATCTCGTTGGTAGTTGAAGATCTTCTGGGGGAGTGAAGTCGCGGGGCTCTTCTGTCATTAGACTTGCGGTTGGAATGGCTTTGGACACTATTAATTTGCAACACATTTTTACACAACCCAGGCCTAGGCAGAGTACAAACAGTGTGGATAGCAGCAGAATCACCCCATTCTTCAAATATGTTCCCCAAGCCTTACCCAGTAACAAGCCAAGCCAATCACCATTTCTCTGGGACCCCTGTCGGAGCCCATTCAGCTGTTTGCATATTGCAGCCATTGCTGCTGTGATATTGAGGGTCTCATCGTGTACATATGTTATGCATTTGTCCTGAATAATAGTGCACACCCCTCCTTGTCGGGCCAGCTGATAGTCTACCGCATAGCGAGTTTTTTGTGTGTACAGCCTAAGTTCCGCGAGTTCCTGATTAATAGCCCCTAATGCCTGCAAAGTGTGATTCCCGAGAATGGTTAAACCACAGATGATGAAATTCCTGTTTTTTGCACTAACCACCCCGGCCGCTCCCCCTAGGGATACAGTCCCTAGAAACCCATATCCTAATGATGACCCCAATGTAGTAGGTGTCTGCCAGTCAGCGCAGAATTCTGCACTGGCAGATCGAGAAACTATTCGGTTTTGGACGTGTCCCTCGCTTGGGCATGGAACAGTAAGGGGTTTAATAGTCCCTACTGTGAAGAACTTCGGGGGTCGCATTGTGACTGTTGCGTAAACATTTTTAAACAAGAACACATATCCCTCCTTTGCCCGGTAGCACCCTGTGCTCCTGGGTCGCTTAACCCTGTGGTTCCATGTGGAGGAACCCTCCCTTTCCCTCGACTCCCCAGTTGATTCTACCCCCTGGTAGAAATCAAATGGGTATGTCCATAAGGCTGAGCTTACGTGTGTACCGTTGCACATACCACACATAAGCTGCCTTCCCTAAGTAATCGCGACGCATTCCTGCTGCAGGCAAACGCAGGTGAAGTGTCCCTCTCGAATCTGGCATTTCTGCTGGGTACACTGTGTCTGGACGCACAAATTGCTTCTCGGGACTAGGCATACATGCATCCCCAGCCCTGTCTTTTGAAGCATTGGGGGTAATCCCCATATCCCTCTGCCCGTTGGGGCTCTGATCGTCCCGATATCCCGAGCTCAGTGAGCTCCACACACCTCCCCTGTATTCCCTGTTTGAAATGTCCAATTTGCTCGTTACAGGGTTTCCCTGAGGTGTCTATGGTATATAATTCGTGTGGTAGCCACCCTGGTGTGGCTATGAATAGGGATTCTACTGACTGTGCTTTAGGATAGCAGACGGTCCTGTTCCCATGTATCTGGGTGTGGGTTTTATAAAACAAGTTCTCCCCTATGAGTGACATTTTTACATTGGCAGGACATAGATATTGGAAAATATATATAGTTATAAGAATGGATTTGTCTAGCCCCATGTTGTGGGCCTCAATACAGTTATATACAGTACAGAAATATAACCAATATTAAATAGGGTGTTGTCTTGCTGGTCGATCTTTTGATGAATTGAGTTCGTCCTGTCGTCCAAAAAGAGAAAAATCAGTATTTAGATTTGGTTCTCTGTACATGGTTTCAATTGGGTCCAGTGTTTCCAAATCCCTTGTCCTCTGATATCTACACATGCACAGGTGTCTCCACTAATAATCATTTCATATGGTCCACACCACTTTGGGGCAAATCCCGGTTTTGCAGGCAGCATTTTTACAAAGACGCGGTCTCCAGCTTCTGGGACCTCGGGGAATATTTCTAGGTCCCTCTGTGCGTCGGCTTGTGTCTGATTAGTAATTGTGGATCGCCGCATCCCTTTCAGTTGGGTGCTAAGATCCTGGATGTATCGCCAAATTTTGTCTTTTATTGGACCCACATTGGTCCCACCTGTGATATTTTCGGGCCGTTGCATGGCTCGCCCGGTCATTAACTCGTACAGGGTTAAACCCGTAGTCCCGTTTGTGGTTGCCCTAAGTCTCATTAAAATTGCCGGCAGGACCTCTGTCCACCCTCTTCCTGACGTTTGTATAGGCTTAGCTAGGGCAACTTTTAAAGTTCGATTCATTCGCTCTACCATCCCTGAGCTTTGAGGGTGGTATGGTATGTGGAATTTCTGTTTTATATCTCATAATTGGCAAATGGTTTTCATGACCTTACCTGTGAAATGTGTTCCTTGGTCTGAATCGATTTGTACTGGCATTCCCCATCGGGGAAGTATCTCCTCTGCTAAAATTCTGGCCACAGTGGTGGCAGTACAATTTGTTGTTGGGAATGCTTCCACCCACCTGGTAAATTGGTCGATAATAACCAGGCAGTATGTTTTCCCATGAGAGGGTGGCAACGGTCCTATGAAGTCCATTTGTATCTGTTCCCAGGGCTCCCTTGGTCTCGGCTGGTGTCCCATTCTAACTTTTATGGGTCTCCTGGGATTGTGCTGTGCGCACCACGGTGCAGTTGCGACAATATGTTGCTACATTTCTCCCCAATCCCTTCCACCACCATTCTCTCTCCAGGCTGCTTATCATTGCATCTCTGTCTGTATGGGAGAGTCCGCGGTGTAGTTCCAATAAGGTGGTCTGAATACATTCTGGTGCCATTACCCTATTGTCCTTCCTCCAAATTCCATCAGCCCCCTCGGCTGCCCCTAATTCTCTCCATCCATCTCGCTCCGGTTGTGGAATGTCCTCATGTAATTTCTGGATACTGATTTCCTCCCTTTCTATCCCTAGTACTGCAACGGGTTGTTCCTCTATAGCACTGTCTTCCAGTGCTCGTTGTGCTGCTCTGTCTGCGGCTTGATTTCCTTTATAATGAATCCACCCCGGGGTACCTTTCCCTGACTCCTTTTGGTGGGCTTTTATTTTTATTACTGCGGCCTCTTTAGGCCCTTCGCTAGCTTCTAGCAGTGCTTTTATTCGCTGCTGGTGTTTAATGGGGGTACCACCAGTCGTAAGGAATCCCCTTTTGCCCCATACGGTCACGTAATCATGGATCACACTGAACGCATATTGGCTGTCCGTGTAGATGTTTACAGTTCCTCCTTTGGCTTGCCGTAATGCTTGTGTGAGGGCTACCAATTCTGCTACCTGAACGGATTGACCCCCATCAATCCTTCCTGATTTTATGGTTTCTAACTCCTGATTTACCACGGCCCACCCCGTTCTGGGTGACCTGTTTATATACTTACGGGGCCCATCTACATAGAGGGTCTCTTCTGCTATTGGAAGGGGTACGTCCCTAATTTTTCCGTCACTCTCATCTCTGTCCACGTCCCCACAGATATGCTCCTCCCCAGTACCTAGAATTCCCTCTGTGGGGTTCTTTCCCGTGTCCCTAACTATAGTAACAGAATTACTGGGTGGCAAGAGGACTGCTTCCCACCTTGCCCTTCTGATATTGGAAACCGTTTTTAGCTTCCCAGTGTTTAGCTTGGCTGTCTTCGATGGGAGTGGTTGTGTGAATCCTTTTCCCTTCCCTATTCTCCTGAATGGGTGTGATTGTCACCCCTGCAGACTCCGGGAACGTTGTGGCTCCGCAGTGGGCCTAGGTTGGCCCTGGGGTCTACCATGCTTCTCCCAGCATGTTGCCTCCCTGTGCCCTGTCCTTTGACAATAACTACAGCGGGGCCCGTCGTTCCTCTGCCTATCTCCTGCTTGTGGATTCCTGCAATTTCTAGCTATGTGTCCTGGTCTGTCACACTTGTAGCAGCTGGGCCCACTCCCTCCTTCGCTTCCTTGGTAAGAGGCTCCTATCCTGTCTGGTCTTGGTTTTGCTTTGGGCATTTTCCCTTCCTGTACCCCGCTTGCCCACTCGACTAGCTCATCATAATCTTGGGAGGCTATCACTCCCATTCTCAGGATTCCCTGATGCGTTCCGGATAACCCGGCCTTAAGGCTTGGACAAAGGCTCTGTCCCCCCTCTCGGAGTTATCCTGCCCTGAGCATTCTTTATAGATTTTAAACAATCGTTCCCCAAATTCGGATGCTCCCTCTCCCTTCTGCTGTTTTGTGTTAGTAATCTTGCTCCAATTAGTGGGAGAGTTCCCTAACACCCGCTGTATTTCAATTTTAAATTGCGCAAAGGGAACCAGCTGCGCTTCTATTTCTGCCGTTAAGGGAACGTCATGGGTCCATCTTCCCCCATTATAATCCTGGGCGGCTGGAGCGGTGGGTCCATCCGCTACCAGTCTCCACTTATCCGCTGGGCAGGCTGCCCTGACCAGCTGGTGTACATCTCTGAGGTGTAGTTGGTGTCCCACCCAGAGTGTATCCAATTCCTCCCAAAACTTCAAATTTGTACTTCTGGGACTCAGTCGCCCCAGGGAGGCCATAATCTGTTGTCTCTCTCCTGGGGTGAAAGTTTGTAATTTGCTTTTTGTTGCGCCTCAGTCCCCCCTCTGGTGACTGGTGCCAAATTGTAATTCCTCGTATCCCACTCCTGTTGCGGAGCGGTAGCCCCAAGTTGCACGGGCTCATATGGAGGTGAGGGGTCTGTTCTCCTTTCCCTCTGCTTTACCCTCAACATGTAATTCTCTTGTTCTAACTCCCTAATCTTCTCCTCCAGCTCACCAATTCGTTTGGTTTCTTTCTCCTTTTTATCCGAGGAGGCATTTACTTCTTCAATCAGTCCCGCTAATTGTGTTACTAACATGATGCCCATCTTCTTTACTTTATCCTGTTTTATCCCATTTATCCATTCTCTTTGGTGTTCTAAAGGTTGTGTTGCATCCCACCCTTCCTTTCTCATCTTGGCTACTATCGCTTCTCTGGCTGATAAATACTTAAACATGAGGGAGTCTGCAGACACTCCCTTCAAAACAAAACGGTCTGCCATTTTCTGGACAGACCCACAACTCCCGCGTGCTTGACTACAGTAAAGTGCCCGACTGTTTATCCCACTCCTATTCACTCTCCTGTCCCAGCACCGTACAGTATTGCTATGTGTCCTCGTAGTGTGGTCACAGTGGGTCTCCTTGCCCCTGTACCCCCCACTATTCCTGGCACCTCATGCTTGGCTTATCGCTGTCCTGATAGGGTATACGCCTGGGGATCACCCCGAGTCAGACACCTGCCAGCACCTCCCGTTTGGCCACCGCCTGCACCTAACAAGGCTGATCCGTTGGCCCCCTGGCCACCTGCTATTCAGACGGTGTTCCACATAGACGAACAGAGTTGTGACGCAAAATTTGCGGGTCCCCGTAAGGATTGCCGCATAAAACGTGGACTTTTGGTCAGAGGGGATTGATCTCCTATTCCTCACCACAACACAATACTTATCAGCAAAGCCCCTGTAAGTTAGTAACCCTTTTTCGACCCTGCGTTGTTCACCACCACAGGGTCTTTTTGGTTTCGCGATTTCCACCACCCGTGTCCTTCACTCCAAGTGCCCTTGTGTCTCAGTTCCTACTTCAAATCCTGACCTTCGCGTGGGAGATTTCTCCTCTTAACAGCCAGTCCAAGGCAAGGTTTTGAGACAGACACTGTCCTTTGCTTAGGGACACAGGTAGCGCTTTCTATACACAATACATGGGTTAGTTACAACAGTTATCAGCATGCGGTTTATCTTACTTTGAATCTACACCCTGTGATCACTTACTTCTTACCCTGTCAATTTCACTAATACTGGATTTTACTTTTAGCTCTGTTTCTTATTATATGGAAAACTTTTAAACAATAATTACTTACCTGTTTTCTGAGGTTGCTCCGACCTTTACCTCTGGGTTCCTTGACCTTTCACCTTGAGTAAAACTCACTTGCTCCGGAATTAAAAGTTTCTGTAAGTTAACTTATATTTTAAACAGTTACCATACTTAGTCAGGAATCCCATTCCCCCAAATTTAAGAACACTGAATTTAGAATCCCGTTCCCCAAATTTAAATGTAAGAATCCCAAATTTCCCCAAAGGTACCTTTTGTTTAAACCGTGTCTTGTATCCGTTCTGACTGTTTTTCCAGATCTGTGGGAAATCTGACCCCGACCTCCGTGCCGTGGCCACCGGCCAGAAAGTCAGAAATCAGACCCTGCTCACAGCGCCATTTGTTGCAGGGAAAAAGTCAGCCTGAGTCAGAAGTTTGAATCGCAAGACAGGGTTTATTGTCTGAAGCTCCCGGGAGAACAGCGGTACGGCGTTAAAAGATAGCAGGGTCCACACTGAACTCAAAATACATACAGAAAGGCTTTATCTTATATAGTACAGATTTCTTACAAGTTTTGGCGGGCTTTCTGGTTCTGACGTCAATACCATGCATTTTAATAGGATTTATTTAGGTTCGCAATAGAGCTCCCTTTAACTAGATTAAATTATTTAGGTTCACAATAGAGCTCCCTTTAACTAGATTAAATTATTTAAGTTCACAATAGAGCTCCCTTTAACTAGATTAAATGGTGATGGCTTTTGGGTGGCGGTTGAGATATGTTCCGGGTTTCATAACGAGGTGTTAAATGCAGGCTTTGTATTGATTGGGAATACTTTCTTGTCCTGATAGGATCTGTGTCTGTGCTTTTTAAGTGTGGTCTTTCTGTGCTACCCATCTGATTTAACCCTTTGCCTGCCTGTTTCTGGTACAGTGTCAGCCATGATTTATGGTCTTGATCCATTGTCCCGTATTTTCCCCTTACAATACTAATGAGATTTTAAATGATCTGGCAAAATCTTGGCAGTCATCCATTATTCCTGTCTAACAAAATTTCTTACCTACTGATGCTTTGGTCCAGTAATCCAGTCGGCATTCATTTCCAAGACTCCTCCCTTTCTGTTGATTTCATTTGCCATAATCCAGCTGTTTTTAGTTGTCTCTGAATGTTTTTTTCAGAGCCATGCAGCTGGCTCTCTTGACTTTTCATGTTCAGTGTCTCATTGTGTTGTACCACTTTACGTCCAGCCCTATCAACTTCATTCTTTCAATCCTTTTTTTTTACCAGTTCTACTGTTGTGTTATTCTGCTCAAGACTAGATTTTGTGTTGGTAGCTGCCCAGCAGGGCATTTTAGAATTCTCAGCATCATGGAATTGACAGCTACAATTCTACCCTTTCTGCATAAACTAATCAGTACAAGTGATGGAAATGATCCCAGTTTAATTGGCATTTGACAACAGGGTTTTATCACTGTCAGTATAATATAAACAAAGTCAAGCATCCAGTAAGAATATCAAACAGGAGAACACAGGCACGAAAGTGAAAAAATAAAGAATTTAATTTCCTCGCCCATTCACCTTTAATCGCCATTGTTTGTTTTATTTCCTGCTTGCGTGCAAAAATAAACGTTTCACTATTGCATCTCAACAGTCATAATGCGAGTTCTTTAGCTAATAATAATAAAAAAACGGTTATTGTCACAAGTAAGCTTTGTTATGGGTCAGGGTTTAGAGAACCCCAAAGTGTATCATGGAGTTCACCTGACCCACAACTTTTACTAGATTGTGGTATGGGGAGCACATGGCTCACTCTACAGGTGTGGTACAACAGAAATGGAAAAGTATTTTTTTTAAAGCAAAACAATGTTTATTCTATGAACTCAGCCAAACATTTCTTAAAGGTACCTTTCTTAAACAACCATTTATTAAAGGTACTCTCACAAGACAGCTTCAATGAAGTTACCATGAAAAGCCCCAATCTCAATAAGGAGACCTGAAGACTTACATATTTAAACATGACCCCAATTTTGGTCAACATTAACATTGTTACGATCCCAGTTGGTGTTACTATTGGACGGGCAGGTCTCAGAATGGAACCCTGGCACAGAAGACATTTTACTGTTTTTGGAAACGGTGGAGGAACCGAGTCACAGGACTGTCCATTATTTTTAACAAGAAAAAAAATTATTAAACATGAAAAGTTTGATTTTAATACAATACTCCTTCGCTCCCGCTTATCTTGACCAATGTACACAGATTTCAAGGATAACACCCCACTCTGAAAGCAAATGGGATATGCCACTCAATCGATCTTCCATGGGTTTCTCCCCAATTTCACCCCAGATGATTGTCACACAACTGTTTCCAAATTCCACTCTCAAAAGAGATGCTTTAAAATCTTCTTTAAAACAATTCTTTCCGTCACATGTTTTCATCAAAGATCTCCACGTTTTCCAACTATCCTTTCAAACAAGGCTTTGTCTCTGTGATTTAACAAGGATTTACCTCCAGATTTTCCA
This sequence comes from Scyliorhinus torazame, assembly GCF_047496885.1. Taxonomy (NCBI): domain Eukaryota; kingdom Metazoa; phylum Chordata; class Chondrichthyes; order Carcharhiniformes; family Scyliorhinidae; genus Scyliorhinus; species Scyliorhinus torazame. The sequence continues at coordinate 111,883,430 of NC_092721.1, forward strand.
ACACTCATTTCAGGATTCCTTTGTCTTGAATGCTTTCACACATACTTTGAAATGTAGCCACTGATTGCTCCACAATTATTGTGTGTAGTAAGACATAACAAATCTGAGAACCACTTCAGATATCTTTCTGGTTTCTCGCTGGCCAACTCCTTCTCAGCTCTGTCTGTGACTTTAATGAAGAGTTCCCTGTTTTAGTTCCAATTTTTTCGGTTCTTTTAACTTCAGATGTCTTGTAAACTTATCTTCATTTCATTAATTCCCTTAACTAGCTGTTCTTTAGATTTCTGGCACTTTTTTACTTGCTCCTTACTCCATTGTATGACTTTTTTTCCAGCAGGGCTGATAGGAATGTCCCCACTCTGGCTGCTAAGATACTTCTACTCTGGATGTCAATTAAAACCTAGCTGAAAAACGTCTTTTCGCTAAAGTGGCTCAATCTCTTATTTATTTTACATGCTGTAAAATCTTTTAGTACAATAGAAACAAAGGCTGCGATCACAGGCCGCGTTGTGCCTGAACTAGAGCGCAATGTGGCTGGTAGATGCCGGGAGAGGCCTCCCGTGGGCTTCCCAACAGCCAGTACGCCTCGTAAGATCTACCCAGATCTCATGAGGTATCGTGATCAAGATCCCACCCACAATGGGCAGGACCAAGCCTCGCATGCCGATGTAGGTTTAAAACCTGATTAGGCATGCTGACCCGGGATCTATGGGATTCCCTGCATTTAGCGGCTTCCCCAGGCATACATCAGCCAGGCTCCGTTCAGTACTGGCCCACACAGACACCCAGTAAACCCACCACAAATGACACTTCAAAACTTTTTCGTTAGATCGTGCCCACAGTTTGAACTTGGATTGGATTGGATTGGATTTGTTTATTGTCACATGTACTGAGGTTTAGTGAAAAGTACTGTTCTGCGTACAGTTCAGACAGATCATTCCATACATGAGAAAAATACATAGGGCAAACATAAATACACAATGTAAATACATAGACACAGGCATTGAGTGAAGCATCCAGGAGTTTAGTACTACTCAGTAAAGAAGATGTGTGAAGAGATGCGATCAGTCCATAAGAGGGTCGTTTAGGAGTCTGGTAACTGTGGGGAAGAAGCTGTTTTTGAATCTGTTAGTGCGTGTTCTTAGACGTTTGAATCTCCTGTCTGATGGAAGAAGTTGGAAGAGGAAATAAGATGTCCGTAGGGGTCTTTGATTATGCTGCTCACTTTCCCAAGGCAGCGGGAGGTGTAGACAGAGTCAATGGGTGGGAGGTAGGTTTGTGTGATGGACTGGGCTGTGTTCATGGCTCTTCATAGTTTCTTACAGTCTTGGGCCAAGCAGTTGCCATACCAAGCTGTGATGCAGTTGATAAGAGTCAAAGTGGACATGCTGAATTTCTTTCGTTTCCTGAGGAAGTATAGGCGCTGTTGTGCTTTCTTGGTCATAGCATCGGCGTGGGTGGACCAGGGCAGATTGTTGGTGATGTGCACACCTAGGAATTTGAAGTTGGTAGCACATTGGGTAGCACTGTTGCTTCACAGCTCCAGGGTCCCAGGTTCGATTCCCGGCTTGGGTCACTATCTGTGCAGAGTCTGCACGTTCTCCCTGTGTCTATGTGGGTTTCCTCTCGGTGCTCCAGTTTCCTCCCACAAATCCCCAAAGATGTGCTTGTTAGGTAATTTGGACATTCTGAATTCTCCCTCTGTGTACCCGAACAGGCGTCGGAATGTGGTGAGTAGGAACTTTTCACAGTAATTTCATTGCAGTGTTAATGTAAGCCTACTTGTGACAATAAAGATAAGAAAATTAACTCCACCTCGGCCCCATTGATGCAGACAGGGGTGTGAACAGTGCTTTGCTTCCTGAAGTCAATGACCAGCTGTTTTGGCTGACATTGAAGGAAAGATTGTTCTTGTTACACCACTCCACTAGAGTCTCTATCTCCCTCCTGTAATCTGACTCATCGTTGTTCGAGGTCCGACTCACTATGGTGGTGTGATCAGCAAACTTGTAGATGGAGCTGGAGCCAAATTTTGTCACTCAGATGTGTGTGCACAGGGAGTAGAGTAGGGGGCGAAGTACGCAGCCTTGCGGGGCCCTGGTATCGAGGGCTATCATGGAGGAGGAATTGTTTTTTATTCTTACTGATTGTGGTCTATGGGTCAGAAAGTCAAGGATCCAGTTGCAGAGGGAGGAGCCAAATCTGAGATTTTGGAGCTTTGATATGAGCTTGGCTGCGATTATGATGTTGAAGGCGGAGCTGTAGTCAATAAATAGGAGTCCGACGTAGGACTCCTTGTTATCGAGATGCTCCAAGGATGAGTGGGGCCAGGGAGATGGCGACTGGTGTGGACCAGTTGGGTCGGTATGCGAATTGCAGTGGATTTAGGCATTCTGAGAGTATGGAATTGATGTGCCTCATGACCAACTTCTCGAAGCATTTCATTATGATTGATGCCAAGGCCATCGGATGATAATCATTGAGGCACGTTGCCTGGTTCTTCTTTGGCACCAGTATGATGGATTTTTTGAAGCAGGTTGGGACCTCGGAATGAAGTAGGGAGAGGTTGAAGATGTCCGCGAACACATCTGCCAGCTGATCTGTGCAAGATCTGAGTGCACGATCAGGGACCTCGTCATGACCCGTCGCTTTCAAGAAGGCCAGTCTGACTTCGGAAGCTGTGATGGAAAGTATGGTGTGTTCGAGGCTCCTGGGGCAGTTGACAGCAGTTTGATGGTTTCCTGCTTGAACTGAGCATCATGGTTCATCAGGGAGGGATGCGATGCTGTCAGACATTCCACTCAGCTTCGTTTTGTAGCTCGTTATATTGTTTGAGGCTTGCCACAACCATGAGAGTCAGTGACATTAGCCTGTGGCTCTAGCTTGGTCTGATGTTGTCTTTTGGCATTCCTGATGACTTTACCGAGGTCGTACATGAGTTTCTTGTGTAGGTCACGGACACCTGACTTGAACGCCTCAGACCTGGCCTTCAGTAGGGAGTCAATCTCCTGATTAAACCACGGTTTCCAGTTAAGTAACGTACGTACTACTTTCTTTGGTACACAGTCTACTGCATACTTGCTGATAAAGTCTGTGATGGGGGTGGCATACTCGTTGAGGATGGTCGCTGAATTCTTAAATATGGACCTGTCCACTGACTCCAATCAGTCATATAGGAGCTCTTCTGTTTCCTTGGACAAGCACTGCACAGCCTTCTTAACCGGATTCTCCCGCTTAAGTGTCTATTTGTATGCCGGGAGAAGGAACGCCGTCCGATTTTCCGAAGTGCAGTCGGGGGATGGATCAGTCGGTATCCTTGATTTTTGTATAACAGTGGCTCCCCTGATGGGACAGGAGATACGTTGATGGAATTTTGGTGGTACACTCTTGAGGTTGGCCTGGTTGAGGTCCCTGACCACGATGTGTGTTCCGGGTGTTCTGTTTCATTGTTATTTGTGGCTGTGTACAACTTGTCCAGCCTGGGGTAGACTGCTGTGATAATGACTGAAGGGAACTCCCATGGAAGTTCACAGTCTGGTACTCCAGATCAGGGGGCCAGTAGGTCACCAGGGTCGCCATGTCCGAGTACCAGGAGGAGGGGATGAGAAGACAAACCCTCCACCCTTTGCTTTGTCTGATGATGCCATGCTGAAACCAAAAGCCCTCAAACATGCAAACACCTTTCTTTAAAATGATTCTAACTCCAACTTTCATCATTCCAACCCAAACAATTAAATTCAAATTTCTTAAATCTGTTCCTTATCTCGAACATTTAACAATATAAATATAGCTCACTTAAAACTACCTCTGTTTTCCTGAAAAACTATTGACAGATCCCAGGTTACTGTCATGCATGTTGCTGCTTCCATGCAGGTAGGCTGCTTTCAGAGTGTTTTCTGACTGTCTTACTATGAGATTCCATACATCATACAGTGGGTGGTACCATTCTCCAGTCCCACATTAACCTTTCCTCAACTGAGCACATTACAATGGCACCCACACAATATTGCATCATTACCTTGTCTCTTCTCCACGTTTCTACTGCTGTTACTGAATCTGCTGTGTGTATTGATAACCCTGGTCAGTCAGGAAATAAAGTGAGCTCTTGAACCATTTTTGCCCACAAAATGTCTGATTTCTGGTCATAGGCTGTAGATTTTTGAACATTGAGAGAAAAACCATTGCCTCCAGCCCCCAATGCAAACTCTGTTCTCTTTCCAATGGTACTAACACCACCCCAACCAGTCTAATCAGTTTTCACCTTTCTTAGGGTGGTAGGCTGGTGCCATTGTGTGCAGTCTGTGCCCATACTCGGCGATTCCCACGCCCCTCTAGTCCGTGAACCGGGTGGCTATCAGCCTGTCCTGTGCCCGCTGGCCCAGTCGGTAACGGTGGGTAGCCTCCCGTCCATGTGCAGCCCGTCTGTCCTAACCATTGGCCCCATCCTCCTCATCTGAGGTGGTCTGCACCTCTTCTTGCTGCTCCGCCCCTTCCCCCTCCTCTGCCTGCAGCACATCGCCCCTCTGCTGGGCTATTTTGTGCAGGACGCAGCAGACCACAATGATGCGGCCGACCCTATCTGACGAGTACTGGAGGGCCCCTCCAGAGCGGTCCAGGCACCTGAAGCGCATCTTTAGCAGCCCAAAGCACCTCTCTATCACACTCTGGTCGCTGCATGGGCATCGTTGTAGCGGTTCTCCGCGTCAGTCTGTGGCCTCCATGAAGGCGCCTTCAGCCACGACCGCAACGGGTAATCCCTGTCGCCCAGCATCCAGCCAGTCCCTCAAACATGGTGGGGATGAAAGATTGTGCCAATACGAATGAGTCATGTACACTGCCCGGGTACCGGGCGCAGACGTGCAGGATCATCATGCGGTAGTCGCAGACCACCTGAATGTTCATGGAATAGGTCCCCTTCCTGTTCGTGAACACAGCCCTGTTATCCGCAGGTGGCCGCACGGTGACGTGCATCCCATCGATCGCCCCCTGGACCATGGGCATCCTGGCCGCCGCAGGAAAGCCCGCTGCCCAGGCATCCTGGCTGGCTCGGTGCACAGGGAACTGGATGTAGCGGTCCGCAATGGCATATAGGGCGTCTGTCACTGCACGGATGCACCGGTGCACCGATGCCTGCGAGATGCTGGACAGGTCCCCACTCGGTGCCTGAAATGACCCCGTGGTATAGAAGTTCAGGGCAGAGGGTGTCCGTCCCCAGTGCCACGCGGTGCCAGGTATGCCATCAGGTGGCAGATGTGTGCCACAGTTTCCCGGCTCATCCAGAGTCTCCTCCTACATTCCCAGTCTGTGAGGTCCTGGTACGACGAGTGGGGCCAGTACACACAGGGCCACATTGGCCGTCTCCGTCGCCGTGGCACCACCATAATCTCTTCCTCCTCCTCGTCTTGTCGTGCGGGCGGCTGCCACCTGCCTCCCTGCGGCACGCTCCTCTTCGGCAAGCTCCGCCGCCTCCCTGGCATGCTCCTGCTCCAGCTCCCCAGGGCAGCATGTAGAAGTGCGGCTCCCGCCACGGCGGCCAACATCGCTGGGTGATGACCAAACATAACGGCCTGCAGGGGGTGGGGAGTCAGTGTGGGGGTGGGGGTGGGGGTGGGGGGGGGATAGACAACATGTCACCATTGCCCATACATCCCCCTGCAGCCAGGTGCCATGGGCTACATGGTTGCGACTGTTGCCAGCTGGCACATGGCCAGGCGGACCCCTCCCCCCACCCCGGCACGCACCCGCCCCAAGCCCCTCCCTGACCACCCCCCTTCTCCCCGGCACGCACCCTCCCCAAACCCCACCCTCGCCTCCCCGGCATGCACCCTCTACATCACTTGCCCTCCTCGGCCCTCCCCGGCCCTCCCTTCTCCTCCCGGGCAAGGGCATGCACCCTCTCCATCACCCGCTCTCCCCGCCCCCCCCCTCTTCTCTCCGGCACGCACCCTCCCCAACGCCCCCCCCCTCTACTCCCCGGCACGCACCCTCCCCAACGCCCCCCCCCTCTCCTCCACAGCACACACCCTCTCCATCACTCACCCTCTCCATCACTCGCCCTCCCTGACACCCCCTCTCCTCCCGGCACCCCCCCTCCTCCCCGGCACACACGCTCCCCAACCTCCCCCCCACTCTCCACCTCGGCAGCCCCCTCTCCTCACCATCACGCACCCTCTCTTTCCCTCCCCCTCCCCCGCCCCTCCCCCTCCCCTACCTCCTCCTCCCCCCTCCCCCTACCTCCTCCTCCTACCCCCTCCATCCCCTTCCCACCCAGCCCCTCCTTCCCTTCCTCCCCCCATCCCTCCCCCCAGCCTCTCCCTCCCCCCCCCCCCCCCCCTCCCGGCATGCACACTCCAACGGCTCCTGCGACACTCCCCCCCCCACCACCACCACCTGCGGCCTCCGGCAGCCTCCCCACGTCGACCCCACCTCCGCGCTGGCCGGCGTCAACCATCACGACTGGTTGACGCCGTTAAATAGGTGGTTTGATTTATCCCGGCGTGACCCATGGTCACGTCGGCGGGACTTCGGCCCATCCGGCCCCGAGAATTGGGACGGCCCCGGGGCCCGTTACGTTGCGCCGGTCCTCAACATTCTCCGAGGCGCACGCCGCGATTCACGTCAACGGGATTTTGGGGGGGCCAGAGAATATCGCGGGGCGGCCTTCGGTGACTTTATAGAGTCTGCACGTTCTCCCTGTGTCAGCATGGATTTCTTCCGGGTGCTCCGGTTTCCTCTCACAGTCCAAAGATTAGGTTGGGTTACAAGGATAGGGTGAGGGAGTGGGCCGAGTCGGGTGCTGTTTCAGAGGGTCAGTGCAGACTCGATAGGCCGAAAGGCCCCCTTCTGCATTGTAGGGATTCCATGATTCTATGGCCTTTCTGCATTCACACCAATGTCTGAAATAGAGACACAGGAGAGCAGTACGGTGGTGCAGTGGATAGCACTGCTGCCTCATGGCGCCGAGGTCCCATGTTCAATCCCGGCTCTGGGCCTCTGTCCGTGGGAGTTTGCACATTCTCCCTGTGTTTGCGTGGGTTTCGCCCTTGTCATGATATTCAGATAAACTTCATGGTGCAAACACACATACGCACTGATGGACAGATCAACGGACCAATCAACACACACGCAACATCACAGCCAATCACAAGCAAGGGCACACGCACTATAAAATGGGGAACACCACAGTTCCCGCTCATTCCAGCAGGAGACAGCTCAGGGCACAGAGCTCACAGCAAGCCACTCAGACATTCACCATGTGCTGAGTGCCTCTCCAAGATAGTGTTAGGGCTGGGTCTACAGGTTAAAGGGTAATGAACCAACCACAGTAACAAGTTTACAGATGTTGTTATTGATAATAATAAAACAGAGTTGTACCATCTGCAACCGTGTTGGTTCGTCTGTGTCGCAGAGCACCCAACACAACAGCCCTCACAACCCAAATGTGTGCAGAGTAGGTGGATTGGCCATGCTAAATTGCGCCTTAATTGGAAAAAATGAATTGGATACTCTAAATTTAAAAAAAAAAGAAATAGAATCACAGACTAGATTTTATGTGGCTCGGGCAGACGCGTGCTCAACCTGGAAGTGCGTGATATCATGCAAGAACTTATCAAACGTGCTTTCCAATGTCATTGCGCATGTACAAATCAGTGGCACACCCCCTCCCTGACAACTAAAGAGCCAATTAAGTAATTAAAATTCCAATCGACTATGATTTAACGCTGCCTCTGCAATATTCAGTTCACCTCATGGGCAAAACATGTGGCGTTCATTACATTTTTTACATTTCCTCATCCAAGGGTGGGATAAAATGCCCCTGGAGAAGCAACAGTTTCTCTTGATAGAGTTCACAGCTGTGCGCATAGAGTTTCCCTCGAGTTTCCTAGTTATTGTTTAGCGTTTGCGGCATGACTTTCAACATTTCAGGACTTCCCTGGAATGTTTCCCTGAGGATTGGAGCACAGTGACCCCTCATTTGCAAGGCACTGGTCCTCTGCACCTGATCCAATGGAGATAGTGTATTCAAGGTGGGACCACCTCTGAAGAGGAAGAGAAGAAAGGAAGAAAGGAGTGGAGGCCAGGTGAGTGAAGGCAGCATCCAAGGCAGAAACCCTTTGGAGTAGTATCGGGGCAGCAGAGAGGCTAAACGAGAGGGGACACCACTATCTAACAGCGAGAGTATACAGTGAGCTGACCAACTACCTCCAAATGTCTGATGCCCAGTTGTGGTGTTGGGTGCTCTGGTGCACAGATGAGCCAACACAGTTGTATGTGGTACAACTCTATTTTATTATAACTCTTATAATACAGTTCGTTCTGGATACTCTGCACGTGCTGTCTCCCTGAGTGTCTTTGGCAATAGCTGTGTCCTCCTGGTTCTCCTCTGCAGCTCTTACTGACCACCAGGGGTCGTGTCTGTGCTTTTATATCTTTCTGTCATTGGTTGTGGTGTTGTGTGTTCTGATTTGTCTGTTGGTGTGTCTATCATGATGTGTGTGTTTGAATATCATGACATCCCCCCTTTTTACAAAGACAAGTGCCTACGTGGTTATAAATATAATTGTGTCGTGAGTGCATCTAAGAGTGTGCGTTTGTGTTGTGTACAGCGTGTGTTTATGACGTAACTATTTACATGGGGCGATGTCGGGTGCGTCACACTAACAAGGTTGTACCATAACAAAACTTGGATGCGAGAGAAAAAAAAACTTGAACATTGGTCCGGTCAGACGATATCTGGAACAATAAACAACAACAGGTTATAATACAGAAGTGTTTGACTTTTTGAACGTATTAACAGCGTTATAAGTCCAGTCTAATGGGTGACCGCCTCAAGAATGGGCTGGTCCTCAAGCCGGTTCAGCTGTGGAGATTTGGGGTCACACTGGTTCACCTTGGACTGTTGGAGGTGATGCTGTTGCCGAAGTCTCTACTTTACCATTTGTTGTACTTCATGCAGTGCTTGGTTTTTTTCATTCTTGCAAATATAACATTCAACATCTTTGTTAGTGGTGCCCTGGCTGTGGTTTGGTTCTGGTGGCGATGGAAGGGGCATGATCCGTGGCATCTCCACGAAGTCATCCTTGGGAACCAGTGGAGGATCCGGCGTGTGCGTACGGTGCAGTTGCGAGCGTGGAAGGCGGCACAAAGCCCGCTGATTGCGCCTACGCACCAATCCATCCGCCCTGCATGCCAGGAACAAGGTGGAGTCTGTTTTCTTTTTATGTTTGTGGTGGACGGCATCTTGTAGCCGATGGGTCGTTGCCATCGAAGTAGCACCATCACTAATATCATGCAAGGCGATGACTGTGCCAGATGTGGAAGTTGGCCAGGACCGTGTACGCTGGTTCCGGCCTTCTGCTGTGCCGGAAGGGCGACTCCGCAGAGAAACGTCGAAGCATGTCGCCTTGGAGAGAGAATTGTTGCTCGCATCAACGTCTGGCGATGGCGCGAATTGGTGTGTCCATCTTGGACCGCCGGTGCTGGTTGCCACTGCCGACCCAGTGGGACTGCCACGCGATCCATTCCCTGTCGCCGTGGCATCCGCCGTCACCCTGAGCGTGCCATCACCGAGGCCGCGACACCGCCCGTCCGGAGCAAGGTCTGGCGTGCGCAAATCAGAGTCGGCGCTTGGCTGCTCCCCATCTGGAGTCCGGTCTGCCTTCCGCCGATGCCCCCCGTCCGGAGTCCCAACAGGTTCACTGGAGGCAGCCGAGATTCCCTGAAGCTGCACTTCTGGAGTCGGAACATGCAGGAATGCACCAACCAGTGGAGAGGCTCGAGCCATCGAGGGTGGAAGCGGTGCGCCGCCACCGCAGTCGTCAGTGGTCCCACCGTGATCGTTGAGTGCCTCGGTACGCACTAGGCGAGGTCTGTCACCTTGCACCTTTTGCATGGGAAGTGGGATGCTGTCGTCACTCGTCTCACATCCCGTGGATAGATCGTCATTAGCAGCTTGCTGTTCACTAGGGTTGGGTAAATTGTCAGAGTTTTCATCTGGTGGTGCACACCATGTCGGTGGACTGTCATTGTCTTGCCATTGTCCTTCATTTGGGCTTTTCTTCTTTGGAACTTTAAATCTTCCCCCAGACATTGCAGAACCTTGTTTATTACCCCCAAATTCTCCCATATGTATGGTCTCGAATATAGGATCCACTGTTTCTATCGACATTGTACCATTTTCCAAAGAACATTCCGTTTCACTTTTCTTCTCAGGTACCTCATATGTAACTTTGTTTAATGTACATGCCTTCATGGTCTCTGGGTCTGATTTTGCTGGGACTGGCATGGTCACGGTCTCTCTTTTACTGTTCTCAATTGCCCACATTATACTCCCCATACATAACTGCTTAATCACTGGGGTTAGTGTGGTACAATGGACAATCGGGTCGACCTTATCTGCATCTTCACCATTAGTGGAAAGCACACTTGGTTCACTTGAAACTGCTGTGGGTTTTAAATTCGTTATCTGGCTACTCGATGTCGGTGTCCTCAGGATTCTTGCTCCAATGTTCTGCTCAATAATCAGTGGAGTGTGTATATGTTCAATGCAATTAATGCTCCCCTCCAGGTTTGAAGAGTCATTACTGACTAACTGCTGGTCTCCGAAGTTGGGATTTTGCGGCATTGTGTTGAAGGGAGACATTTGTCCCTGCTGTAGATATGATTCAGGTTGTGTTATTTCCATTACCTGAGGATCAATGTCTTGTCCATTTTTTCGATCCGTACTAAAACACTGGCAATTCTCAGTCTGCTCCTTGCAAGTTAAACATTCAATTAATTTCGTTAGCAAATCCTCAGCATCCTTCTGTGGCCGTGCAGCATTATTAATCTCTGTTCGGCTACAATGATCCTGAAGGTCAGCGCATAAACCTTTTTTCTTCGGGCTTGGACGAGGCGATTCCTTTGGCTTGTCTTCAGTTGGGCTTGAACAGTCTTCAGCGCTGTGCCCTTTATTGTAGCATGAGAGACCGTCATGGTCATGCTGCTGTGTAGTGGAGCATGGTAGGCTGTTATAGCCTTCTTGCTGTTCACGGGAGCATGGCAGACTTGCATCGTCTGCCGCTGGTTGGTCAGGAGAGGTTGCTAGACCCTCATGGTCTTGTTCCTGCAAGGACTGCGCTCTGGAGTCTTGCGTTCCTTCCATCGTGGAGTCCGTCCACGAGCTCTCTGTGGAGGCTTGTGACACTGGAGTCACTTCTTGTTCGTGCAAGGACTGCGCTCTGGAGTCTTGCGTTGCTTCTATCGTGGAGGCTGTCCACGAGCTCTCTGTGGAGGCTTGTGACACTGGAGTCACTTCTTGTTCGTGCAAGGACTGCGCTCTGGAGTCTTGCATTTCTGCAATTGTGGAGTCTGTCCACGAGCTTGCTGTGGAAGCTTGTGACACTGGAGTCACTTCTGGTTCATGCGAGGACTGCACTCTGGAGTCTTGCATGTCTTCTTTCATAGAGTCGGGAACGTTGAGCGGGACGTGGACCACGCTCTGTGTGGCAGCAGGGCACTCTCCGTGTGCTTGCACCGCTCCCTGTCTGTTAATGTCAGGCTGCAGCATCATCCGGTACTGATAAGTTGGAACGTCATATCTGCTGGATTGAAGATCCTCAAATCCGAAAAATGAATCCGCATCTGCGTCGGATTCAATGTGGGGGCCGCCAATGTGCAACACGAAAGGTTCGTCCGAGTCATAGTCATATAGGACCACGGAGCTATCATTGGGCTCGCGAGGTCCGGAAACACTGTAAAAATCGTCATCGAAGTATTCAAGGTCGGAATCATCGGCTTGTGCGTAGGTAACTGCTTGTCGGAGGGTTCTTCGGAGGTTAAATTCATCTCCTGGGTCAATTTGCGGCACTGTGCTGTCATTCCAGGTGAAGGAAGGTTGTTTTACAGCTTTAACAGATTTTTGTTTTTTTGATTTGGGACGTTTCCCTTTTAAATTGGATTTGGGACATTTCCTTTTTAAATTGATCCAGTCTTGGGCCTCTGACATCCTGACGCTCGGTATGTAGCACGTAGGAAGCGACTGCGCATGCTCAGATCGCTGTTCCTTTACCGATGGCCGTTTTCTTGACTGCGCATGCGCAGCATCTCGCGCATGCGCAAACGAAACTTCCGGTTCTGCGCACTTCTCGCGCAACTGTGCTAGCGTTATACCTTTAGCAAGATGGCCGCCGACCTCGACCCAGCCTTTTCTCAGGCCCGGGATTTCGGGCTCCGGGATCCCAGCCACGAGGTGAGTACTGCCGCTTTTCTTACCTTTAAGTCCCCATTGGATTGCGTATTCTTCACAGTACTTGGCGAATTTGCCCATGACTGCCTGGTAATCGTGCCTTTGCTGCCTCCTGAAGAACCTGAACCTTCTGAACATTGCTCTTGCCCTTGCACCGGCGATGGTGAGGAGAAGTTCAATTTTTTCCTTATCATCCAGGTCCTTGAGTTCAGCTGCCGCCAGGAACAACTCGAACATTTGCCGGAATCGCCGCCAGTTTTCGTGGAGGTCGCCGTCGCACTGGAGCGCCTGCGGAACCGGGAGCTTGTACATCATGCCTGGGCACTGCTGGTTGTCTCTGTACACTGAGGTATGCCGGCAGGTATCGATCCACTCCTGTACCATGTGGTGTTGGGTGCTCTGGTGCACAGATGAGCCAACACAGTTGTATGTGGTACAACTCTATTTTATTATAACTCTTATAATACAGTTCGTTCTGGATACTCTGCACGTGCTGTCTCCCTGAGTGTCTTTGGCAATAGCTGTGTCCTGGTTCTCCTCTGCAGCTCTTACTGACCACCAGGGGTCTTGTCTGTGCTTTTATATCTTTCTGTCATTGGTTGTGGTGTTGTGTGTTCTGATTTGTCTGTTGGTGTGTCTATCATGATGTGTGTGTTTGAATATCATGACACCAGTGACACAGGAGGCTACACCTTTCCAAGGATGCGCGGACATCAATTTACAACACGATAGATCCCAAAATCGCGTTCATGTTTGTGTCCATTATCTAGGAAGCTCACACAATTCTCACATCTTGTGTCACTCCCAGATACCTAGGTTGTTTGCGGCTCCTGCAAATTTGGATGAATGGCTCCTGGGTGACAATGGCTAACCCTTGAAGGGGTGGCTAATGATCCCATTCCATCACCAAAGAACTTTGGCCAAAGAGGGATACTATTGGAGTCATACCTCCGCCAGAGTGGTGGTGTAGAGGACAATTGGACTGCTGAAAATTTGGGGATTATTGCAATATCTTCCCTCATAGTCGTTACTTGATGTGTCCTGCACAACCCAGCTCTGTTAAGCGGGGACCCCACGGAGGCTGAGGAACACGAGACAGAGCCACAGACCCAACAGAATGGCTACAGTGAAGGGTCAGAGGAGGAACCTGGGAATGCACAGGTTGAGAACTATGAGGTGGAACATTCAGGGGTGCAGGAACACGAGGGATGCTTTGATCTAACAAACCTTTAGCTGAGCATCCAAGGCATCGAGGCTTACTTGATCCAATGGCAAGGTCTCACTTGCAATAACTCTTTCAATGAGAGCCCAAACCCACAACTCCAAGACCAAAATGCGCCCTACAGTTACAAGCCTGTGCAACATCTGGCCACTGTTCATAACATGCAGCCAATTCTGCCCATTGAATTTAAGAAAATAGGCGCAATCTCTCGTCTGTTCTCGCCGGCGGGATATTGCAGTCCCACGCCAGCGCACGGGTTTCCCAGCAATGAGGGGTGCAGTCACAATGGCAGGATTGGTAAATCCCGCTGGCGGGCCACCTCCACCGCCGAAAAGATACAGCAGGTTAGTCAGTAAATCCCGCCCCATATTTATGTTATTCACATTAACACAAAATGATCATTCAAATATTCCAAACTTTTGGGAGGGCCATGAAGAATCCAGCACGCGTTGAAGGATAGAAAGAAATAACATTTATTTACAATAACATATATATACACAACAGCAGCAGCAACTCCCTTGCTGCTCACTCCTCTCTAGCTGGTTCCAAACTGGCCAGCTTTATTTAGGAGAAATCTGCTAATGATTTCTCCGCCCCCCTCATTGGGGAAGCTCATACTCCCTAAGGATTGTGGGATTGCCATTAGTCCCCAGCCAGTGGTAAGCAGGCAGGTTATAACATCCATCCCCCCCAAAGTCCAAGGAATCCACTAAAGACTCTGACGAAGGAGGACGTCGGACTTGTTTTGCCGCAGGCCAGACACCATTTGCACGAGGCGCTGGATCAGGCGGCATATAACGGGACGGAGAACGGCGCTTCCGTGATGAACGGCGTAACGGTTGTACATCCATGGACTGTGCACCTGAGGACTCCCCCTTTGAGGCGCCTGTGTCTCCATCTCTGAGTCGAAGTCTGCTGCTTCCGTCATCTCGGCATCTCTATCTCCACGCGGTTCTGCAACGACCTGCGCAGGCTTTGAGTGAGGCACCAGAGGAAGATTATGAGGAATATTCTCCACTGTATCTGGTCTCTGTGGCGATAGAAATGAGCTCCGGGGGCAGGGAATCTTTGGAAGAGATGGTCTTCTGGACTGAACGTGGTCTACATGCTTGCGCTGGAGACGACCCTGGGCTTGCACCTGGTAAGAAATAGGGCCTGTTCGGCGAAAGATAACTCCAGGGTCCCACTGGGCACCACCAGCAAAATTTTGAACGAACACTGGGTCACCGGGCGCAAACTGCCGAATCGGCCGATGCCGAGAAAAACCATGTCCCTGCCATTCTTGAGTGCGGCGTACATTTGCGTCAATGTTTGGGAAAACCATGCTGAGGTGGGTGCGAAGTCTCACGCCCATTAGGAATTCCGCGGGAGCTACCCCAGTCACCGAATGTGGAGTGGTCCTGTACGTAAACAAAAAACGAGCCAGTCTCGTGTCCATGGACTCGGAAGACTGCTTCTTTAGGCCTTGTTTGAATGTCTGCACTGCGCGCTCCGCCAATCCATTTGAAGCCGGGTGGTATGGAGCGGTGCGGATATGGCTTATGCCGTTCAGCTTCATGAACCTCGCAAACTCCTCACTTGTGAACGGAGAGCCGTTGTCCGTGACCAGCACCTCAGGGAGGCAATGCGTACTGAAAGACAAACGCATCTTCTCGATTGTTGCGCAGGACGTTGTGCCTACCATCTTATGCACCTCTAACCATTTAGACTGGGAATCGATTAATAGAAGGAACATGGATCCTTGAAAAGGGCCGGCGAAATCCGCATGCAAGCGTGCCCAAGGTCGCCCTGGCCATTCCCAGTGATGTAGGGGCACGGCTGGCGGAAGCTTCTGATGCTCCTGGCAAATGGAGCAGTTTTGGGCCACCTTCTCAACATCGGTGTCGAGGCCTGGCCACCAGACATAACACCGAGCCAACATTTTCATTTTGGTCATACCCGGATGCCTGTTGTGTAAATCCCTTAGTAACAGCTCCTGCCCCTTTTCCGGGACAATCACACGCATCCCCCACAAGAGGATATCGCCTTCCACGCTAAATTCTGACAGCCTGGATGAAAATGCCCGCAACTCACCTGGGAGCTGTCTATGTTGCCCACCAGACAGGACTATGTGCCGAACCTTTGACGGGACTGGCTCCGTCTGGGTCCACTCACTGATCTGTGATGCCGTGACAGGCAAGGAGTCCATAATATTTAGGGTTGCAACCACCTCACCGGTCGTGGGGGTCACATGGGGCCAGTCGATAAAGGCAATCGGCTCAGTGCGTCGGCATTCGGTATCTGGGTTCCTAGTTTGTGCTCCAGAGAATACACGTAGGCAGCGAGCAACAAAGCCCAGCGCTGGATCCGTGCGGAAGCAATGGGCGGTATTGGCTTATCCTCTCGGAAAAGTCTCAGCAGAGGCTTATGATCAGTCATGATAGTGAAGTAGTGGCCATACACATACTGGTGGAAGCGTTTCACCTCAAAGACCACCGCCAGGCCCGTCTTCTCAATCTGTGCGTACTTCTTTTCTGCTGCAGTCAATGTGCGGGAGGCGAAAGCTATCGGCCGCTCAGCCCCGTTCTCCACCTTGTGGGACAGGACGGCCCCAATACCATACGGGGATGCATCACACGTGATGAGCAAAGGCTTTCCAGGGTCATACTGGGTTAGTAACCCAGACAACGACAATTGTTGTTTTACCCGCCGGAAAGCGGTTTCTTGCGGCTGACCCCAAATCCAGGTGTGATTCTTCTTTAGCAGTAGTTGCCAGATTGGGGAGGAACTTCCCATAATAGTTTACGAAGCCGAGACAAGAACGAAGATGCGAAGTGTCAGTCGGGACGGGGGCCTGTTGAATTGCGCTCACCTTCTCTGCTACGGGGTACAAACCTTCGCGGTCCACCCGGATAACCCAGGTAGACTATTTCCTTTGCCTGAAAGACGCACTTTGTATGACATAAACGGACTCCAGCCTCTGAAAAGCGTCTAAGGACGGCCTCCAAATTTTCCAAATGTTCCTGCTCCGACGTCCCTGTAATCAAAACGTCGTCTAAGTAGACAGCGACACGCGGTAAACATCTCAAGATACCCTCCATGATGCGTTGGAAAATAGCGCAGGCAGAGGAATCCCAAAGGGCAACCATGTATATTCATACAGGCCCCGGTGTGTATTAATAGTTACATATGGCCAGGAGGCATGGTCCAGCTCCAACTGTACGTATGCGTGACTCATATCTAATTTCATGAATGAGAGTCCACCTGCAAGCTTTGCGTAGAGTCCTCTATGTGAGGCATTGTATGTCGGTCGAGCTGGGAAGCCATATTCACTGTAAGTTTATAGTTGCCGCACAAGCGAACTGTGGCATCTGGCTTCATTACAGGTACAATTGGTGCTGCCCAGTCAGCGAAACGGACGGGCCTGATAATACCCAAGGTCTCCAAACAAGTGAGCACCCCTTCTACCTTCCCGAGCAAGGCGTAAGACACCGGACGCACCCGGAAATAGCACGGGTGTGGCTCCTGGTTCGACTTGGACACAGGCTACGACCCCTTTTATTTTCCCCAAACCGGGCTGGAATACATCTGGGTATCATCCTAGCACCTCAGTCAACCCTCCAGAAACTGTTTGGAGGATGTGCTGCCACTGCAGCCGCAAATGGCGCAATCAGTCCCAACCCAACAGGCTGGGCCCATGGCCGCACTCCACGATAAGTGGGAAACGCCCCTCCTGGCGTCCATAAACAACAGGGGTCATCGTAGTTCCTGCAACGGGGCTAACAGCTTTCTCTGGGTGGCCGCATTGTTAATACCGCAAACCAAATGGTCGCGTAACATTTCTGACAAGGTCTCACCATAATCACAGTACTCTGCAATCCAGCATAGCCTGGATAGAAACTCTGCAAGGGATTCTCCTGGGGTCCTCTCAGCGGTATTAAACCGGTAATGCTGGACTATCTTGGACGGGGTTGGGTTAAAATGTTGCCCCACTAAGTTCACAAGTTCACAAGCCTTGGTGTCCGGCACAGCTGGGTACATGAGGCTGCTAATCACCCCAAACATATGCGGGCCGCAGGTGGTGAGCAAAATAACCGCCTGGCTCTCATTTTCGGTGATGTTGTTTGCCCGGAAATAGTAACGCATCCGCTGTGCGTACTGGTTCCAAGTTTCCAGAGCAGCATCAAAAACGTCCATACAGATGCATGGTGTAACAGAAAAACAACTTCCAACCTGTATCCAACAAAAATCCAGGGAGGTGGCTTCAGCAGCATAGACAGCTATCCACTTTAACCCTCGTCGCCAGTTTTGTGAGGGCCACGAAGAATCCAGCACGAGTTGAAGGATAGAAAGAAATAACATTTATTTACAATAACATATATATCCAACAGCAGCAGCTGCTGCTGCTGCAACTCACTTGCTACTCACTCCTCTCTAGCTGGTTCCAAACTGGCCAGCTTTATTTATGCAGGGAATCTGCTAATGATTTCTCCGCCCCCTCATTGGGGAAGCTCATACTCCCAAAGGATTGTGGGATTGTCATTAGTGCCTAGCCAGTGGTAAGTAGGCAGGTTATAACACAAACCTAACAGAAACTTCAAAATAATAAACGCAAATCTTGTCACCCTTGATACACTACTGAGTGTTAAAGGTGGCTTAAACTTATGCCTGTGGATGCTGCGTCTTGGTGAATCCCACCTCGCTGGCAGCAGTATTGACGGCAGCCTGCTGACTTTGCTTTTCTGGTGGCTGTGATAATCTTAGCGGTTGTCCTCTGGCCACCGATGCCTCAGTTGGCTTTGGCCGGGATGGAGCATCCAGCCCATGGGTGGACACTCCTCAGTCTTTACAGTATCATCAGATGGGGCTTCAGAAAGATGGGGGACTGGCAGAGGGGTGGAGGATCTATTTCCCTTATCTGAAGTGCCTTGAGAGAAGCCCACAGAGGTAACAGGCAGCTTGTCCACCAGCGTGAGATGCGTCTGCACATCCCTGCGGACAATTGATAGTTAGACATCTGGCAGAGAGGCTAGGTGCCTCCCCCATCTCTCACACTGGCAGTGACCTCCAGAGCAGATGGCACTACTGCTGCAGAGCATGACTTTTGTCTCTGGTGAGGGACAGCAGATCGAGGACTCCCTCACTGGTTTGGTGGTGCTCTGCCATGTTATGACTTGTCTTCTCCTAACAGGGAACAATAGAAAGCCTTATTATTCCCAACCGAGATCACGTAGTTAACGTGATATTATGCTGGGTGGTTAATTGAGGACCGCCCAGGATGTAACACCCCTGTCAGTATCAGTTGACCTTGCGCTGAGCGAGGGTGAGAATGCATTGGGTGCATCTTCCTTCAGGTCCATTACAGATGCACTGCCCCCCCAACACAGGCATTTACTGTGGCACACCTCCCCCTTCAATGAGCTGTGGCCTATTGTGCTGACTGTCCATCTTTGGAAGGGCAGCCTTCAGTGATAAGTTGCATACACACCCAGACCCCTAAGCGCACAAGGGAATAGACATCCAACTACACCTCCTCCTACAGATCCATACCCATCACTTACCCTTGCAAACCGTAGAAGATCGGCAACCTTTTTGCGGCACTGAAATCAGGTACGGTTCACAATGCCATGCTGATTGACCTTGGCGATGACCTCCATCCAAGCCTTTTTTCAGGTTGGGGGGCCTTCTCTTGCCATCCCTGGGCATCAAAATATGGCGCCTTGCAGTGACCTCCTGCATTAGGATAGCTAGGTACTCATCAGTGAAACAGGGGCACTTAGCTCGCCCGACATGCCCACCTGCATTCCATGACCTCCTACTACTGATGCCATTGCTGGACAACCGGAAAGTTATTATTATATCAGTAGCAGCTTCAGCCTCCCTCACAATCCTGGCAGCCTGCAGGGAGCTGACGCCTCATTGGACTTGGCACCCAATGCATTCTCACCCTCACTCAGCGCAAGATCAACTGATACTGACAGGGGCGTTACGTGCTGGGCGGTCCTCAATTACCCAGCCAGCATAATATCACATATAACTGCGTGATCTCGGTTGGGAGTAGGTTTCACATCCACTTCGGCCTGTCACGTCTTCAGGCACACCCCGAAAGTAAAACTCAGGCCACAGAAACAGATCTTAATCAACCCAATTGTAGATATTTTGAAATTCTTTGATGGTCTGTAGGCATCACTAGCAAGGTGAGCATTTGTTTCCCATCTCAAATTCCCCTTGAGTGGCTTGTTGCGCTATTTCAGAGGGCAGTTACGAGTCAACTACATTGCTATGAGTCTAGAGTCATGTGTAAGCCAGTCCAGGTGAGGATAAGCTTCTGTGGAAGAATTTGTTTCCAGGGCACTCGCCTGGCCTCTGGATTATTAGGTAGTTCAATGACACCATCTTCTCCATAGCTGACTTCCCCTTCACATGAACAAATATAAAAATCACCTATCCTGTTCCCATTTCCATACATGGTATAGTTTCTGCCCCAACAACAAATTTGAATTCCACATCCTCACAACTCATTGAAAAGCGCTGATTGCCTCGCTGTTATTCTCAACACCAAATCCAGGCCCGTATGTTTAATCTTGTTGCTGCAGCTTCTCAGTTGAGGGGAGGTGGTGACGCAGTGGTATTGTCATTGGACTGGTGATCCAGAGACCCTGGGTAATACTGTGGCGACCAAGGTTCGAATCCCACTACGGCAGATGGTAGAAATTGAATCTAATAAATATCTGGAATTAAAAGTCTAATAAGAACATAAGAACTAGGAGCAGGAGTAGGCCATCTGGCCCCTCGAGCCTGCTCAACCATTCAATGAGATCATGGCTGATCTTTTGTGGACTCAGCTCCACTTTCCGGCCCGAACACCATAACCCTTAATCCCTTTATTCTTCAAAAAACTATCTATCTTTATCTTAAAAACATTTAATGAAGGAGCCTCTACTGCTTCACTGGGCAAGGAATTCCATAGATTCACAACCCTTTGGGTGAAGAAGTTCCTCCTAAACTCAGTCCTAAATCTACTTCCCCTTATTTTGAGGCTATGCCCCCTAGTTCTGCTTTCACCCGCCAGTGGAAACAACCTGCCCGCATCTATCCTATCTATTCCCTTCATAATTTTATACATTTCTATAAGACCCCCCTCATCCTTCTAAATTCCAATGAGCACAGTCCCAGTCTACTCAACCTCTCCTCGTAATCCACCCCTTCAGTACTGGAATTAACCTAGTGAATCTCCTCTGCACACCCTCCAGTGCCAGTATGTCCTTTCTCAAGTAAGGAGACCAAAACTGAACACAATACTCCAGGTGTGGCCTCACGAACACCTTATACAATTGCAGCATAACCTCCCTAGTCTTAAACTCCATCCCTCTAGCAGTGAAGGACAACATTCCATTTGCCTTCTTAATCACCTGTTGCACCTGTAAACCAACTTTTTGTGACTCAACCTCTAGCACGCCCAGGTCTCTCTGCACAGCAGAATGATTTAATATTTTATCATTTAAATAATAATCCCTTTTGCTGTTGTTCCTACCAAAATGGATAACCTCACATTTGTCAACATTGTACTCCATCTGCCAGACCCTAGCCCATTCACTTAGCCTATCCAAATCCCTCTGCAGACTTCCAGTATCCTCTGCACTTTTTGCTTTACCACTTATCTTAGTGTCGTCTGCAAACTTGGCCACATTGCCCTTGGTCCCCAACTCCAAATCATCTATGTAAATTGTGAACAGTTGTGGGCCCAACACTGATCCCTGAGGGACACCATTAGCTACTGATTGCCAACCAGTGAAACACCCATTAATCCCCACTCTTTGCTTTCTATTAATTAACCAATCCTCTATCCATGCTCCTACTTCCCCCTTAATGCCATGCATCTTTATCGTATGCAGCAACCTTTTGTGTGGTACCTTGTCAAAGGCTTTCTGGAAATCCAGATATACCACATCCATTTGCTCCCCGTTATCTACCGCACTGGTAATGTCCTCAAAAAATTCCACTAAATTAGTTAGGCACGACCTGCCCTTTATGAACCAATGCTGCGTCTGCCCAATGGGACAATTTCCATCCAGATGCCTCGCTATTTCTTCCTTGGTGATAGATTCCAGCATCTTCCCTACTACCGAAGTTAAGCTCACTGGCCTATAATGATGACCATGAAGTGATTGTCGTAAAAAAAACAGCTGGTTCACTAATGCTCTTTAGGGAAGGAAATCTGCTGTCCTCACCTGGTCTGGCCTACATGTGGTAAGAGTAGAGTAAGAAGTCTTACAACACCAGGTTAAAGTCCAACAGGTTTGTTTCGATGTCACTAGCTTTCGGAGCGCTGCGCTCTGAAAGCTAGTGACATCGAAACAAACCTGTTGGACTTTAACCTGGTGTTGTAAGACTTCTTACTGTGCTCACCCCAGTCCAACACCGGCATCTCCACTACATGTGGTTGGCAGCTGCATCAAACCGTTACAAAGTCAATAAAAAGGAAATAAATCAGACGAACCTTCTGGCATCGACCTAGGCACTGGAAATGACAATGTCGACCCTCTTTTACCTTCTCAAAATTGGGAGAACTGACTCACAGGTTAGTCCAGCAACAGTCAAGGAACTATACCTTACAGATAATGTCCCAGACACCATTATCAGCCACCGGCAGGACAGACCCAGCAGAGGTGGCAGCATATAGGTATACAACTTGGAGGGAGTTGCCCTGGGCGTCCTCAAAATGTCTCATGGCTTCAGGTTAAACATGGGCAAGGAAACCTCATACTGATTACCACATACCGTCCACCATTTGTGATGAATCAGTGCTCCTCCATGTTGATCACCACTTGGACGAAGCACTGTGAGTGGCAAGGGCACAGAAAATCCTCTGGGTGGGGGACTTCAACATACATCATCAAGAGTGACTCAACAGCACTTCACGACTGACTGAACTGGCCGAATCCTAAAGGACATAGCTGCTACACTAGGTCTGCAACAGGTGGTGAGGGCAAATCATACTAGACCTCATCCTCACTAACCTGTCTGCCACCAGTGCATCTGTTCATGATAGTATCGGTAGGAGTGGCGTCCTGTGGAGACAAAAGTCCAATCTTCACATCGCGTTGTGTGCCACTACCACTGTGCTAAATGGCTTAAATAGACCTAGCAACTCAAGACTGGGCAGACATGAGGCACTGTGGGCCATCAGTCGCAGCAGAATTGTGCTGAGCCACAATCTTTAACCTCATAGCCCAGTATAAACCCACTCTGCCATTAACACCAAGCCAGGGGATCAACCCTGGTTCAATGAAGTGTGCAGGAAGACATGTCAGGAGCAGCAGCAGGCATGTGGGAAAATGTGGTGTCAACCTAATTAAGCTACAACACAGGACTACTTGCATGCCAATCATAAGCACCAAGTGATAGATGGAGATTAGCAATCCCACACCAACGGATTAGATCTAAGCTCTGCAGTCCTGCCACATCCTGTCGTGAATGGCCGTGGACAATTAAATAACTCACTGGAGGAGGAGTTTCCAAAAATATCCCCATCCTCAATGATGGAGAAGTGCAACACATCCGTGCAAAAGACCAGGCTGAAGCGTTTGCAATAATCTTCAGCCAGAAGTTCCGAGTAGATGATCCATCCTGGTCTCCTCCAGAAGTCCCCAGCATCATAGCTGTCAGTCTTCTGCCAATTTGATTCACCCACGTGGTTCAAGAAATGAGTGAAAGCATTGGATACTGCAAAGGCCTTTACAATATTCCGGAAACAGTACTCAAGATTTGTACTCCAGAACTTGCTGCGCCCCTAACCAAGCTGTTCCAGCACAGCTATAACAATGACATCTACCCGGCAATGTGGAAAATTGCCTGAGTATGTCCTGTACACAAAAAGCAGAATAGATCCAAACTTGCCAATTGCCAATCAGTGTACTGTCAATCATCAGTAAAGTAATAGAAGGAGTCATTAACGGTGCCTGAAGCGACACTTACTCAGCAATAACCTGCTCACTGACGCTCAATTTGAGTTCCGCCAGGGTCACTCAGCTCCTGACCTCATTGCAGCCTTGATTCAAACATGGACAAATGCGCTGAATGCCAGAGGTGAGGTGAGACTAACTGTCCTTGACATCAAGGCAGCATTTGACCGAGTATGGAATCAAAGGGAATCAAGGGGGAAACTCTCCACTTGGTGGAGTCATAGGTGGCACAAAGGAAGATGGTTGTTGTGTTCAGAGGTCAGTCATCTCAGTCCCGGGACATCACTGCAAAATTTCCTCAGGGTAGTGTCCTGGGCCCAACCATGTTTAACTGCTTCATCAGTTATCTTCCTTCCAGCAGAAGGGTTGCGATCTATCGGCCACATCCCGCTCGAACGGAGCGTGGCATGGCTAGGAGATGCCAGTTAAAGCCTCCTGCAGGTTTCCCAGCAGCCAGTACGATCATGTGAGGCATCGGGATCAGGATCGTGCCCATAATGGGCGTGACCCGACCGCGCTCATTTAAGTCAGAATGAAACTGACTTCAGCCAGCTCACCCAGGATCCACTGGCCTCCCCAGGGAGGCCTCTGGTGGTCAGGGGCATGGCAGCATGGCACCTTGGCTCTCCCTTGGCACCCATGCGCCTTGGCACTGCCAGGCTGGCACCTTGGCACTGCTACCCTCAAACTGCCAAGGTGCGCAGGTGGGACTGCCAGGTTGGTAGGAGCACTGATCGGGTGCCAGAGTGACATTGCCATGGTGCCCAGGTGACAGGTGGCACTGCCAAGGATCAGGTCCTGAGGCGGGCCATTCCCATGAAAGGAGGGTGGAGGGATGTATGAAAGATGGGGGGGGGGGGTGCAGTGCAGGTAAGTCGGGGCCTTTGGGAGGTGGGGGGATAAAGGGTGGGGATCCTGGAAGTGGGGGCCTAGAAGGGGATGTGGGGTGGGGGCATGAAGACGGGAGCCCTCAGCAACCCTATTGTGGGATGTCCTCACTTGGGGATGTTTGGAGTAATGCCCACGTGTGTGGAGGGGGTTGGACATTGCCCATGGGTTAGGGGGTGGGCTTGGGGGGGGGGGGGCACCCTCAAGGTCAATTGGAGATCATGGCACCCTTTCAAAATGGCACCCCAATCTCTGAGGAGCTGATCAGATCAGTGTCGTTAGATAGCAGTGGGGAACTCGCCGGCAGAGCCAACGGGAAGCTCCCAGCAAACCAGCCACAAATGACACTTCAAAACCTTTCCATTAGATCGCACCCAAGGTCAGATGTGGGGATGTTCAATGCTCAGCACCACTTGTGACTCCTCAGACACTGAAGCAGTCCATGCACAAATGCAGAAAATCTGGACAATATCCGGGTTTGGGCTGACAAATGGCAAGTAACTGTCGCGCCACATAAGTGCCAGGCAATGCCAATCTCCAATATGAGAGAATCAACCATCACCCCTGACATTCAATGCTAGTATCACCACTGAATCCCCCACTAACAACATCCGAAGGGTTACCTTTGACCAGAAACTGTACTGGACTAACCATATAAATACTGTGGTTATAAAGAGCAGGTCAGAGGCGAGGAACCCTGTGGATAGAACTCACCGCCTGACATCCCAAAGCTTGTCCACCACCTACAAGGCACAAGTCAGGAATGTAATGGAATTCTCTCCACTTGCCTGGATGAGTGCATCTCCAAGAACACACATAGCATGCACGCTATGAGCCAGACAAAGCATCCTGCCTGATTGGCACCCCTTCAACAAAGACTCCGTCCCTCCACCACCGTTGCAGGGTGGCATCCGTGTGTACCATCTCCAAGGTACACTGCAGGAACTCACCAAGGCTCCTTAGGCAGCACCTTCCAAACCCACGATCATTTCCATCTAGATGGGCAAGAGCAGCAAATACATGGGAACAAAACCACTTGGCAATTCCCCTCCAAATCACTCACTGTTCTGACTTGGAAATGTATCGCCGTTCCTTCACTGTCGCTGGTCAAAATCCTGGACCTCCCTCCTTAAAAGCACTTTGGGTGTGACTACACCTTATGGACTGCAGCTCACTGCCACCGTCCTGAGGGCAATTCGGGATGTGCAACAAATGCTGGCTTTGTCAGTGACGCCCACATCCCGTAAAAATTTATTTTTTAAAAAATGACACCTCAGCAACTGAGAACAGACTACTTCTATTTACCCGGTTGCATTCATTCCATAATTTCATGAACAATTCAATTATGTTGCCCTATAATTGGCTTTGCACTGACAATAAAAGCCCAGTCTTTCAACATTTTATGAGTATTTACTTTGGGGCTCCTCGAAAAGGCTTTGATGGCAGCTTCCTATTTCACTACATCTCCCCTGAATGGGTGAGATTGGAAAACTCAATGGAAAGTGTTCCTTACCAGCTCACAAATTTGTACTGCCTGAAATCACAAAGTGACAGACTTACAAACAGTTTTTTTTGCGACAGCTGCAAAGTGCAAGAAAATGTAATCCTCAATCATGTGGTTTATCTGATTTTCAGAAAACGTACCTGAGAAATAATATTTATTTAGTTTTTCATTTTTAGAATCATGTGTATCTAACCGAGATCGCCAATTCCTCTGGTTTGATTCTGCTGTCATTTAAGTAAATATAGTGAACTCCCATTCATGCAAGATGCTCACACCATATAATGTGAGCAACGGATCCCACTGAGCCCTCAAAGGTACCTAGCTTAATTATTAATAGCTATGCTAGTGCCACTGACTTCTGATGAGCAGAACCCAAGCATCCAATATTTAGAACCAAAATAAAGCTGCCTGATTCACTAGGCCCAGTGGCTGGGCAGAGCCATCAGCTGTTTGTTTGATGTTGTTCAACCAGCTGCATGAAGATCTGTTCAGCAGTTTGACATTCAGCAGCATTCAGAATCACAATATGAGGGAACCAGATATTATTCCTTGGAGAAGCTTTTCAGAGCAAGCGAACTGCACCAAGGTTCATGGCGAGGCCCAAAGATAAAATCATGAGACTGGAGTTGGTTTACATCAGGCAGAAAAGCTGCAAAGGAGAAATGTGAGGGTTAATACCAAACCTTGAATCAATTCCGAGAGCGTTGTTGAAATATTGGAATATTTTTTAAAGGCTCATTTAAAAAATGAAACAAAAGTAAATCCTCGTCTATATTGACCAGTTAACAAGGGAAATGTTCTCATTTTGTTTAATTTCTTGAACTCAAAGCTATGTAGATAATATACAATCATACAGTGCCAGCTGTAAGGAAAAGATAATTAACTCTCATCGCCACCCTTAGACAAATATGCATGCAGTTCTGCTTCCAATTAAGGAGAAGTGACATGACTTACACATTTTTGGACACAAGGTGGTTTTGTTCAACAGCAAAGTCTGAGCTGAAGTCATCAATAATTGATTATTGTTCACCACAATTTAACCTGGCTTCATACTTCATACTTTAGTACATAAAGAATACTAAGAATGTGGCTCCTGTTCAGCGATGTAAAGTATTGTTAGAATTCCATTGCTTGTGGGGATGCACATTACTAACCTAGGGTGAGATACTCCGACCCCCCGCCGGGTCGGAGAATCTCCGGGGGCTGGCGTGAATCCCGCCCCTGCCGGTTGCCGAATTCTCCGGCACCGGAGATTCGGCGGGTGCGGGAATCGCGCCGCGCCGGTTGGCGGGCCCCCCCCCGCGATTCTCTAGCCCGGATGGACCGAAGTCCCGCTGCTAGGATGCCTGTCCCGCCGGCGTGGATTAAACCACCTACCTTACCGGCGGGACAAGGCGGCGCGGGCGGGCTCCGGGGTCCTGTGGGGGGCACGGGGCGATCTGGCCCCGGGGGGTGCCCCCACGGTGGCCTGGCCTGCGATCGGGGCCCACCGATCCGCAGGCGGGCCTGTGCCGTGGGGGCACTCTTTTCCTTCCGCCTTCGCCATGGTCTCCACCATGGCGGAGGCGGAAGAGACTCCCTCCACTGCGCATGCACGGGAATGCCGTGAGCGGCCGCTAACGCTCCCGCGCATGCGCCGCCCGGAGATGTCATTTCCGCGTCAGCTGTCGGGGCACCAAAGGCCTTTTCCGCCAGCTGGCGGGGCGGAAATTAGTCCGGTGCGGGCCTAGCCCCTCAAGGTTGGGGCTGGGCCCCCCAAGTTGCGGAGGATTCCGCACCTTTGGGGCGGCGCGATGCCCGACTGATTTGCGCCGTTTTTGGCGCCGGTCAGCGGATATCGCGCCGATACCGGAGAATTCCACCCATGGTGTAGTACAAATGTCCCAAGGTGCTTCACAGGAGGACTGTTAAAAACATTTTAAACCATCCAGTCAGTGAGATATTTGGACAGGAAAAGAGGTGAATTTGAAGGAACATCTTTAAAGAAAGAGAGAGAGGGGTGGTATGTGGCGTAGTGGTTAGCACTGGTACTGCGGCACTGAAGACCCGGGTTCGAATCCCGGCCCTGGGTCACTGTCCGTGCTGAGTTTGCAAATTCTCCCCATGTCTGCGTGGGTTTCACCCCCACAACCCAAAGATGTACTGGTTGGGTGGATTGGATTGGCCATGCTAAATTGCCCCTTAATTAGAAAGGAAAAATAATTGGCTACTCTAAATTTATTTTTAAAAAGGGAAAAAAAAGAAAGAGAGAGAGATAGAAAAGCAAAAGCAAGGATATTCAGGGAAGAAATTCCAGCTGATGGCATGGTCACCAAAGATTGAATCATGAAAATTGAGGATGTGCAAGAGGCCATATTTGGAGGAGTCCAGAGCTTATGGAGCTGGAGGATAACAAAGATATTTGGCGAGATTCTCCAACTCGCACCGCTGGTAGCGGAGTTCCCAGTGAGGCAGAGAATGCCGGGTTAGTGAAGTGCTGCACATTGCGACCTGACCACTTCAAAAGCACTCAAGTGAGAATGGAGTTGATTGGAAAGCACTTAACTCTCTGAAATAGTTGACGTTTACAAATATTGTGGTTCGAGCACTTCAGAATTAGAATGAATCAAGGCTGACAGCTGTTTGTGTGTAGAAGCTGTCAGTCACAGTCTAATGAGGGAAATTAATGACTGGTTAATGACTGGTGCTTCCTCTGTCTGAGCCAGCAGGTATATGCCCAGGTGAGTATTTTTTTTCACTGCCTCTGTTTGGAATAGTCTTTTAAAAAAATTTTTTGTTTAATTCTCCTCCATTTTCACATTTTCTCCCACATTTACATCCATCAACAATAAACAATAATCAGCAAGATATGCCATCCCCATAATAACAACGATCCCATCTACCCACCAACCCCCAAACCTCAACCCGCATGTTTACATACACAAATGACAAGAAGGAATCAGGGATTACCCGTAGTCACCCTTAATCTTACACAGCTCCCACCCCCCCCCCCCCCCCACCCCAGGTCTCCAGCTCCTCCCGTCCACTGCCTCTTGTAAAACTCCTCCCCACACCCTTGGTTCCTTCCCCCCCAACTTTCCACCCCGGCTAGATCACTCGGACCCTGTTCTGCCAGGCTCCGATGGCCGCAGCCCCTCCCCCCACCTCACGCCCGTTCACTGGCCGGCACAAACTGGCCAGCGTGGAGGCCCCCGCCCGGGTCCCTTTCCCACTTGCCCGGCCCCAGGAAAGCCCAAAGATCCCCTTTTAGCACACAAACCCCGCATATCCACCTACACCCCAAAGAACTCTCATTTTGAGTGAACGTCCCGTCCCTTCCCTTGTCCAAATATATACCACCTTGGCTCCTTTAATCTCTACACCCGCGCGCAGTGATACAAAAAAGAAGAAAATACAGTCATGAGGTTACATCGGCACATGGCCATTCCTCAATTTGTCAGTTCTGCCACAGTCCTTCTGCTTTCGCAAACTCCTCCGCTGCTTCCGCCGTTCCAAAATAAAAGTCCCTGAGCTTGTAAGTCACCCTCAGCTTCGCTGGATATACAATGCCGCACCGCACCTTGCTAATGTACAGTGCCCTCTTCACCCGGTTGAAGGCAGCCCGCCTCCTTGCCAGCTCCACCGTAAAGTCCTGGTATACACGTATACCAGCTCCAGCCCACTGCACCACCCGCTTCTGCTTGGCCCAGCTCAGGACCTTCTCCTTCACCCTGTACCTATGGAAGCACAGAGTCACTGCCCTTGGCGGCTCACTCGCCTTTGGTACAGGCCTCCACGACCGATGAGCCCGATCCAGTTCATATCGGGAGGGGTCCTCCCCCTCCCCCAATAGTTTTGCCAGCATCACGGCAGAATACTCAGTCGGCTTCGGTCCTTCAACTCCTTCGGGCAGCCCCACAATCCTCAAGTTCTGTCGCCTGGATCTATTTTCCAGGTCTTCCATTTTTCCTCGCAGATCCTTGTTTGTGTCCATCACCTTCCGCATCTCTTTCCCCATCGAGGCAAGTTGATCACCGTGCTGCAATAACGTCTCCTTCACGTCCTTCAGCACCTCCCCTTGCTCTCGCACCTCCGCCACTGCGCTCGCCACCTCCGTCCTCACCGGGGAAACCGCCTCCTCCACCAGCACACTCAAAACCTCCCTCATCTCCTTCCTCACCGTCTCCATGCATTTCGCAATCTGCACCAACTGCTTTTAAAATTCCGCAGCCATCACCTTGGTTATTTCTTCAGCCGTAAGCAGTGCGGCCTTCCCTGGTGCTCCAGCCTCCATTTTTCCTGATCTTTCCACTCCCCGACGGACCTCCAGCTGGTTTTTTTTCGGCCGTTTTTTTGCTCACCCTCGACATTTTTCTTTGGGTTTTTTTCCCTCCTGTGTCTTCACAGTGCCTCCTCCGTGCCTTCTCCCTGCTTCTGCCGCCTCCGTGGACCCTGGGACCGGGCTTAAATCCCCAAAAATGCCATTCCCGAGCGGGAGCTCTCCATTGTGCGGCCGCCTCCCGCCCGCCGTCACCGGAAGTCGGCGTCGGGACTAGTCTTTAACTTCCAGACAGATGTATCTTTTCTGGGATGCTACCTGACGGGGGTCTCTTTTCCAGGAGGTCTGTGGGGGGGGGAGTCTCTTGGGGCGGTCCCTTCATATAGAGGGGCTCTGAGGGGGTCCCTTTATTTGGGGTTCTCTGGGGGTCTTTTTATTCATTGGGTCTCTCGGGGGGCTCTCTTTATTTAGAGGGTCTTTGGGGTGCCTCTTTATGTCTGGGGTCTTGGGGACGCCTCTTTATGTAGCGGGTCTCTGGGGGGTTCTCTTTTATGGAAAGGTCTCTGGGGGAGGTTTCCTTATTTAGTGGGCTTTGTGGGGGAGGGGGGGGTCACCCCCTGTACTTGGGGGAGGGGGATCCAGATAATTTGTGATTGGGGGACTGAATTGCAATGCTGAGGAGGGAGTGGCCAGCCAGCCGTGGACCTTGCTATCAGGCCGCCCACTCAAAATGGTGGACCTATAGCGAGATTCAGGAGGGCTAGAAGGGGTCATGAAAAGTCATTGGCAAATAGGGTTAAGGAAAATCCCAAGGCTTTTTACACTTACATAAAAAGCAAGAGGGTAGCCAGGGAAAGGGTTGGCCCACAGAAGGATAGGCAAGGGAATCTATGTGTGGAGCCAGAGGAAATGGGCGAGGTACTAAATGAATACTTTGCATCAGTATTCACCAAAGAGAAGGAATTGGTAGATGTTGAGTCTGGAGAAGGGGGTGTAGATAGCCTGGGTCACATTGTGATCCAAAAAGACGAGGTGTTGGGTGTCTTAAAAAATATTAAGGTAGATAAGTCCCCAGGGCCGGATGGGATCTACCCCAGAATACTGAAGGAGGCTGGAGAGGAAATTGCTGAGGCCTTGACAGAAATCTTTGGATCCTCGCTGTCTTCAGGGGATGTCCCGGAGGACTGGAGAATAGCCAATGTTGTTCCTCTGTTTAAGAAGGGTGGCAGGGATAATCCCGGGAACTACAGGCCGGTGAGCCTTACTTCAGTGGTAGGGAAATTACTGGAGAGAATTCTTCGAGACAGGATCTACTCCCATTTGGAAGCAAATGGACGTATTAGTGAGAGGCAGCACGGTTTTGTGAAGGGGAGGTCGTGTCTCACTAACTTGATAGAGTTTTTCGAGGAGGTCACTAAGATGATTGATGCAGGTAGGGCAGTAGATGTTGTCTATATGGACTTCAGTAAGGCCTTTGACAAGGTCCCTCATGGTAGACTAGTACAAAAGGTGAAGTCACACGGGATCAGGGGTGAACTGGCAAGGTGGATACAGAACTGGCTAGGCCATAGAAGGCAGAGGGTAGCAATGGAGGGATGCTTTTCTAATTGGAGGGCTGTGACCAGTGGTGTTCCACAGGGATCAGTGCTGGGACCTTTGCTCTTTGTAGTATATATAAATGATTTGGAGGAAAATGTAACTGGTCTGATTAGTAAGTTTGCAGACGACACAAAGGTTGGTGGAATTGCGGATAGCGATGAGGACTGTCTGAGGATACAGCAGGATTTAGATTGTCTGGAGACTTGGGCAGAGATATGGCAGATGGAGTTTAACCTGGACAAATGTGAGGTAATGCATTTTGGAAGGGCTAATGCAGGTAGGGAATATACGGTGAATGGTAGAACCCTCAAGAGTATTGAAAGTCAAAGAGATCTAGGAGTACAGGTCCACAGATCACTGAAAGGGGCTACACAGGTGGAGAAGGTAGTCAAGAAGGCATACGGCATGCTTGCCTTCATTGGCCGGGGCATTGAGTATAAGAATTGGCAAGTCATGTTGCAGCTGTATAGAACCTTAGTTAGGCCACACTTGGAGTATAGTGTTCAATTCTGGTCGCCACACTACCAGAAGGATGTGGAGGCTTTAGAGAGGGTGCAGAAGAGATTTACCAGAATGTTGCCTGGTATGGAGGGCATAAGCTATGAGGAGCGATTGAATAAACTCGGTTTGTTCTCACTGGAACGAAGGAGGTTGAGGGGCGACCTGATAGAGGTATACAAAATTATGAGGGGCATAGACAGAGTAGATAGTCAGAGGCTTTTCCCCAGGGTAGAGGGGTCAATTACTAGGGGGCATAGGTTTAAGGTGAGAGGGGCAAAGTTTAGAGTAGATGTACGAGGCAAGTTTTTTACGCAGAGGGTAGTGGGTGCCTGGAACTCACTACCGGAGGAGGTAGTGGAGGCAGGGACGATAGGGACATTTAAGGGGCATCTTGACAAATATATGAATAGGATGGGAATAGAAGGATACGGACCCAGGAAGTGTAGAAGATTGTAGTTTAGTCGGGCAGTATGGTCGGCACGGGCTTGGAGGGCCGAAGGGCCTGTTCCTGTGCAGTACATTTCTTTGTTTTGAGATTCCTTTGGGAATCCCTGGCAATTATCGACATGCGTAAATTTACATGCCGAATGATTGGGAATCGCTTCCTGATCTAATCAGTTGCAATTCAGCTCAGGCAGGAGAAGATGGGGTGGGATTCTCCGTCCTGCCAGCTCTCTTTTCCGGCACGGAACCTCCGTTCCCGCAGCCGGCTAATCGGGTTTCCCATTGTGAGTCACCCCATGCTGCCGGGAAACGTGGGTGCGCTGCCAGCAGAGGATCCCACCGCAGAAAATAATGCAACTAGCCTCAAAATTGGGAATTTCGTCCATTGGGTGTGGGAGGATGGATTGGCCATTGGGAATTTTAAAACAAGGATGAAAAGTTTTACGTTGAGGTGCTATTAGACCTAACAACAATACAAGTCTGTGAGCACAATGAATGGATGCAGGCTTCCAATGCTGGACACATATGATCAAACCCTTGCTCCTGATGACGTGAATGCTAGTTAGACCTCAGCATGCAGTCTTTAATGTCACATGAAATAGTCTTCACTGTGTCAACATTCTCCTTGATGTTTATAGTGTACAAAAACACAGCAAGACTTATTTTAGTGCATGACTATGTATTGACAAAATGCTTAACAGTGATATTTACAAAGTGAGAATCCAACCAAGGTGAAACCATTAGTCCTCCAGGTAAGAGGGCGCCCTGCACTTGCATACGCTACAACAAAGTGTTCCCCCATGGAGCATGGTGGTTGGCCTCATCATGCAGGTACCTATTCAGGACCTCCTGCAAGCTGCTGACTCTGCATTCCTGCACGGGCAGCCAAGTTTTTTACGCAGAGGGTAGTGGGTGCCTGGAACTCGCTACCGGAGGAGGTGGTGGAAGCAGGGACGATAGTGACATTTAAGGGGCATCTTGACAAATACATGAATAGGATGGGAATAGAGGGATACGGACCCAGGAAGTGTAGAAGATTGTAGTTTAGTCGGGCAGCATGGTCGGCACGGGCTTGGAGGGCCGAAGGGCCTGTTCCTGTGCTGTACATTTCTTTGTTCTTTGTTTGTTCTTTTGCTACGTGCAATTCTTCACCGCTGACAATCAGTGGACAGGCACCCTGACCACCTTCATAGCAGGCTGCCTTACGTTATGAATCATCCATAGCCTCATGGCCCACCTCAAGTCTGGGCCATCTCCCTGGCATTCTGGGCCCTCCTAAACTGTAAGGGTGGCATGGTGGCACAGTGGTTAGCACTACTGCCTCACAGCACCAGGTATCCGGGTTTGATTCCTGACTTGGGTGACTGTTTCTGTGGAGCTTGCACATTCTCCCACTGCGTGGGTTTCCTCCGCGTGCTCCGGTTTCCTCCCACAGTCCAAAGATATGCAGGTTAGATGGAGTGGCCATGCTAAATTCCCCCTTCATGCCCAAAGATGTGCAGCTTAGGTCGTGTTACGGGGTTAGGGTGGGGGAAGTGGGCCTGGGTGGGGTGCTCTTTCAGAGGGTTGCTGCAGACTCGATGGGCCAAGTGGCTTCCTCCTGCACTGTAGGAATTCTATGAAAACATGAAGTAATGTTAGCCTGATATATAGTGCAGCCAGGTAGAAATTTCTTGAATGTGTCAGTGCATCACACCGTTCATTCACATCAGACTGTGGACACCTGCAGGAACAGCTTGACATGCAAGCCTCATGCTACAGCAGACATACGTACCAGTGCTCACTTTCATACCTGCAGCATACAGGTTTTAAACCACTACCACTGTGTGCTCGTTCCCAACAAATCGCCTTGCAGCAGGTCATGGAACCATTTCCTGCGCTCGATCCATGACCTTCAATCTTCCCCTGTGCCACTAATCACTGTTGAAATATCTTGCCATGCCCTCCTTGTGGTCGCAGGAGGGTTGCACCAGTCAATTGAATACAAGATCTCTGACCATCTGTGTACCTCTGCCACCAGAACCTGGTACAAAAACAAGGTGCTGAATATCAGTCAGCTGCTGCACTCCCTGTTCAGTGTGACATTCTGTAAATGCAAATTTAAAACAAAAAGGGTTGTGAGATGTTAATGTTACATTGCCCTCGGGCACACTTCTGTGTTTACATGCACTAATCATATTCTCTTTCAATGAGTACTGTTGGGAGGCGTTGGGGGGGCGTGCGGTATGGGGGTGTGGAAGGGCTGCGGGGGTATAAATGGCTCTGCACAAATGTGTGCCAGCCTTGATTTTGCTGCTGTCACTTCAAGATGGCATGCTGTGCTCCTAACCACAAACTGCCTGATTGGCTTACTGCCTCTGAATCACATTGTTATGCCAGTGTGAATATGTGAGGGACCTGGTCAAGAGTTAATTGAATGGGTGCATCCTCATGGAAGGGTGACAAGAGGGCAGGTGGATGGTGTTGTGAAACTTGACTACTTATCTCGGAACTGGGGCTCTACAGCTTCCCAGTGGGCCTCGAGACTTTTGCGCATGTGTTGGCCGGGAACGAGCCGCACACGAGCAGTTTGCTGATTTAGATTTAGATTTATTGTTACGTGTGCCGAGGTACAGTGAAAAGTATTGTTCTGCATACATTCCATACATGAAAAACATAGGACATACATGAATACACAATGTAGATACATAGACATAGACATCAGGCGAAGCATACGAAGAATTGTGCTACAACAGAAGAGAAGATTTGTAGAAAGATCAGTTCAGTGCATAAGAGGGCCATTCAGGAATCTGGGGCGTCATTCTCCGACCCCCCGCCGGGTCGGAGAATCGCCGGGGGCTGGCGTGAATCCCGCCCCCGCCGGTTGCCGAAGTCTCTGGCACCGGAGATTCGGCGGGGGCGGGAATCACGCCGGTTGGCGGGCCCCCCCGCTCCATTCTCCGGCCCGAATGGGCCGAAGTCCCGCCGATAAATTGCCTGTCCCGCCGGCGTGGATTAAACCACCTTTTGAACGGCGGGACAAGGCGGCGTGGGCGGGCTCCGTCCTGGGTGGGGGGGGGGGGGGGGGGGGGGGGCGCGGGGCGATCTGGCAAAGCTGAGAAAAAAAGAGCAGAGCAATAGGCTGGGAATTAAAGAGAGAGAGCTGTGAGGAGCATACGTGAAGTAAAGTGGACTCAAGAGAAGCCTGAAAATCGGAGAGGGAAGCTGAAGTTGTTGACTCCATGCTGTGGCCATAAAGGCAAAGATACCCTTTGGAGCAGTGATGTTCTGCTCAGCATAACCAAAGATCTGAAAGAGTGCTTGGACAGTGCAGCTTGAGTGTAGGCAGAGATCCAGGAACAAACAAACTCAGAAGGCGAGATTGAAAATACTGGCCTGTTAGTCTGACAGCAGTGTGAGGGAAAATGTTAGAATTTCTTACAAAGGATTTTAGAACTGGACATTCAGAAAAAAATAGTAAAGTTGGGCAGAGTCAACATGGATTTTTGAAAGGGAAATCATATTTGTCAAACGTGTTGGAACTTTTTGAGGATGTTACTGGTAATATAAGGGAGAACCAATGGATGTGGTGTATTTGGATTTCAGAAGGCTTTTGAAAAGGTCCCAGACAGGGGGCATCATTCTCCGATCCCCCGCCGGGTTGGAGAATCGCCGGGGGCTGCCGTGAATCCCGCCCCCCCCGGTTGCCGAAGTCTCCGGCACCGGATATTCGGCGGGGGCGGGAATCGGGCCGCGCCGGTTGGCGGGCCCCCCCGCTGGATTCTCCGGCCCGGATGGGCCGAAGTCACGCCGATAAATTGCCTGTCCCGCCGGCGTGGATTAAACCACCTTTTGAACGGTGGGACAAGGCGGCGTGGGCGGGCTCCGGGGTCCTGGGGGGGCGCGGGGCGATCTGGCCCCGGGGGGTGCCCCCACAGTGGCCTGGCCTGCGATCGGGGCCCACCGATGTGCGGGCGGG